>NC_083347.1:20300262-20622203 GCF_019175385.1 Lycium barbarum
ACCCATAAATCATCAATGATTGCTTCAGTTTTATGTGCAATGTCCTTCACTCTACATCTCCTTATTCTGGGAAAACGAACAAAATGGAAAGCAGTGGACAATCTGGTCATGTCAACAACAATGAGATTATGGCCGAAAACAAGAACGGTGGGTTACGGGACCTACCATCAGATCCAATCGACCCAAATTCTGTTGATTTGAGGGAAGACTTCAACCGGCAGAACACCGCGAACCAGGAGAATGCCACCTTACCGGCCACTGCCCCTTGAATACTCATAACTCAATTACTTTATCTCAGGCCCAAGGCCGGAAAGCGCTGGATACTCTGGATGAGATTAACTTACGTTTAATTTTTGAAATGTTGCAGGAAAAGGGGACTGCCATAGCCGAACAGGGAATCGCAATAGCCCAGCTTCAAGGCAAAAATGATAAGGCAACTTCGGAAAGGACAAAAGGTGTCACCGAACCAAGAAGGGATGAAACGCGGATAGTCGAGAGTAATGGATCAGGAGTCGATTCATCCACCGAAGTTCTGAAGATACTCGAGACCTTGGCAAAGCGGTAGATTCAACGGAGAAGAGGGTGGAAACGTATAAATCTCGGGTGGATCAGATCCCGAGGGCTCCGCCGATCCTAAAGGGGCCAGATTCGAAGAGGTACATCTAAAGGCCTTTCCCTCCAAGTGCAGCTCCGAAGTTGATCCCGAAAAGGTTCAAGATGCCAGATCCAGAAATACGACGGTACAACGGATCCGCAGGAGCATGTGACTTCGTACACGTGTGCCATAAAAGGCAACGATGTCGAAGAGGATGAAATTGAGTCCATTTTGTTGAAACAAATTGGGGAAATTCTATCAAAGGGGGCGCTGACCTAGTATGACCATCTGCCCGAGCATTCAATCACTTCCTTCGAAATGCTCGCAGATGCTTCATAAAAGACCATATCGGGGCTAAAAAAGTGCAGGCCCGCAAGGCGGACATCTTCCGCATAGCCCAAATGATAAATTACTACTAGAATTTGTGAACCGTTTCCAAAGGGAACGGATGGAACTCCCCCCGGTTTTGGAGGAATGGGCTGCACAAGCTTTTACCTAAGGGCTTAATCCTCGGAGCTTGACGGCCTCATTCAAACTGAAAGAGAATTTGATGGATTATGAGGCTGTGACCTGGGCAGATGTTCATAATAGGTACGAATCAAAGATTCGGGTAGAGGATGACCAACTCGAGCTTCCCCCGGGACCCATAAATATAAGCAAAAGCTCTGAAAGGTCGAGGAAAGTTTATGAGCCATCATTGAGAGAAAGATACCGGCCATACTCTCATTCGGAAAAACCAAGCTTCAGATCGGAAAGATCAAGGGTTGGCCCCAGTCAACTCTCTGGTCGGGGTGATAAACGGGCTGAGCGCCCATTGAACAGTCGAGGTCTATCATTTAGAAGCGATGCCGGGTGTTCGGCTAACAACAAAGACTTACCAAGGATATCGGAGTACAACTTCAACATCAATACTTCAGATCTAGTCTCGACTATTGGCCGTATCGCAGAAGCAAGATGGCCGACACCACTAAGATCAGACCCGGGCCAACGGGACCCGAGCGTGATGTGTGAGTATCATAGAACCCATGGGTATAGAACTGAGGACTGTCGCCAACTAAGAGATGAGGTGGCTCGCTTATTTAAAAATGGCCACCTTCGAGAATTCCTGAGTGAACGAGTTAAAAGCCACTACAAGGATAGAGAATCTCACAAACGGGTCGAACCGGTGAAACCTCAGCATGTAATCAATATGATAATCGGGGGAATAGATGCTCCTTGAGGGCCGATGATGAAACGAACGAAGGTTTTCGTTATGCGTGAGAAGCGCAACCAGGATTACGTACCCGAGGGTTCCATCTCCTTCAGCAATGAGGACGCAGAAGGCATCATTCAACCGCATAATGATGCATTGGTAATTTCTATTCTTATTTTTAAATCACAAGTTAAACGTATTTTGATTGACCTAGGTAGCTCGGCCAACATTATCTGGTGGAGAGTAGTTGAACAGCTAAGGCTACTCGACCAGATCGTGCCGGTGGCCCGAGTACTCAGTGGGTTCAATATGGCGAGTGAAACCATGAAGGGGAGATTTCTTTGCCGGTCAACATTGACGACACCATTTAATAAACGGTGTTCTATGTCATCGAAAGAGATATGAAGTATAATGCTTTGCTTGGTAGACCGTGGATTTATAGCATGAGAGCAGTGCCATCGACACTACATCAGTTGCTGAAATTCCCGACACCGGAGGGGATAAAAACCATCCGAGGTGAACAGCGCGATGCAAGGGAGGTGTTCTCGGTTGAGGAAACACCATTCTTCCCCAAAAAATCGGATCAAAGAGATGATGAATCAGTCAAAGGCAAGGACACCAAATAGCAACTAAAGGGTACGGGTTCGACAGCGGAGCAGAAAAGGTCGGACCCAGTGGATGAAGAGGACGATTTCGGCGTACCTCGATCGTTAGTATTACCGGATGACTCTGATGCAACCAAATCCACCGTGGAGGAGCTGGAGCAAGTCATCTTGTTCGAGTATCTACTAGATAGAAAGGTATACTTGGGCAAGGGTCAACCTCGGAGCTCAGGAACAAGTTAATTAAATTTCTTCAAGCTAGTGCCGATTGTTTCGCATGGTCCCATATAGACATGACAGGTGTGCCACCGGAAGTGACGACTCATAAGCTCAGCCTTGACAGGAGATTTCCCCCGGTGAAGCAGAAAAGAAGGCCCATGGCAAGAGCCGAAACATGCCTTTGTAAAAGATGAGGTAACAAAGCCTTTAAAAATAGGTTCTATCCGGGAGGTAAAATACCCGGATTGGCTAGCAAACGTAGTGGTGGTGCCGAAGAAAGGTAATAAATTTAGAATGTGTGTTGATTACAAGGATTTGAACAAAGTATGCCCGAATGATTCATTTCCGATGCCTCACATTGATAGAATGATCGATACGACGGCCGGGCATGAGATGTTAAGTTTTCTCGATGCTTACTCCGGGTACAATCAAATCCGGATGCACCCGGAGGATCAAGAGAAAACATCCTTTATTACCTGGTATGGGACTTACTGTTATAATGTCATGCCCTTCGGGTTAAAAAATGCCGGTGCAACATACCAATGCCTAGTTAATGGGATGTACGAAGAACAGATAGGGAAAACAATGGAAGTTTATATTGATGACATGGTGGTCAAGTCCCTGGAAACAGATGACCATTTAAAACATTTGCAGGAAACCTTTGATATACTCCGTAAATACAACATGAAGCTTAAATCGGGGAATTGAAATTAACCCGAATAAGATCAAAGACATCGAGGATATTGAGGTGGTGAATAAAGTCAAAGGAGTGCAGAGGCTCACCGGAAGGATAGCAGCGTTGAGCCGTTTCATTTTGAGGTCTTCGGATAAAAGTCACCGTTTCTTCTCCTTATTAAGGAAGAAGAATGACTTTGTTTGGACACCGGAATGCCAAAGAGCCTTGTAGGAATTGAAAAGATACTTGTCCAGTCCGCCTCTGCTACACACCTCGAAGGCAGACGAGCAGTTGTTTCTCTACCTTGCCGTATCCGAGGTAGCGGTAAGTGGTGTTTTGGTCCGAGAAGAATCAGGTACGCAATTTTCTATATATTATGTGAGTAGAACTTTAGGAGATGCAGAGACCCGTTATCCCACCTCGAAAGGTTGGCTTTGGCATTGGTAAGTGCTTCAAGAAAGCTCAAACCTTACTTTCAATGCCATCCGATATGCGTAGTGACTACTTATCCTCTAAAGAATGTCATGCATAAACCGGAATGTCGGGTAGGCTGACTAAATGGGCCGTAGAGATTAGCGGATATGATATCTAATATAAACCTAGGACGACCATTAAGTCTCAAATCTTGGCCTATGTGGTAGATTTTACCCCCGCTATGATCCTCGAGGTTGAGAAAGAGCTTCTGCTAACCTCGAGAAAGGCTTCGGGTATTTGGTCTTTACATGCGGACGGGGCCCCAAACCTAAAAGGTTCTGGGCTAGGCATCATCCTTAAAACCCCCACCGGGGATGTCATTAGACAGTCGATTAGAACTAGTAAATTGACTAACAATGAAGCTGAGTATGAGGCTATGATTGCATGTTTGGAATTAGCTTAGAGTATGGGGGCCGAAATAATCGAAGCAAAATGCAACTCTCTCTTGGTCGTTAACCAAGTGAATGTCGTCTTCGAGGTTAAGGATGAACGAATACAAAGGTATTTGGAGAAAACCCAAGTGATACTACACCGGTTTAAAGAGTGGACCATGCAGCATGTACCCAGGGAGCAAAACAACGAAGCCGAAGCATTGGCCAATTTGGGCTCTTCAGTCAAATGGGAGGAAATCAACCCCGGCACCATAGTGCAGTTGATGAATTCAGAGGTAGAAAACGGGCATGCTGAAATAAACATGATGGGTCTAATTTGGGATTGGCGCAACAAATATATCAACTACTTGCAAGATGGAAAGCTCCCGAGTGACCTAAAAGAATCACGGTCACTGAGGACAAAAGCAGCACGGTTCTGTTTAATAGACAGTCAATTGTATCGACGATCTTTATTCGAACCCTTGTCCAAGTGTTTGGGTCCTGGAGAAACCGATTATGTGATGAGAGAAGTCCATGAGGGTACTTGCGGTAATCACTCCGGAGCAGAAGCCTTGGTTCGAAAAATTATCAGAGCCGGTTATTATTGGAACCGGATGGACGATGCCGCGAAGAATTTTGTTCGAAAATGCGATGGGTGTCAAAGGCATGCCCCAATGATACATCAGCCCGGAGAGTTGTTACACCCGGTGATATCACCTTGGCCCTTCATGAAATGGGGAATGGACATCGTAGGTCTTTTGCCATGGGCACCAGGTAAGACCTGTTTTATTTTGTTTATGACTGACTATTTCTCCAAATGGGTTGAAGCGCAGGCTTTCGAAAAGATTAGAGAAAAGAAGGTTATTGACTTCATATAGGACCACATTATTTGTCGTTTCGGCATCTCGGTCGAAATAACTTGTGATAACGGTCCTCAGTTCGTTGGCAGCAAGGTCAATAATCTCCTCGAAGGGTTGAAGATCAAGAAAATTGTATCAACTTTGTATCACCCAAGTGTAAACGGACAGGCGGAATCCACGAACAAAACAATAATTCAAAATCTAAGGAAAAGACTTGAAACATCGAAGCATCACTGGAGGGAAGTTCTAGCAGAGGTATTGTGAGCTTACAGAACCACATCAAAATCAAGCACGGGAGAAACTCCTTTCTCGTTGGTCTACGGGGCCGAAGCTCTCATCCCAATAGAAGTTGGTGAACCGATCCTCCGATTCAGATACGCCACCGGTGGGTTAAACGAGAAGGCCATGGCCATAAAACTCGACCTCGCGGACGAACTTCGCGAAAATGCGTTGGTCCGTATTGTAGCCCAGAAATAGAGAATGAAAAGGTACAAAAACCGGAGGGCCAATTTTTGACATTTTCAAGTTGGGGACTTGGTGCTTCGGGAAGTTACTTTGAACACCAAGAATCCCAATGACGGAAAGTTGAGTCCGAACTGGGAAGGGCCGTACAAGATAACAGGAATAATGGGCAAAGGGTCATACCAACTGGAATCCATGGACAGACAACGGTTGCACAATAACTGGAATGTGGTTCATTTGAAGAGATACTACTGCTAAGGTATGGATACCTACCCTTGTGATTATTTTTTGTTAATCTTTCTTCTTTTTTGCAGGGAGTCAAGTACCGGATGAAGTTAGGTCTGAAACCACGTGTTGCACTCTTTTCCTTAGTACGGTTTTGTCCCGAAATGGGTTTTCCGACAAGGTTTTTAATGAGGAAACAAGTACAACGTGTTACTTGATGAAAGTGAGGCTAAGTATCCGGGAAATCGATCATGCAGCTCGGATAAACACTAGGGGACTATCATAGCCACATCGAGGCTTACTCCGAAAAACAGAAAATGAGCAGCTCAACAAAGCAGATGAACGTTGTTAGGTTCTACCTCGGAGAAGTCCTCAAAATTTTATATTTCTCACCTCCGTCCAAACCCAAACCTTCTGTATTAGGTTTTGATATAAAGACCAAACGATCAGAACGAATCATGTCCACTTAGTATTTGCTACGGCAAAAACAGAAGGAAACAGACGAAATCTTCATATCATGTACGTGCAAATACTTGCAATATAAAGAAGATTATAAAAAATTCATTTCGGATGTGTCTTCTTATTAAACACCCTACACCGGGGATTACCGCCAAAATTCGGCGTCATTTTATCGAAATACCCTACACCGAGGACTGCCGTTGAAATTCGACAAAGGCAACAAGGTCGCGTTGAACCAAACCAAAATCTTTTAACACCCTCGAATGGGGTCAAAATCTTTTAACACCCTCAAATGGGGACTGCCATATCAAAATTTGACAAGGCAGGGATTCAGGTGTCCGAACCTAATCTATGATAAGTAAGCGGTCGGACGACATCGTCCCTAAAATGCCTAACGTGATTCGGAGACGTCTGAATTCAAAAAGTATAAATAAGTCTCATGGGCAAATCATTCAATCAAATCCTCGGATAAAAATGTACCGAACGGAGGAAAAAGCCAACACATAGGCACAGGCCGGAAAAAATGACTCTGAGCCTTTGATTTGTTCTTTAACGGGATAAGCGATAAGGCAAAAGTCATAACAAGCATTCGGATAAAAGAATAAAGAGACAATCAAAAGGAAAATGCACATTCCATATACGAAGGGTTTTACATCCGAACTTTCCACA
This sequence comes from Lycium barbarum, assembly GCF_019175385.1. Lineage (NCBI taxonomy): Eukaryota > Viridiplantae > Streptophyta > Magnoliopsida > Solanales > Solanaceae > Lycium > Lycium barbarum. The sequence continues at coordinate 20,307,067 of NC_083347.1, forward strand.
AAGTCAAAAAGCAAAACCAAGCCAAAAAGGTAAAAACAAAATAAAGGCTAGTGCAGGTCTTGATCTACCCGGTACGACTGGAGCGGGAGTTCTCGAAAACTGTTCGCTCGGAGTCCTCAGTCTCAAGGTCAAGGGCTTTCTTAGCCTCCTCCTCGATTGTTCTGGCTTCGAGAATCAGAGCCAGCAGGACCCCTAATCCTTGTTGAGCTTGTTCAAGGGTAACCCTCCGGGACTTTCACCATTCATATTCAACCGCAATCGTGGTACGAGCCTCGGCAACCTCCACGTCCTTAAGAGACTCTTATAAGTCGGCCTCAGTTTTGGCCAATTTAGCTGCTAATTCTGATCTCTCTCCGTCGAGAATTCCTTGAACTCGAGTAGCCGACTCAAGCTCGGCCCTAAGAATGTCATTGGCCTTGGCTGCCTCCTCGAATTTGCTTTTGAGCTCGTCACAAATCCGGTCCCTATCCTCGGCTTTCTGCTCAACTACCCTCAACTTCTCTTTGTCTTTACCATTCTCGGATTCAAGCAGCCGATGCCTCTCTGTCATCTTCACAGCACCGGCCTTGACTGAATCAAGCTCACTTCGAATTTGAGAGATAGTGGCCTCGAGTTCACCGAGCCTCAAAGAAAAACGGACATTGTCTTGGCTAAGGCTGGCCTTATCCGCTTCCAGGAGCCGATTCTTTTCAACCATTCCGGCCAACTCGTCCATCAAATGAAGGTTTTCGGCCTTCGGCGCTTCGAGCTCGGGTTGAAGGTTGGATAGGGCAGTGGCCCGGTTCAACTGATCTTTTTTTTCTCACAGAAGATGCTGGAACTTCTCCGTTTCACAACCCTGGGCATCTAGCTAGCCCTTTAAGTCATCGACCTCTTGCTGAGCGCGAATAAAGGCCTCATTGACGAGCACAACACTCTGCAGAAGAAACAGATTAAGTTAAAGCTAGAACTGAGGTTCACATTGAACCATAGAAAGATTGGATGATAAGCTTACCCGGTTTCCCGCGTGCATGCCCTCGTTAATGAGGCCCTTCCAAGGGACTCCAACCATCTTTCTTTTATCCGAGTCCGAAACGAGAGGCCTTAGATAGCTTGCTACTCCCACCGGACGGGACAAAAAGCTGCAATCCTCAAGGACGGTGACCATGGCCGATCTTGTCCTTCTCGGTTCCACGCTAGGGGCCGAAAAGACACTTACTAGAGTATCCCTTGCACCAGTTTCGGTGGCCCGGCTAGCTGCCCTCATGGCCCGAGGGATAGGGAAATGTCCGAAACCAGCAGCTTCCCTAGTTGTTGGATGGGTATCCGAGAACATTTCATCGAGGTTGTTAGACCTCGGCGCAGTAGAAGAAGTTGGAACAGCCCCAGCGGTCTCGGTAGAAGCAGGTGCCTCGGATGTCGTAGCTGGGTCACCACCGGGCAGTGGGCTGGTATCCATTGGAGCCTCGGTATCAGGGGCCCACTCTGCTATTTGTTCGGCTTCAGCAGTCGAAGCTAGCCAGATCTTTTAGGCCTTTGCAGGGGAGTCTCTTCAGATGAAGCGTCACCTGAAATGTCAACGAATTCAATTGACCTTAGAGGAGTTGGATAAAGAACTTCTTCCCACATGTGTGCAAAGCCAGAGCAGAAGGTCCTTCCTCAGCTATAGGGAAGGGCGGAATATTGGCTTCCTCCTCCAGAACAGAGGCGACGGAGGGGCCCATACCGACCCTTCAAATAAGAAAGTCGGGCTCTGATTCATCCCTCAGAGTCCGAGCAACGCTCCTTGCCCTTTTCTTTGGTTTCTGCCCTTTGTCCGAGGGCTTTCTCCGCCTCTTACCGGCAGCAACAATGAGCCGAGATGCCCCTGCTGAGTTGAATTCAGGAACCGGTGCAGCAGGCTCGGCTGTTGGTTCTGGTCTCGGCTCCATCGACCCCCTGGGTAAACCTAAATACCGAAAGGGTTATAAAAAGAAAAGGAAAAAAGAGAAGATACAATATATACCAATTCAAGGAGAGCGTTACCGTGATTTTGGGAAACCCATCGGCCACGCGACAGGTCCCCCCATGTTCGTCATTCATGAGTGTGTTGGCCGATAATTGCTCCAACCCATTCGGACATACTCCGGACGGCCGGAGGTATCCACGCGACAGCTGATACAGAAGAAAAAAAAGGGAGAAATCACGTGAATGCAAGGGAGTAAGTGTTGGCAAAGAATGGAGGAAGAATGATTATTGAAGGAAGAAATAAGAAACTTACGCCTATCGTTCCACCTCTCCGGAAAAGGCATGTACTCAGTTGGAATAATGTTTGCGGTCCTTACCCGGACATAGCGTTCTAACCACCATCGATCTCTGTCTTCGTCCATTTTGGAAAAAATCGATTTCTGACCTCGCTTGGCGAGCTTTATCACGCCCCCTCGGAATAGCCCCGGGGAATATAATCGAATGAAATGCACCATCGTGAATTCCCTTTTTACGTTTTTGGCCAATAACCGGACGCAGGCCACGGTCCTCCAGATAATCGGACCAATTTGGGCCAGGGTCACATTGTACGTCCGACACATCTCCAAAATAACCGGGTCAATTGCAGGGTCGAGCTTGAGCATAAATGGATAGTTGTAAACATACAAGAAGCCTTCTCTATGATCGGTGATAGATTCGTCGGGCCCGGGGGCAAACACTTGCACCGGAAGGTTATCCCATCCGCAGTCGGCCCGGACCTGGTCAAGTTTATCTTCAGTAATAGACGAAGGGTATTGCCTTATATCGAAACCTCTATCCACGATCAGAGAGGGCTTCTCGACTTCAAATTCTTTGTTGTAGTTGGGTTTGTACAGCACTATGTCCAAAGCGGTAGGTTCAACGAAGGTTTTTCCCTTGGGTTGTGAGGTTGGCTCGGCTCCCTGAGAAGAAACCGAGGGAATGTCCTGGGAGGTAGTTTCGGTGTTGGCAGACATTTGGAAGGTGTGAAAAGGAAGACTTGTGAATTTAAAGTAGGAAACGAAACAGGAAATATATAAAAGATTGAAAAGGCAGTTGAAGAATTCAAAATGACGAGTGAAAGAGGAAACAAAGGAGCACTTTCGATCAAAAAGTAGCAAATAGAGAAGTTGGCAAAGTTGGCTTTCTTAAGATCAAAACAAGCAATAAATTAAGAGATGAAAACGATCAAAACAAGCAAGAAAATAAGAGATGAAAATGATCAGGAGTAAATGAAGAAGTAAAGAAGTGAAAGTAGAAAAGTGAAAGGGTTGAGGGCCTTATGTAGGTGTGGGAACTGTAGCGGTTACAGAGGGCAGCCAATCGGGTGGCGCCACGTGTCCCACAATTAATGAGATGTGATATGAGGCGACGTGCATTACGGCGGTTCCCGAGGTCGGCCATTCGGGACGAGACACGTGGCCGATGTCAGAGGGACGTGACATAACTGTTCCCGCTAAAATTAAAAGATAAGAATGAGCTTATGAAACCACCAGTTTTGTGACTTATCCACTTCCCGTTACTCCGGTAAAACTACGGTCCGGAAAGTGTGGGCACTATCTGTATATGGTAAAAACCGGATATATGCAAGACCGGTGAGACCGGGGGCCGAGGGTATGACCAAATGAGCACGAGTATGATCGGTCTTTTCTTTAGACAGGAGGGATTGCACCGGATGTGGCTGATCCGAGAAAGGAGAAGAAAATCTGTTGATCCGGTGTCTCCGGATCAACTCAGCGTTGCCGTTAGTCCGGTTTCTCCAAGTCAAGTTCTCATGGTCGTTAGTTCGGTTTTTTCATGTCTGAAATGAACGTGGTCGTTGGTCTGCTTAACCAGTTGCAGAACTGCCACGCGTCAAGACCGTTCTATCATTTTGTACTGGCAACCGTACGGCACCGTACGACCCTACACTACTAAAAAAACGGAAAAAACTGTTGACAAAAATCGACGTCAAGCGTCGGTTTTTTAACCAAACCGACGGGAAACCGACATTTTAACGTCCGTCGGTTTTCATAGCCTCGCTTTCAGAAAACCGACGGACAACGTCGGTTTTAACCGACGGACAGCATCGGTTACGCAGTCCGTCGGGTTTTATTCAAATATTTTTAAAAATTAAAAAAAAATTCAAAAAACCGACAGACAGGGTCGGTTTTATTAAATTCGGATTTTTTTATCTTATATATAAATAATATATATTTTATGAAAAAAACGACGCACTGCGTCGGTTTTTTATATAATTTTTTTTATTTTAATTATAAAACCGACACAGTGAGTCGGTTTTTTTTATTAAATATAAGCATTAATTCCAGAAAACCGACGGACAGAGTTGGTTTCTGGAAAATTTGCAAAATTAATTTCCAGAAAACCGACGGACAGAGTCGGTTTTCCGTCGGTTTCTGGAAAATTTTCAGCATGCAAATCATGCATTTTCTGCAACCACACCTGCACAGAAACCAGTACCAAAAGCTGCTCAGAAACCAGTTAAAAAATCTGCTCAAAACTAGCATTAAAATGCTCCAAATCAATTCTAAAAGAGCTACAACACATAAAATCATCCTAAGTAATAATAAAACACATCAAAGACTATCTAAACACATCAAATACGATCTAAATAAACCTTCAAAGTTCAGAAATATTTAAATGACCAACCAAAAGTACCATTAACTAGTTTTAACATAAGTCCATTATTAAATTCAAACTGCTACAACAGATCATCCGGTGTTCGGGCTACGAAATCACCGTCATCATCATCTTCTGGGTCAGAGGGGGGGGGGGGGGGGAGAAGGGGGCACACCAAAACGTCCACATGCGATGTGGCTTTTAACTTGTGCCATTAGCAATTCAATATTCACTTTCATGGTGTTACTTTCCTCAACTCTTCTTGCCTCAATTTCAGCTAATTTCCTATTAAGTTCAGCAATTTGCTGCGCCATAGCTGCGACCTGAACATCATCAACTCCCTCGGCTTGTCGAGAAGACCCTTCACCTCGAAATTCTGACCGAAGGCGACTTAAGTTGTTCCTTGGGCCTAGACCGTACGCTCTACCCTTTTGTACTCCCCCAACTGCTCTACACCAAAAATCTATCTCTAATTCCGGTGGAGGACGGCTCGGATGCTCAGGCTGAGTTTGGCTGTACTGGTCCACATGATCCATATATTGCCTCTGTATATTAAAAAATGAAACTTAGTATATAACGAATATATCATAATTAAACTTATATATAATTACTTAAATAATAAAATTATCACTTACATAGGAATCACGAGCCCTGTCCTCAACCCATAAGGTCGGATCCGACTCCTGCTTCTTCTTTTTTGTGTGGGTCTTTAGGAATAGCTGATCCTGAGTTGGCATCTGTCCCGTAGCTTTTTTCTGCAAAAAAAAAAAAAGTTAAACATAAAATTAATAGCTCAATAATGATATATTGATCGTAGGTAACTTTAAAAGTATAAAATTACTTACCATTGTCCTAGTCACGTGCCCCTGACTTCTTGCACCCGCAGTGTGCAAAGAGCCACCTTTATGGGATGCACGGGCAGCCTTTGCCTGCTCAGACTTGGCGATAAACTCAGGAGTTTGCCAATATGCCTTAAGTTTCTCCCACTGTTCAGCGTTTAGCCATTGGGGCATCGTCATATACCTTCTAGCCCTCGAAAACCAATCAGACAACCTTACACTCCCCTTCTTCTCAAAGTTTGCAGCAACCCTATCATTGTCCATTGGATCCCATGTACAATACATCTGCAAATCAAATAGCTAATGTTAGATGATTTATATAAAAGTAAATTCAAGTTATAAAATGTATAATAAGATACATACGTTAAACTCTCTAAACATAGCCTGTCGAGTATCATATGGGATTTCAGTCCATGAAGTATAAAAATGATTGCCATAAAGCCTCCGAACAACATCCAGTGTGACTTTTGTAGTGTCGTGATCTGGATAGAACCTGCAGTTAAAAAATTTAATGCATATTAGATTAAGATGAAAAAAAACGTTAGGAAAACTTAATAAAAGACAATCTTACCCAACTCCCTCAGGCACGATGAAAATCCGACCTATCGCATCTCTATCTCCCGACTGTAAACCATGATGTATCGGTCCCTGTATAGGAGCCGGTGAAGGTGCAGGAGCAGGAGCAGGTGCAGGAGGACGACGATGGGTCTGAGACTGGTTGGATGGCAGTGACTCAGGCTCAGAGCTGCTATCTCTAAGGCGCAAATTAGATACACTTGGAGGTGTACCATTTGGAAAAGAAGAAGGAGAAGAAGACAAAGTGGCCGATGTGCTAGGAGATCTGCCACGTGGTGGGCAATACATAGGTGTAGGTATAGAAGTAGGATAGGTAAATGATGCCGGCTGAGGTGGTGCCGGCTGAAAGACCCACTGACCAGACTGGCCCTGCATAGAAGAGCCAGGCATAAAAAAAGAAGGCGGAGTAGACTGCATATGTGGAGCGGACGGAATGGACTGACTACTAGTAGCTGCAGGATCTATAGGTCTTTTATCTTTTCTCTTACTAGTACCTCCAGCTCTACCTCTACCTCTACCTCTTACTAAACCCACGACTATATAAATGAACCCTAACCGATTCCGGTTTCAAATACTTCATACACCGGCAATGAGAACAAGGACACCTAATTACCCCTTCATTTTGAAAAGGGTAAAGTGTCATTGCATGTGTGATAAACCCATCAACACCTTCAACAAATTCATCATGTACACCCACATGATTACTATTATTCATATTATACATCCACATACGATCCATCTACAAAAATATACCCACAAATTATTGAGGCTATAGAAATATATTATAACTTAAGAATTCTGACTTAAACTATAACTTAAGAAAACACAATCCCAACCATTTCTAACTTTGGATTCTCAATAACAATTCTAACTTTAATAATTTATAAATTCTAACTTTAATATAATTTTGAAAAGCACAATCCCAACTAATTCTAACTTTGAATTCTCAATAACAATTCTAACTTAAATAACTTATGGATTCTAACTTTAATTCTAAAAATTGAAAAGTAAATCTAGTCAAATAAAGTCTACATTTTAGTTTTGAGGTTATAGAAATATTATAACTTAATAATTCTAACATAACTTAATAATTCTAACTTAATTTGAAAAGCACAATTCCAACCAATTCTAAAAATTGAAAAGTAAATCTAGAGAAATAAAATCTACATTTTAGTATTGAGGTTATAGAAATACTATAACTTAACAATTCTAACTTTGAAAAGCACAATCTCAATCAATTCTAATTTAGAATGATCAATAACAATTCTAATAACTTATGGAATTCTAACAAAAAGCACAATCCAACAAAAAAACAAAACTAGTCAAATAATTAAAGTATATATTTTTGCACATATTCAACATCAACAATATTACAAAGAATGATAACTAAGCTAACACAAATACATTGACAAAGAATATGAAATATAGCACAATCTCAACCCAAAAAACAAAATGACAAGTAAATTAAACTAGGCAAATAAAGTTTACATTTGTTTTTCACAAATTCAACATTAATAACATTGCAAATGATGTTTAACAAAGCTAAATAGACGAGCATTAGCCTAAAATCTACAAATAAAACTAAGATTAAAAGAATTTTAAATGCCCTAATTTAAGAGAAACTAACCTTCAAAATGGGTTTGGGGTAGGGGGGAAGGGGCTGCGCAGGCAGCAGCGTTGGGCGGCGTCGGGCGGAGGGGAGGGGGGCGGCGGGTAGGGTTTGGGGAGAGTGGGGTTTAATTTTGAAGAGGGATAGCTGAAATGGGAAAGAATCCCGCTGCTGCCAATTTATAGGAAAAACCGACGGACAAAACCGACTCTGTCTGTCGGTTTTTTCCGCACATTTGACCGGATTTTGACCCCAAATTGTTTTTTAAAAAAAACGAAACCGACACTATCCGTCGGTTTCTTCAAAAAAAATTTGTTTATTATTTTTTTAAAAAACAAAATGAATTGTATATTATTTATAATATTTTTTAAAATAAAACCGACGTACGACGTCGGTTTTATATTAATTATTAATTTTTTTTTAATTAAACCGTCGTGGGACGTCGGTTTATTTTGGCGGAATTATATTTTCAAAATTCTGCCAAAAAAACCGACGTTGTCCGTCGGTTTTCTGATTAAAATAATTTAAAATACAAAAAACCGACTCCGTGAGTCGGTTTTCCGTCGGTTTTTTGAAACGACCCAGTGCGTCGGTTTTTGATCCGTCGATTTTTAGCAGTTTTTTAGTAGTGCTACCTTATCCTTTTAGGGTTTCTCTATTCTAAAAAGGCTTTGTATTGTATGTAAGGCCCATGAGGCAAAACTGTAAATAGAGGGCATTTCCCTACTTTTAAGGATTGACTTTTTGAGATCTAGAACATTGTAATAGAAAAATATATTGAAGCTCTCTCTCTCTCATTTTAGTCCGGATTTGAAGTATACTTTGGCTTGTTCATCCACTCAATACAATGTTATATATATATATATATATATATATATATATATATATATATATATATATTTAGCTCAATCACCAATATCGATATATTTATCATAGACGAAGACTTATATATCTATATATATTATTACAAATAAATCTATATCAATTTCATATCAACCGAATAGTAGATTAAAAATCATCCACATATCCTATACCTCACTTACAAATTCAATTGTTACCGAAATTCGGGAAAAACAATGATATACAGGAGTTGGTTGTTTAATTGTTGGCTTTCACGTCGTTCTTTATATATTACTACTATTACATACTATACTATATAGTAGTAGTCGAATACTCGAAGGAGGTAGGAACAGCGGTTAGGATCTTTATTCCAAGAGATAAAAAAAGATTCCCAATCTTATGCCAACTGTGGATTATTGGTGGAGATTTTTGTGTGTGGTATTAATGATCCCCTTTTGTAGAAGAATGCATTTATTAAGTGGAGTAAGAGCCTGTTTGGATGGGCTTATGCCTATAAGCTGAAAACAGCTTATAAGCTGCTTTAGATAAGCTAAATTAAATAGACCCAATTGTTTTTTTGAGCTTATTTTAAGCACAAAATGACTTTAAGTTGGTCAGTCAAACACTCAAAAAAGCTAAAAACAACTTATAAGCAACTTATAGGCAACTTATAAGTCAATCCAAACGGGCTCTAAGTAAATTTTCTAGCTTTGCGTCACAGGGGTACAACTAGACATCAATTGAGTTGGGCATGTACCCACGTTTGTACTTGCACTTCCCAACCATATATTTTGCCTTTGTATCATGTCTAACACAGGTTCTCATATTCACTTCTTTCTCTTGAAGTTATCATTATATGGAATCGGTGGAGTGACAAGTATTCTTCCGTCATTAATTAAAGTTTTTTAGCTTTGAGCTTTACGAATAAATCGTCTTTGAATGAAAAATGTTTTACCCCCTTCCCCTTACATAGTGAATTTTTTTATGTGAATACCAAATGAAAAAATGAAAAAACTTATTTCTCTTCAAATTGTCCGTAAGGAGTAAGGTTAGCCATTCATTTTCTTTTTTCTTATCACTTAGAAAGGTTTGGGACCCCTTTCCTTTTGTAATACTATGATAACGTGGTGCTTGCCTTTAGCTTGCCCCTTTGTGGTCGACAATTATCTAATACGCGGCGATGGTTTTTGGCCTTTTGGGGCTATTATAGTGTGGCTCTGACTGTAACAGCACTGTTAATTGGATTGGGATAAAAATAGTGATTTTGTGTACAAACAACGTTGACGGTTATATTAGGACTTATGTTGGGGTATTGTATATACATGTTGCTTTCTTACTTATTAGGTCTTTCCCTTTTGATGGACTTTGAATTTGGTCGGCGTCTGACATACTTATCCGCTATCTTTTTTGCATAAGTGAAATATCTAACATATTTCCACTAGAAGCTTGCTTTGGTGTTTTGACTAAAATAGTTTTGATAAATTAAGGAACTTGCTTTGCTATTTGGAATTTAAAGAAAGTTTATGATAAAGCGGTCGATTAATTGCTAAACGTCATATCCTTTACGAAATAGTAATCATTTGAAAATATCGCATCTTACCAGAAAGTGATATTTTGAGTCACACATTATTTTTTATCCCTTTTAGCCGACGTTTAGAAAAAGATGCAACAACTTTTCAAAGTTGAAAGCAATAATCATATATTGATTTCTTCAGAGGTAGGAAATCCTTAAGAATTCAATAGCTGCATCAACTTTTTCCTGAAAGTCTATTACCAGTTCAAATTGAAATTCAAATAATGAACCAGCTTGTAAACAACTTATTTGATTTCCCCACTAAATATATTAGATATAAACTCACGTTCAAATGGCTTACTTTAACTTGATTTCACCTTATATTCCTTCCAAAGGAGACCTTAAATACAGAAACCTAAACTCTCAAGGGAACTTGAGTGTCATAACATCTTGCAAGGCAGTTTAATTAATTTCATGGTAATGTAATTTATTTGCGCCAAGAAATCTTATAGACAATCTTTATGGGACCATTTTTTATTTTTCTTATGAAGGTGGGCTTGGGAGCGTTGGACCACCAAATCTATCTCTATCCAATAAAATTGTTTTTTATTTTTCTGAGGATGAAGAGAACTTCCTTAACATTTTGTGAACTATACGTTACAATAGTGATTAATGGTTTGCTCTCACGTTCCGCTATATAAGTAGATCTGAGTATAAAAATAATTAGCAAAAAAAATGGAATATAAAGAATTGGAAGTTGAAATAGATTGTTCGTTTGTTGTCAAGCTTGTCAAAGTCTCAAAGAGGACATACATTGTTAGTATTAGTGTCAGTGTCACCTACTAAGGTCACTTTTAAATATATCTTGCGAGAGGAAAATTACTGTGCCAATTTTCTGACAAGACTGTTAGCTATCGAGTTATTCACCAATACTTCTAACAGTGACCCATCTCTCATCGTCCCATCTCCAGTTGGGTTCTACTTCTACTGAATATAAACCCAATTTTCTTAACATTTGCAAAGAAGAATCCGTTGAGCTTATTGTTTGTATTGAATAATCCAAAGTTTCTGATTCCTCAACTGAATTCCAAATATCTTGATCAAGAATGCTTGTTGGCGAGCTTGTGATAAAATCTTGATTCGAATTAAAATATTCTTCAAGAAATGGATGTTTGAGGAGTTCTTTAGCCGTCCATCTTTCTCTTGGATCTCTTCTAAAGCATCTGTTTAAGAAATCCTTTGCTTGTAAAGACAGCAATTTTGGAATTTCAGGGGATTGCCCTGAAAATGCAATTCTGTAAAGTAATGAAGCTGGATTAGTCACATTAGTCCATGGTGATGTACCCGTGGCCATTTCAATAATAGTACATCCGAATGCCCAAATATCAGCTGGACATCGCTGTTCTTCCCCACGTGCCACCTCTGGTGCCATGTACATCGGCGTTCCACCAATTGGCTCTGCCCTCTCAGCAGGATCAACCCACCTGGCACAACCAAAATCAGCAATTTTGGCACCGGTTTTACCTACCAAAATGTTCTGTCCTTTAATGTCACAGTGTACTATGCCTCGGGAATGCACGTATTGTAGTCCTTGTAGAATTTGTTTGGTATAATACCCAATCAACGGCTCGTTGATCCGACCACCATGTTTCCGAATTTGATCGGAGAGTGTACCTTCAGGCATGTACTCCATCATAAGATTAAACATGGCCTTGTTATTCTCTATTGTAACATCGTACCCCTTGTAGGTAACTATATAAGGAGAGCTCAATTCAGACAGAATTTTCTGCTCCTTTTGCAACAACTGTGACTTCGATAACTCGACAGACTTGACCGCAAAATTCTCGCTGGACAAACGTGATTTGGCAACCGAGACAGCGGCAGAAGAGCCGTGGCCTATGGTTTGGCCTCTGGTCCAATCCATTGAGAAGAAGAAGAGATTGGTATTTGGTAGGAAGTGTAAGAATATTCAGAAGTATTCTGTTTTTGGTTTGTTAGAAGCTGCAGCAGAGGTATTTATATAATATGGTCTCCAAATTAGTTGGTGGACCTTAGGTGGCCACACTTTTTCTCTTTAAAAGTTTGAGGATTGCTTTAGTGGGAATTTACAAATGTGACAAAATGCTTGTGGCTATACGGCTGTTTGAGTAGGCTGGAGGACTACAATTAGTTGGCCGACTGGGTTTGTTGCCATGTGGCAAGCTCTGGTCAACTTAATTGTTTTAGGTTATCTTTTAGGAAAGAAGTTGGATAGGGTAGATTGGATTGGATAGGGATCGTTTGATCTGTATGGGAGTTCGGTGTTTGATAAGTATCTTTTCATGAGAGTAACAAATTGGACGTTATTGAATTCTTTGGATATTCCACTTTTTGATATGCATTGAATTCATGTGGAGCTTAATTTGAAGTCACTGAAGTGGACAAGTATAACGTCAAGCAAAATAAAATTATGTCGAAGATAGTTTAGTCTTTCAACCAGGGATCGATTTCAAACGGAAAAGAAGGGGTTAATGGACAATTAGTTGAATGAAGACAATGAAGGCATTTGAAGAAAGGGAATTAAGTTTTGATAATGACATGATAATTACCTTAAACAAGAATAAGCAAGCTAGTTCAAAAGCCACGATCAACTACTGGAACAACATTAAAATGTGAGTTTTGACCATACTAAAGCAAGAATCATCCTTGGAATCCTTGAGGTTTAAACAATTCTCAAACATTGACTAAAAGTGGCCTATCACTAGTAGTGGTTCTTAACTTGTCAATCAAGTCTCTTTTAATCCTCCAATGTGGCAAAGTAAATCTTTTTCTTTTTTTTTGTATTAGAAAAAAGTTCACCAATCATACCTCAAATTTCCGCAAGATTCGATCAGATGCCGATTTTTTAACAGTTACTAGTAACTAATTTATAATGTGCCTTGAACTGCGTGCCTTTAAAAAAAAAAAAAAAAGTTTTGTGCTGTTTACTTCTATAAGAAGCATAGGATCAACACATAATAAAATAACCCTCTTTGCTAAAACAATTTGCAGATTTAATGTCATGTTCCGAATGGTTACGCATTAAAGAAGTTGGGTACTTTAGACAGTTCAATACCAAATTACGGTCGAGTTAATTTCTTTTTGCCGCTGGTTATCAAAGAAGCAAGTTTACTTCAGTTAAATAACACACCAACTTGTCACGTCTTCAACTAAGCGCACGTGCGACACTTGACAACTCGCTCACGTTCTTGCATAACTTGTTCACGATCTTGCTATGCCAAGTCAGCCTAGTTTACTACATTCAAGATCGCTAAGGGAATAACAATTGAGAAAGACTAAGAGAAATTTGCTAGAACGAAGCTTTTTATTATAGAAGACTTAATTGATTTTGCTTGATGATTTACAAATGAATGACCCTCCTATTTATATTACTCACCTAGGAACTAGTATGTAAATAATAATTATTATACAAGTCCCTACATATTTACAAATAAGCCCATATTCTAGAAATCTCTACACAACTAGATTATTCTAAGGGCTTTCCATGCAATTCCATAAGGTTCTAAGGTCTTCCATGAGAAATCTCCATATTTCTCTAGAACCTTCTCACATAAGCTAGCCTCCTCTTCATGTCCACATAAGCTTCCTACATGGCAAAAATAGTTCCACGTGGCGCCTAGGTGGCATGATTACGTGGCGGGTCATCACACTCTCCCCCACCTGATGTTGCGACGACCACGGCGCACTACTGCTGCTTAAACTCTTGACTCTTGTTTTTAAATTGCCACAAGTCTTCGTATCGTTCACATGTGACCTCTTCCGGTGATTGCCCTTTCCAATGCACGAGAAAAATGGCAGTGGCTTCTTGCCTTTGTTTCCGCCTGGCCTGGTAGTCAATGATAGCTTCAATCTCCCTATCGTGTGAGGCGGTGACGGTAATCGGTGCATGACTTGAGCCTTTTCCGGTTCATGCTCCAACTCAATCTTGTGATCTTGCTCAAGCCTAAGAGGCAAGCGTTTAGGTAGCTCTTTGGAAATACCATTTTTGTTTTCTTCGAGCAAATTATCTTCCTCCAAACTTGTAATGGTTGCCATGAATGTTGACTCCTCTTTCTTGAGCCCCTTGACAAGCTGCATAGCTGAAAGTTGTGCATGGCCCTGTCCATGCGACATAGTCACTGTAGGCACCATGCAAGCGCCTTCTCGCTCCATGACCAAGAGATGTTAGAGGCAGGGATCGATCATCGCGTGGTAATGTGTAAAGAATTCTTGCCCCAAAACAATGTCAAAGATATCCATAGTAGTGGCGGTAAAGTTTGTCGTACCTTTCCAATCTCCCAATTTGACACCAACTCCATTGGCTACACCATGAGCATTTTCTAGCTTAGCATTCATGGTCTTGACGAGGGCATTAATTGGAGCGAGCTTTAACTCTAGTCTCTTCGTTGCGGCCTTGGTCACAAAATTATAAGTCGCCCCACTGTCTACCAGTGCACGAGCGGGCTTGTTATTGATGGTGAGATCCACGTACTAGTTTTTGTTATTGTTGGTTTGACTATCTTGCTTCGTGATAACGCCACATAGTCTAATCGTCCCCAACTGTGCGATTCCCCTACTCTGTCCTTGCGTCTGCTCGTGACTGTCACGCACCATAGCGCTGAGGCTCTTCAGGTTAGGGCAATTTTTGAAGTTGCGCGACCCTCCGCATAAGTAGCATCCCTTCTTCTCATTCTGTGCTTTCTTTTCGGCATAGCCTTGATGACCACTTGACTTCTTGCCGTCGAACTTGTTCGCATTTTGAGTCTTGGAGTATGATTGTTGCGACTCCTTGCTCTCGCCACGGCTTCCCCCACTTTTGGCATCGCTACCCCTTGACTCATTGCCTTGGACTTTGTCATGCTTGTCATGCCTAAAGTTTATCAAAGACTCGGCCTCCACTATGGCTTGGTCTATGTCTGCGACTTGATGGCGTTGCTGTTGACACTCAATTTTGTCCCTCCTTTATTCTAATTTATTTCCTTAAGCTTCTAAATTTATTGACGAGCTAAACACTTTGTTTTCACTACTATTTTTTATTTTTCACTACTATTAATATCGTTACTTTCATTTTCACTATTTACTATCAACATTACTAGTATTACTTTATCACAAATTTTTAATGGTTCGTCATCATTTTAATTTCGGATTTTGTACTCGTTAAATTAATTATACTTTATTAAGTCTTTATTTTCTACATATTAATTACTAATCACATGATGCATATTACACAAGTTATATCACCTAGGAGCTAATTAATTACCACAATATGCCAAATAAATGGCCTAGCCCACGTTTTCTTTTTAATGTCATCAGATCAGCCCACATCTTTAACCCAACTCATTCACCAGCCCACCATCCCTCTACCCGACCAGCCCATTATCTACACTTGCCCGATCCAGCCCAACAACACCTTACCCGACCCGACCGGCCCACCTTTTGTTATTACCCATCATCTACCCTAATCAAAGCATCAGCCGCACAGTCCTCTCTCTCTCTCATCTCTTTCTTCTTTTGATAAAGGTTCAGTTTCTCTCAACAATGGCAGATCCCTGTTATCCCTATTTTCGTGTAAATACTTTCCCTTCTTGTCCTCAACGTTCGGGTCAACATAAACGACCAAAAACGCCTCTGAAATTTCTGAAAAAGAAGCAGCTTTAAGGATTCGATTTTGATTTTCAAATGGTGAATTCAGGTAGAAATCCCGCCCAAAAAATATCGTATAAACCCTATTCTCACTCTATAAATGGGGATAAGCTTACACCTTGAAGGGGAAGATTCTTTGTGAGAGCGATTATTCAGCGTTTTCAGAGATACCCCGCTGTTTTCCACACTTGTTTTCCTTTTCCGGCGAACTTTAGCTGCGACAAAGGGTTTCCAACAAAGTCCAGTTTGATTTCTCTGGTTTTAAAACCTTCTTTTGCGTCGGGTGTTCGGATGTGTTGAGTTTTGCACTCAAAAAGAATTTGAGTGTCGTTCGCGTTCGAGCACAGATCCGAGACCCCGCGTCCCGTTCACTGCACCAACAAAGGGTCAGTGCTATTCCTTTCTTTTCCCTCTTGTCATTTTGCTTAGATCTTTAGCGTGTACTCTTGGTTTTGTGCTTATGTGTTTAAAGTGTTTTTTTTTTAGTGTTTGAGGTGCTTTCCATACTATAAGCTTCGTTAGAATAGAGGATTTCATTTGTTTGTTGATACCTACATTATACCGTACAATCGATATTTAATTTGGAAAATATGGTTTAACATCCCTGTTTCACTAAGTATTATATAAAAGCATGTCAATGATTTTTTTTAAAGTCAAATGTACTCTTATGTATATGATTTAGCTGCTGTTCCATGATAGAATAAGGACTAGTACTCTTCATTTAAATATTTAAAACTGACATACTGTTCGTGAAAATATGTTCGGATGTAGCGAGTCATGCTGTTGGTCTTTTCCTGAATCTGTTTGTAAGTATTTTTGTGTTTTTTTCTGCATCTGTTTTGTAAGCAGTTGTGAGGAAATTACATTTCCAGTTTGGTGTTATTAAAAGACAAAGTTGCTGACCCATTTCGATATTCTTTAGCAGGGTGTTATCTGAATTAAAAAGAACATCCCTCTTACATACAAAGTTTAGAATGTACCTCCAAGTTTAAAATAGGTTTTATCATATGATCTTCTAACAAAGAGTACAAGTTTCTCCGATTAGCAATAATCGTGATTCTGATTTCATCATTAGATATAACGGAAGTACGGTGTGTGATTTTTTTTTCTCTTTTTTGTCGATCCATATACATTCCTCTGTTACCATTTTAAAATTCAGATTCATGTATCAATACTCTTTTAAGCGTATTAACATAGTTTCATATTTCACTATAATGTAGAATGTATGTGCCTTTTAATACTTCGTTTAAGCCTGCAAAATCACTGCAATGTAGAACGCACCAGTGATGGTCGTTGATTGTTGGTTTGAGTCCTCTGTTGCTCTTATCTTTTGAAGTTTGTTAGGTTTCTGGTCAGTTTGGATTATGTGTAATGTTTTATTCGGATATGGTTCTATTTTTTGCACTCGGTATTAGTTTATTGTCATGTTTTTAATGATGAGGAGTTCTATTTTTATTGTTGCTGCAGTGCATTGGATACCCCTGTATATGTTTACATACATGTTTTCGAAGCAATATCAAATAATTGGCTAGCTGCCACAGTCTTTAACCTTTAATATCTTGTTTTGTTATGGCCCTTCTTGCCAGCAACATCCTGGATGACGTTGGCTTGGGTTTTAGTAGCATTGATTTCTCCGTCGTTTGTCATTCCCTTAGTCATAACCTTCGCTCTGATACCACATTGTCGCGTCCTTAGTCTTCAACTAAGCGCACGTGCGGCACTTGACAACTCGCTCACGTTCTTGCACAACTTGCTCACGATCTTGCTATGCCAAGTCAGCCTAGTTTACTACACTCAAGATCGCTAAGGGAATAACAATTGAGAAAGACAAGAGAAATTTGCTAGAAGGAAGCTTTTTATTATAGAAGACTTAATTGATTTTGCTTGATGATTTACAAATGAATGACCCTCCTATTTATACTACTCACCTAGGGACTAGTATGTAAATAATAATTATTATACAAGTCCCTACATATTTACAAATAAGCTCCTATTCTAGAAATCTCTACACAACTAGATTATTCTAAGGACTTTCCATGCAATTCCATTAGGTTCTAAGGTCTTCCATGAGAAATCTCCATATTTCTCTAAAACCTTCTCACATAAGCTAGTCTCCTCTCCATGTAAGCATCCACATAAGCTTCCTACATGGCAAAAATAGTTCCACGTGGCGCCTAGGTGGCATGATGACGTGGCAGGTCATCACAAACTGCAGCTAAATTGTACTCTAGTTTAGTAATTGTGATGCAATATCCGCATGTTTCAACATATGTGACATTAATTCAATATTTGACGAGAATAAAGAACTTATATTATATTAATTAAGAACTGAATTCCAAAGTGTAAAAAAGTCTATTCTTAAGGAGATGTTTGATTAAAGGAGAAGTTAAATTAAAGGACAAAAAGGGTCCAAGGATGTAAAAGAAGTCGTAACAAATTTCACCAAAAAGAAGAGAATCTGACTCTTTAAAGAACATTAAGTGACGCAACAAGTGGGATTACTTAGTTGTAAAGTAAAAGCCAAAAATCAAAAGATTACCTCATCACTTGGGCATCATGACTAATGACACAATACTAGTAATTATTTAATTAAGAACCTCAGAATAGATTAATCTAATTGCAAGTATTATTTTGTTAATTATTTCCATGTCCATGCCATGCTCCCCCAAATGTGTGAAGGCATGGCGTGTGAGATGTCGTTTCAGCTCAAGTCACGTGAATTATTAACATAATACTCTCTCTGGATCAAATAAAGTGTTCACTTAGTCATTTGTACACATCTTAAGAAAATATTAACTCTTAGAAGAGTCAAATAAGATAATTTAACTAAAATTTCCCTAATTAAATAGGTATCAGGATTTGATCACATAACACTTAATAGGGACAAATTTAAAAAAATAAGAATAATTTTTTTTTGATTTAATAAGTTGATACTCTTTTTTATTCGGAGGGAGTATCAATTTAAGCACTCCATAATTCTTTTCCTGATGAGGGAAATTTGAATCAAGGATAAACTATTCATCGAGTGACAGGTGTTCCTATAGATTTTGAAATTAACAGTTCATTTTGGATCTCAAAATTATTTGTCTACCATGACGTCTCTGCGATGTCATCTAGCATTAATTAATTTAGTCTTATGCATGCCTCGTGGCAAATGCTGGAAGTTTGAAAGGGCCAGGAAACGTATTAGAAAAAGAATGTTCCACAAGTAATCCCATATTTTATGGTTCTAACCTAATGAAAAATATAAAAAAGAGTAGACAATTGTCTTCTTCTTAACAAGATTATAAAAGCACTCAATTTCGCTTAATGCGATTGTGGCTAAAGAATTTGCATCAAAAAGGTCCAAAATTGTCCTTGTGGTTAAAAAAAGTTTAATTTTGCCCTCTGTTTAAAGGTTTGGTCAACCTTTCCCTCGTCGTTAATAAAATTATGCCATTATTTTCCGACCCAGCTAATAGTATTATTAAAAAAACGATATGGAAAGGTCTAAAATTACTCTTGTGGTTTGCGAAATAGCTATTTTGCCCTCCACTTAATAATATGGGCTAATACTGCTCTTTTTCACTAACGACTCCGTTTTGAAACTCAATTTGTACATATTAAAACCACAAAAAAGGTATTATAAATGTATCAAAGTAGCTGCATTTGAAACCCCTACGTGCCTAAGCTACATTGACAATGGTCGGTAGTAAGCATGGTTAAAGTTTGTGGAGGCTGACATTTTAACCGCACAATTATAAGTTTAGGGATCTTTGAAATTAATTAATAGGACCACCAGACATTATTATGTTAACTCATTTTAAACGTTTTCTGCCCCAATTATAAATGGAGCAGCTGCAGAACAAGTGGGTGTTATGTTGATTAATTTCACGTCTACTCTTTTTGCTACTAGTTGGAGGAGGTAGGAAGTAGGGATAGAGTAGGATCTTTATTTTGAATTGAAGAGATCACAAAAGATTCAGAAATCTTATGCCAAGTTTGGGAGAGTGGTTGGACAATTTGTTTAATTTGTGTTATTATTATTTTTTCCTTTGTAGAAAAATGTATTAACTAAGTGGAGACTTGGAGTAATTAAATTGTTGGCTTTGCGTCATAGGGACAGCTAGACATTAGTTTAGTTTGGGCATGTACCCACGTTTGTACTTGCACTTTCCAATTTTTTATTTTTTTTTTATTTTTTTGCCTTCGTATCTTGTCTAATACAGGTTCTGATATTTCACCAATTTCTCTTCATACTATTTGTAAGGAGTAGGTTTAGCCTTTCCTTTTTTTTTTTTTCCTCACTCAGAAAGGTCTGGCATCCCTTTCCTCTTTTAATATGATAATTAAACGTGGCGGATCAAGATTGGATGTATTGAATTCAAATTCAGCATATATGAGCGTGCAAAAAGATTAACAATGTATATAGAGAGCACAACTCACATTCATCAACTAAGGGGAAGAAAGACATATGGTAATTGAAGAACAATAATTGAGAAAATGACTCGTATGAATTGTTTAGCCAATGATTTGGCCTATAGTCCACTCCAAGAAGGAATTGATAGTGTTGGTGTAAAATATGTAAAAGACGTCTAGTTTCTCTAATAATAATGTGGTCTTGTCTTGGATTTTCCTTTTGTAGTGGACAATTATTCAATACGTGGCAATCATTATTGGGGTTATTAACAGGTTGGTGGGAGTCTAACAGCCCTGTTATTTGGCAAAACCATAAATTGACAATTTACAAGTGGCGACATTATAGTTATTTTGGCAAGAGATACGTGTAAATTGGGTATAGTAGGTTGGATTGGATTATAGGAATTGGTGTACGAACAATTTTTTGACGATTAAATTAGGACTTATTTCCGGTTACTAGATAGTGATGCCCGTGCGTTGCACGGGCCCAACACTAAGATCGAGACATTAATGCAGACTCTAGTTTTTTATTCCTTAACATAGGGAATGAAAATTGTAGATGTCTGTATTATGTTCATACTTGGACACGTTTTCAACTGAATCACATTTTTCTTAAGCTTCATAGATTAAAATCTCATCTAGCTGCTACATATAAACACATCAACACCATTGGTAGCACTTTCACTGCAATGGACATTATGATCCTTTGTTTCATATGATATAAGTGTAAAGGCTCAAACAGATTTATATCCACCAATTATATTTAAGTTAAAAGTAAAATGGTATAGGGAATAAACTACAAAAAGAAATTTTTATAGCTTTTTCCATGTAGAGGAATTCCAACATTCATTCTCCAATTGCATAGCTAACATTCTCTAAACGTTTTGTGATTAAATAAATCATGTTTGCATTGCATCTGCAATAATGCATGATGACCAGAATTATTATTAGAACATAAAGGCATGCCTTAACCAAGCTTAACTATGTACCCCCTTCACTTTCTTTTAAATTTCATTTGTGAAACCAAAAGAAGCTTTCACATGTCTTCTTAAAGAGAGTGAACTTATGGCAACATTATCAGTTCAAGACCAATTATCGGGCATGTTCAGAATAGTATTATTATTTGACCAGCCATCAAGAGAAGTAAAATACTCTCATCTTCCATGAGACAGACTTAGCCTTCACTTGGAAGATCGATCATTTACCCCGATGTGTTATAATGAGCTTCCTCTTTAGTTTCCTTCTAAACTTCTTGAGAAAGGTATTAGAACCTGTCATTTACAGGAAGAAGCCAAGAAAGATATCTTATTATCAAGTATTTATAGAAATTAGAATGGAAAAGTGCATTTTAAGTCCGAAACTGCAAAACTAACCTGCGTGAGAGACCTCTCCAACCTATTAATGATAACAGAAATACTATACTCTTCCCTTGTACCACGTAATCAACTCAAGTTTGATTACCGGTGCTAGAAAAAAATGTTTTCCTTGACATTTTTGTAGCCACGGAACAGTAGTGCCCCCACTATTCTCAAATCTTGGGTCCTCATATACATGGTACGGCGATGGCCTTAGTGGCAGAAAAGATCGTGAGGTATAGGTTCTAACAAGTTTGATTTACCACTCTCAATACCTTCAATTTTAAAGAGAGGAACAGACGTAATTCATATAGACAATGTTAAAATGAATTGAGTTCCATAAAACTCAAATAACCAGCAAGCGATTGCAATAGAAGTAATTTATTTCAGTAGCCAGTATCAGGAATGAAGAGCCTTAAACGAATATGAAAAGATCTACTGCTACTTAGGAGGAAAGATATAAAAAAGATTCAAGAGCTTCAGGTTTTAGCAAGTTTTAAAGAGCCAATTTTTGCGCCTCGTCATCCTTTTGACAATCCCTTTCCAACTTTGGCAGCTCATTTACATGCTCTATCTCATCGCGAGGCAATAGTTTTTGGTTTCTCCACATCTATGTTGCTCGGACTCAGTGTCGAGTGTCGGATACGGGTACGGATCTAGAGGTCAGATTCGGCATAATCTAAATTTTAAGATTCGGTGGTACGGATCCAGGTGCGGATACGGGTGCAGGGATTCGGCTAAAATAATTCAAAATTATAAGAAAAATAACTTAATCTATGCCTAGAAATAAAAAACAAAAATATTTTTTTAGTTATGTTTCATTTATAATTAAATATTAATTTTTAATTAACTTGAAACTCTTCTAGATACAATAAGTGTCCACTCTTCAAGAGCTCTCCGTTTCTTTCAATTTGGCCTCAAATGTTTTCTCAAATTGGTCCATGGATTTGGTCAAAGTATCCAATGTCGTTTGACCAAATCCGACACGAATCCGGTGTCGGTGTTGGACACGGCTGCAGCAGCAAAAGTGAAGGGTCCGAGCAACATAGCTCCACATAGATTAATGACACAACTCCATTTGAGAGCTTCAAAATCCAAAGTGTTGCTTGATTCATCATATCAAATGTGCGGGAGCTACAGTACCCAGCTTCATAGCCAACCTTTGCTATCCCAGAAACC
This sequence comes from Lycium barbarum, assembly GCF_019175385.1. Classification (NCBI taxonomy): domain Eukaryota; kingdom Viridiplantae; phylum Streptophyta; class Magnoliopsida; order Solanales; family Solanaceae; genus Lycium; species Lycium barbarum. The sequence continues at coordinate 20,329,618 of NC_083347.1, forward strand.
ACATAACAGGGAGGCATTGAAATACCTTCAAAAATCAAGCAAAGACCAATCATCAACTAAAGAAGTCTGAAATTGAGAGGAGTGCCAAAATAGAAATTAGACAGTTATAAATTAAAAGACACATCTATTTCACCTAGGAGAATATTTAATGGATAGACTCTCGTAGTTAATTTCAAACTTGTAGACAACTTCAAATGAAAAAAAAAAAAAAATTAGTAGAAAATGTGTCAGCATCTTAATTGGCTTGGCTAGTGATTTGAGTAAACTAAAGTGTCATTGTTTGATAACCTTACCACGATTGTAGTAGCAGCTATTTCAGATATGTTTTCCAAATTTCTCAATGAAGAGAGCAGATACAAACTCACAATGTCAACACCATGTACATAATTGGTGAAAGCTTAAAACTTCAGGACATAGTCGAGAGTGAGAGTTGAGAGCATTTGTTGAAGAAGAAGATTTTTTTCATTCAAAACTGAAGTGTATAGCTGTACAAATGGTCCTTATATAAGACCCCACTAACTAACTCATAATTACTAAGAGTTACAACTAATCATTTTAACAAACTATGTACAACCACTTACAGCCACATTAGCTAAGTAGAACTGATCACTACACATCAATTCATAATTCTACAATTCAAGTACATATTCAACGCAGTCACTCTAAGGATGAATCGGGCCATAAATGGCGATTTTTGACTATCATTATGAGTTTCTAGCTAGCTGCTGCCATTTGCCTATTTACTAACGTAGAAATAAGTAGTACAAAGAAAAGGACGTGCACATGATTTAGTATAGTTGAAGTCTATGTATATATAGAGGATTTGCTACCTGTGCCACTACTCAATTTTGATATACTTTTTATGCATAGAATAGAACCTTAATGTACCATTGGAGTCCATTTTTAGGCATTTAGCATTTTCTCTAACTATAAACTATTTCCCATTTACTTTAAACTACAGCATTATAATTCTGGAGAAAGTTTATGTTCTCTCAAAGGCTCACAAGCTAAGAACTCCACTTTCTCTATTGCAAGTAAATCACAATAGTAAGCAGTATAAATGCAGGGTACTTTAGGATGCTATGTTGTCAAAAGATATTGCTGGGTTCCAGGTATGACACACATAGAGAATTAAATTTCAAGGGAGATCCTCCACTAAGGCGCGTAAAAAGAATGAAGAAAAACATTGAGCTAAAATATCATACAATGGATAGGGAGAGGTGACTGGTGACCATATTTCTGTAATCGTCTTTTTGATCTCCATTTTCATCTCCTTCCTGTCTATAGCATTACAAAGATGGCTACTTATTTGAAACTTATGTTCAAGTCGGGTGGACTAATCTCTTATGCCATTACTTCTTCATTGGCACAAACTCTTCTTTACTGGTGTACTTTAACTATGAAGCAACATTCCGTTCAATAATTAACTCCCATCAGTAAAATTTACTACTCTAGTCACATTGAAGTCTGCATTTGCATAACCATTCAAGTACTTTATGAAATTATGCTGCAGATCTAAAAACAAAATTAAAATGACAGCAGATCTAATTTTATGGTAATACTTCAGCATCTGGAAACATCAAACAGATTGAATAAAATGATGAAATGGAGAGGATGAATGTGTGTCAGGATTTTAAGATGAAAAAGATTAAGATAGTTTTGTTTTATGGTAATACTTCAGCTTATTTTTTTATTTTTTATTTTTAATCTTTAGTATTCAAATCTGACTCTTTGCCCAGAAAACTTCCTTAAAGATATAACTTCTTTTTGTAGCCTGTCATTCCAAAAACCTGTGTTTTTGTTTGAAAAGAATGATATCCAAATTACCAATTAATCCCTGAATGAACATGTAATTACCAAAAAACCCTGTTCGTACTTGTTCGTCCACCCCAAAGTGTCATTTCTAATCAGGTGTGCAGTAAGAGAAATACAAAAATAGAGAAAAAATCACCATAGTTGAGCAGAATAAAGCTCACAGCAGCGCAAATTCAGAACTCAAAGTCAAAGGTTGTCATAGTATGGGTGTAATTGTTTTAACAAAACCAAGAAAGAGGGGAAAAATTCAAAGAGAACTCACCAAAATGAGCAGAACATTAAAAGCAACAATAAAAAGTAACCAAACCAACATATAATCAGAACAAATGGGATAAATGCAGAAAAAATAATAGAAGCAGAGCGATATAACAAAGTAAGCAACTTGGGTAAGTGAGTTCATTCATGGGAAATGAAAGAACAAAATAAAAAAAGAAATAAGGGGAACTAACCTTAGCTGCAAATTCTTTCTTCTTCGCAACTTATATTTCAATCTTGAGTGAGGATCAGTTAGGAAAAAAAGAAGAAGGGGGGAATGGAGAAAGCAAGGTAGTGGGCATGGAAGAAGTGACTGGAGACGGTAAAAGAGTAACAAAAGAAACAACACCAACAAAAGAAATATTATACACCAACTAATGGAGAAGAAATGAAAGAGAAACAGAACAAATCAAAAAAATAAGACAGAGAGAAGATGGGCAGTATATATATTTTATATTGCTAATAAACATACCTATATTTGCACAGTGAAAAGTAAAAGTAGTGTAAAAGTGACACGTGATCAAAAACATAATTAATATCTGCCACTTGAAATGACATCATCTGTTCTGATGCAATTATTATGAGCAAGGGCAAAATAGGAAAAGTACGAATATATTTAATATTAAGCTATCGTAAGATTCTACTTTTAACTAATGGAATTATTCAATAGCAAATGCTTTGACCAAATTGCCCTTGGTTGCCCTTGTTCGACGATCCACTTCTTCAACTCATGCCTTTATATAGTTTAGTTTTAAAAAAAAGAATTTATCTATTATGAATTTAAAAATAAAAAAAATGGAAGAAATTGCACGAATTGTCCTTCAAATGGGCACAACTCAAATTGGAAGCAAAACCTATAAATAACAATAAAGTTAAAGTAGAAAAAACTCAATAAAGGATGTTGTGAAGAGGCATGAGCTAACGAAATTACTAAAATGCCCATGAATAACATTCATTATTACAAAATTGCCCTTGTTCGTCCTTGTTGGTACACCCAACTGTCATTTCTAATCATCTATTTCCAAGTCCTTACCCACACATTTCATGTTCCATATCCGAACCTGAAAACGCGTTAAATATACATAATGCAAAGGACTACTATATTAGGAACATAAAACTTCAATTTGCAGAAAATATAGATGACTAATAAGAATCCAGTGAGCGACTAAAAAGGTCTATCAACTACTTAAGCTATTAGTTCAGGTCCCAAAACATTAACTAATTTTCTCTACTAATTTCCACACCAAACCTATAGACAAAGCAAATAGTAGTGGAGCTAGATAAAAACCATAATCTACATTAACAAAATATACTAATTGGTAAAGAATGAAAAAGCAGTTACCTTGTGATTACCACCACCAGTGGCAAACCTAAGGTCACCAGCAGGGGCGGATCTAGGTATAGTCCAGGGTGTTCATCCGAACCCCCTCAGTCAAAAAATTACGCTGTTTATATAGAGTCAAATTTTTAGTTTATGTGTATATATTTAATACTGAACCCCCTCAACACAAACGAAAGGCGCAGCTCAGCGGCGCAGGGGGTTCAGATTCGCACAAGTTGCGTGGGTTCGAACCTGGCTGTCAGCATTTGTTTCAGCCAATTTTTTCAGAGGTCCACTAAATGAAACGATGTAGTTTAGTAGTAAGGGGGCAGTGGGCAGATCCAATTGGACTCAAATCCCTAAGCTCAAAGTCAAATACTAAATAAAAAACCACTACGTTTTCTCTCTCTTCCGCTAGTTTTCTTTCTCTCTTCCTCCACTATCCTCGCCATTCTCTTTTTTTTTTTTTTTTCTGTTCAATTCTGTCCATTAATTTCGCCATTGCTGGCCGTCGGTCATCTCTCTGGTCTCTGTTAATGGCTTCCTCGGTAAGTTCTTAGTTCCCTTCTTTTTTCTATTTTTTTTTTCTTTTCTAAAATTCTATATATTTGCTTACCCTCCCCAATCGATGATTGGAGCTTAATGCAGTCCCTTGAAGAAGCAGATTAGCAGTTTTAGTTGTTGCTTTTTTGTTTACGAATATATATATGGGAAATAGTACTAATAGAAGCTAGAGCTACAGTGTCGAGTATGATTATCCATTTTTCCATCTTTGATCATTTTGTACATGAATGAATGTATGTATGTTTTGGTGTGAAGAACGACCTTCTTGCATTTAATATTGTAGTTCCATACCTTTATCAATAATTGTAGTTTTTTTCTTGAAACTGATAACTGTTATCAATAATTCTAGTTTCCCAAATATACATTCATAAATGAGGAGATAAATAGTACTAATATATTAACTCGATAGGATTATTAAATAAAGATTCAATCAATCTGTTACAACTAATTGTACTCTTTATATACATTGTTTATGCAACCATGTTCTTCTCTATGTTGGTTTTTACAGCTTGTTATATACAGAAGTATAAATGTTTACAACACTTTAAAATACAGTAACTTGGTAAGTCAAGGAACAAAACTTGTCTACAGAACTACCCTGATGACTTTAATGAATTCAATATAGGTTCTCTTGAGAATCAACTTGCAAGTTACATTATTGATGTTCGTGATGTTGATGAAAGGTTCTCCAATCTAAAAGGGCTTTGTGATCTTTCAAAAAAATTAGTACAAACAAAGAAGCATTCAAATTATCCTCTTGTATTCCGCTTAGTGAAACTTGCTTTGCTTCTGCCGGTTGCCACAACATCCGTTGAAAGAGCCTTTTCAGCAATGAAGTTTATCAAGAATGACTTGCGGAGTCAAATGAGTGATGATTTTTTTAGTGGTTGTTTGGTGCCTTATCTAGAAAAAGATATATTTGATAATGTTTCTAATGATGCTGTTATTAAGACATTTCAAGATATGAAACCTCGTAGAGTACAATTGTAAAACTCCATGGTTCGTATGTAGTCTAACTTAGTTTCCTTGTTTTTGCTTCAAAAGCTCACAAGCTTTTGCTTTTGTAATATGGCATCTTCAAGTTGCCTTTGTTAATGGAAACTTCTTACCTTATTAGCTTTTGCTTAGTTTGTTAGCCTTTATTGAGGCATTTTATTGTGACTTGTGAAGCTATTAATTATTGTTTCTCGTCGCATATCTGTCGGACTTTTATGTCCTGTCTTGTGCTTGGTTTTTCGTAGAAGTAATTGGTTTTGTTGGGCTGCTTTACTTTGTTAGTTTTTACTTAGTTTATGATGCTTTCAGATTGGAAAATATAAATTTTCTTTTTGAAAATTCTACATGGATGATGAATATTGAACTTTGATCCGACCCGTTTTTTTTCCTGATCCGACCTGCTCTTTTGCCAATACTAGCGTGCTTATTTTATTTTTTTGAACCCCCTGAATGGAAATCCTGCCTCCGCCACTGGTCACCAGGCGGAATATCAATGGAGAAGAAACCAGTCAAATGCATTTACTGGCATTTCTGTCTTTGGGGAAAAGTTCTCTTTCAAAAGTTAAGACATCTTCAACACTTGGTGCAAGAACATATATAGACAGTATAATTACAAGCTCCCTATATATCACTAACACATTGCATTTCAACTTTTGTAACATCAGAAATTGCCAAATACCTATAAGAACTAAAGCCATATCATCTTTAATTTCTGCACAAGTACCAGTTTCTATAGTTTCCACAGGAAAATAGATCAACTTTGTGTCTCAAATCTCAATAACCAAATGTCTCTCAACCTCTTTCTCATAGGAGCTTCTTTCATTTTTGTTGATTTCACTTCCTGCAACCTTGGTACTTCTCCTCTACTAATGGAACAAAGTAAACACTATGTCTATGTGCTGAATGCCGAGTATAACTCAGGAAACATTATTTACTTGGCAATAGTAAAATTTTGAAATTGATTGACAGAACTACACCTCATATGCTGCCTTTTTAGTTTCCTCATCCATTCATGCAGTTCCCAAAGTAGAGAACACCTAAGAAGGATTGAAGAAAACAATGTTCAATTGCTATCGAAATTGTTCAGACTATCAATGAAATTACCTCTGCATCTTCCAAAATCAGACAAACACAGTCAGGTTCCATAAGTATTAATGAGCATCTCTCTAACATAATTTTACTTGATCAACACTAACTATCAAAAATACGTATTTTAGCAACGAAATAAGAGTTATTGCCCAGAAGATCAACTATAATGCAGCAAGCATAATTTAAGCCTAAGCATTTCCCAAGCTCCTCTAGCTCTAAGCACCAACTTAGAAATAATAAGTTGCAACTAATTCAAAAGGCAAAATTACGTGAAGTGGAGAAGTTATCTTCCAGCAAAAATGGAGCCCATTCATTATAGGCTTCTCCAAGCAATTGACATAATAACACTAAATAAACATGAGTTTATACATCAGTCATCACATATTATGAAGATTAATAATACCACTCTAACACTAAAAATTCAAATAGCACTAACATAAAATTGAAAGAATGAATGAATGACAGTAAAAAAATCAATAGCACCTCCCAAAAGGCTTCCTTTTCATCAAACATCTTAGGTGAGACTCATTTATGATCACATATTACATAAAGTAATCACGGCAACGCACCTTTAAAGAACAAAAATTTCACCCCAAAATCAGAACCAAAAAGGCATGCACCTACTTATTTACAAATCTAGCAAGAAATCATTCTTAAGAATTGAAAACAAACACAATTAATGCTAGAAGATTAATAGTAAGCAGATAGAAAGAGACAAATTCTATACCTGGAAAGAGGAGAGATTCAAAGATATAGATTCGATACTAAGAGCCTGTTTGGATGGGCTTATGCCTATAAGCTGTTTTCAGCTTATAAGCTGTTTTCAGCTTATAAGCTGCTTTAGATAAGCTAAGTCAAATGGGCCCAATTATTTTTTTGAACTTATTTTAAGCACAAAATTACTTTAAGCTGGTCAACTAAACACTCAAAAAAGCTGAAAACAGCTTATAAGCAACTTATAAGTCAATCCAAACGGGCTCTAAAAGAGGGAAGAAATTACCAAAAGTGGAGTATAGATGGATAGTAAAATCGAAATTACCAAAATACCCCTGTTCGTACACCCCAACTCCCATTTCTATAATATAGTAAGTAGAGATGTTTCTTGTTTTTGCCCTTTTACTTATTTGGTACTCCTATTTCCCTTTTTGGTGGACTTTGAATTCCGTCAGCGTTTGACATAATTGTTTAAAAAAATCACACGTGTAATACTCAGAAATTTTTAGAAATGGAGGCATTGACGAGTTAAAGAAATCCAAAAAGTGATTTCTCTCTTTAAATATTTAGGATTCCATATTACATATAAATTCTGGTACACTCGGTGGGACCAACTCTTACCTTCATGTCTTTATCTCACAAATAAAATCTCCAGATTTTGGAGCCTAACTTATAAAATCATTTCTCTAAGAAGCTTTTGCTTTAGACTAATGATAGTGTTTTGACAAAAGTAAGGAACTTGCTTGATGCTTCGGGGAGGTATTCGAAATTTAAGGAAAAACGTTATAATGAAGCGGTTTCTTAAGTACTACACGACATTTATTAAAAAGAGAAAACATTTGTTTTAGGAAACAATCATTTGAAAATATCTCAGCTCTCAAGTGTGATGATATTTTGAGTCTCTTCACATAATTTTCTTATCCCTTTTTACCTTTTTAGTTACATCTAGAAAAAAATTTACTTTTTCATGTTGAAGGAACAATGATCCGTTGTTTCTTGAGAGATAGGAAATCCTTCGAAAATTCAAATTTCTCGTCACAAATCAGAAAGAGAAGAATTGCAAGCAGCTCCATAATTACGGACCATCATTAGAATTTTGGGATAGACAAGGATATTCCATGTGTTGGATATCGCGTGGGATTAGTTATCCCAATGTGGGATAGCTAATTTCATCATTTCAGTACAAATGGTGGGATAAAATAATTCAGGGATTAGTTAATACTTATCACCTAATGAGGAATAAAATAATCTCACATTTTATCCCGAAACTATTATTCTTATCTCACCAACCAAACGACCCCCGGGAATTATCTTTTGTCACACTTTTTATACCACCATGTAAAAAGTTGTTTGGTAAAAAAAAGCTAAAGATACCTAGGAATGATTTTCTAGAGAAAATGTATGTTTTGGTGAATCTAAAGATATCTAAAAATATGGAACTTGAAATTTTGTGTACAACATTATAATTCATATTAGTTTCATTCCTAGAACATTTGAAACAATACGAATGAATAAGTTATTCAATTTTAAAAGAATTAAGATGGTTATTTCGAAACAAGATATAGTAAAATTATAGCGATGTCAAGCAAATTTCAAAGTAACAGAAAATAATTTTATGAAGAAAATTCGACTTAATGTTTTACATAGTATATTTTTACAAGAAAAAAACTTAAATACACTAACCTAAACTGTTAAATGATGCCTCTTTATGGACCATTTCATTTCTTTGTGTATGAAGGTAGGGGAGGGACCATCAAATCTATCTCTATCCAATGAAATTGCTTTATTTTCGTGACCTTTTAGCGCCTTTTATTTCAATTGAAAGAAATGACTCTTTTTAAGAATAAAAAAAATTGTTGTGCATCTTCCGTTACATAAACTTGCGTGCATGTTTGATAATTTATCATTCAACACCTTTTTGCTTGCTTTAATTTTTCCCTTTCTTGAAGAGTTTAACTTTTACATACTTGTTGCGGGCTTGAGATAGTTTCAATGTTTATTTTTTAACATGGTATCAGAGTCAGACTCATTCCCATCATTATTCACCCAATGTTGAGCCCCTATTTTATATTGTTCATGCATGCTTCAAATGTCCAGTCCTGGTGTGCGAAAGGTTGTTGAGTCCCACATCGGCTCATTTAGGTATGGGAGGTCTCTTTATATGATCTTGAACAATCCACCCTCATAAACTAGTTTTTCGGGTTGAGTGAGACCAAAATCTATTTCCATTGTGTAAAAAGTTACTTATATTATCACTGTCATTTAAAAATTATTATAATAATAGTTATCGTTATAAAAATGAAACAAGTTATCTATTATATAATATAATAAATTATAATATATTCACACTGTAAAGAAAATCGGGTAAACATTTATAGGTAAATTCTTTTGTCATTTATCAATCCAGAAAGAGCAGTAAGAACAATTTAAAGCTACCATCAAATGATGTGGTGCAGTGGATAGTGTTGCTTCTCCGTTAATAAGAGATCTTGGATTCGAATTTTGGATATAAAAAAATTCTTGGTAATAGAGAGCGATTTCTCCAGAAATAGGTCTTACGCGATGCGAAACTAGATGTAGTCGCGAACACTGGGTGGGAAAAAAAAGTTTAAGGCTGATCAGGAAGGGACGTGAAACGCAATACAATTGGCACGTATGTGCAAACATTGGATGCTCATCATTGATTAATATATCATATAAATCATTGACCTCTGGTTGCATGACACATACGAATCGGATTGTCCATATTATATAAATAATGGAGTAACAAACTACATCGTGTACCATACTATATAAATAATGGAGTACTAACTTTTAGCAATCTGTATTACCAAAAAAGGAAAAATGTTTGAACTAGTAACAAATAATTTCTGGAAAGAAATAACAGAAACTGGACAGAAACTGGAAAATAAGAACAGAGTCTGAAAATTGTGTAAGAACAAAAAACCGAGCCCACTGAATGCACAGTGTGTCCTTAAGGAAATTATTCCCCTCAATGTACCCGAGGTGTTGGAATCTTTCCTCCCATGATAGAACGATTTACTCACCAAAATAGCGGTACAGCAAATTAAGGTGACTGCGAACCACTCGAAGGCAGTATGTCACACGAGAATTTTAAGAAGTGCAGAAAAGAAGATGAATATCAGAGATTTTTCGTAAGGAACAATTCTGAGGATCAACAGAAATATATAGCCTGTTTGGGAAACGATTTGCAACTTTTCAGAAAAGGTTTGCAACTTTTCAGAAAAGGTTGCAACCTTTCAGAAAATTCCGTTGGGAAAAACGGAGGGAAATGTTTTAAATTAATCCGGGAAAGAAAGAAACGGGTCGCGAGTTAGACAAGCGGATCCGGGTCACTAACGGGTCAGGATCTGGAATTAATTAATTAATTAATTAATTAATAATTAAATTAAAATTAAAAGAATTTTGGTCCAAAAAGATTATCAATCAATCAGATCATTTGACCAAATCCAAATCCAAATCCAAACCCAAAGCCGAGCCGAGCGACGACGACGGCGCGAGGGGGTCCTTTCCCCCTCAACCCTTTTAGCAAATTCAAATCCAAAGCCAAAGCCGAAACCGAGCCGAGCGACGGCGACGGCGCGAGGGGGTCCTTTCCCCCTCAACCCTATTAGCACCTAGAGTAGGTGTAATGTAATAAATACATCTCTCTTTTCCTCTCTCTTTCCTATGTGGACAAATGCTTTAACCAAAGCAAAAGGGACCTTTTACATTCCCTTCACTTTCCATCCCATCATTTCCCATTCACTAATATCAAAACCCAACAATCCCCCACATGAATGGGGAATGGCTATAAGATAAAGGAATGCACGTACAAGTGTGTGATATACAAGCGAAGATTAATTGCATCTGGATAAGTAGGTTTCCCTTTGAACTTTCCGTAGTGAACTTATATCGGATATACTCGATCAATCGGTAGATGCGATATCTTTGAACCATCGAACTTTGTTGTATAACTAGACAACATAAGTCACACAACTAACCCTCAACCATCTATGGTTCTCACGGTTGTGTTCGTTTCAGCCATGAACACCGCCTGGTTTCGTGAATGCATAGAGAATGGGCCTTTACCATCATTCCCCTTGAAGCGGCTTATACTTCACACTCACATAGGTGATTTCTAAACATGTAGTCCTATAGACACACTATCTAGTCATTTTCTGCCAGACTTAGATAATCATTAAAAAACTTTAATGCTTTATTAACTCATTAAAAAGCCTTAAAGTTTTATCCTTGTTTCTGAACATTTTCATCATCACGAGAATGGGTTGAGTTATTTGACAATGTTGAACCGTCATTCATAACTTTGTTTGATCTCTTTGAACCTAGTTCTTGGGATCTCCAGTCTACTAGGTAGAGTTACCGCCATGATGACTTGTCCTAGGCCTTAACCCCATTCCCCTCGATGATCTTTGAACAACCTCTCTAGATAGGCCTTTCGTTAGCGGATCCGATACATTATCTCTTGACTTTACGTAGTCAATAGTGATAACACCACTAGAGAGTAGTTGTCTAACAGTATTGTGTCGCCGTCGAAAGTGACGCGATTTTCCATTATACATAACGCTCCCTACCCTACCTATTGCCGCTTGGCTATCACAATGTATACATATAGGTGCCAAAGGTTTGGGCCAAAATGGAATATCTTCCAAGAAATTTCGGAGCCATTCAACTTCTTCACCGGCCTTGTCCAAAGCTATAAATTCAGATTACATTGTAGAGCGGGCGATGTATGTCTGTTTTGATGAATTCCAAGACACTGCTCATCCACCAACGGTGAAAACATATCCACTCGTGGATTTAACTTCAGATGATCCGGTGATCCAGTTTGCATCACTGTATCCCTCAATTACCGCGGGATATTTATTGTAATGCAAAGCATAGTTTTGGGTGTGTTTCAAATACCCCAAGACTCGTTTCATTGCCATCCAATGAGTTTGATTGGGATTACTTGTGAATCGACTCAGCTTACTAATAGCACATGCTATGTCTGGTCGTGTACAATTCATAATATACATCAAACTTCCCAAAACTCGTGCATAGTCCAATTGTGAGTGACTTTCACCTTCATTCTTTTGAAGTGCAAAACTTACATCAATTGGAGTCTTTGCAAAATTGAAATTTAAATACTTGAACTTATCAAGTACCTTTTCAATATAATGAGACTGTGATAAAGCTAGACCTTGTGGAGTTTTATGGATCCTAATTCCTAAGATCAAATCAGCAACCCCTAAGTCTTTCATGTCAAATTTGCTAGCAAGCATACGTTTCGTAGCCTTTACATCGGCAATATCTCTACTCATTATCAACATGTCATCAACATATAAACAAACAATGACTTCATGATTTGGAGTATTTTTAATGTAAACACACTTGTCACACTCATTAATCTTAAATCCATTTGCCAATATTGCTTGGTCAAATTTCGCATGCCATTGTTTAGGTGCTTGTTTAAGTCCATAAAGTGACTTGACAAGTTTGCACACTTTCCTTTCTTTACCAGGAACCACAAAACCCTCTGGTTGTTCCATGTAAATTTCTTCCTCCAATTCTCCATTTAAGAAAGTTGTCTTGACATCCATTTGATGGATTTCAAGACCATATACGGCTGCCAATGCCACTAACACCCGAATAGATGTTATCCTTGTTACCGGCGAATATGTGTCAAAGTAATCAAGGCCTTCTTTTTGTCTATAACCTTTGACCACAAGTCTTGCCTTATATTTGTCAATAGTGCCATCAGCTTTCATTTTTCTTTTAAAAATCCATTTTGATCCTAAAGGTTTATTTCCATGAGGAAGATCAACCAATTCCCATGTATGATTGTTCAAAATAGATTCAATCTCACTATTGACTGCCTCTTTCCAAAATGCTGAATCAGAAGAAGACATTGCTGCTTTAAATGTTTGAGGCTCATTTTCAAGCAGGAATGTCACAAAATCTGGTACAAAGGAAGTAGATATCCTTTGACGTTTGCTACGCCTTGGATCCTCTTCGATTGGTTTACTTTCCTTTGGTTCTTCTCGCGGTCGTTTAGATCTTTCACTTGACGACTCACATTCAGTTTTATACGGATAAATGTTTTCAAAGAATTCAGCATTATCTGATTCAATTACAGTATTAACATGAATTTCGGGATTGTCCGATTTGTGAACCAAAAACCGACAAGCTTTGCTGTTTGTAGCATAGCCAATAAAAACACAATCCACAATTTTTGGTCCGATTTTTACCCTTTTGGACAAAGGAACTTGGACCTTTGCTAAATACCCCCACACTTCGAAATATTTCAAGTTGGGTTTTCTTCCTTTCCATAGCTCATATGGAATAGATTGTATTTTGTTGTGGGGCACCCTGTTGAGTATTCGATTAGCTGTAAGGATAGCTTCCCCCCACAAGTTCTGCGGTAAACTTGAACTTATTAATAAAGCATTCATCATTTCTTTTAATGTTCGGTTTTTCCTTTCCGCAATTCCATTTGATTGAGGTGTGTAGGGGGCAGTAGTTTGATGAATAATTCCATATTCTAAACATATCTCTGCAAAAGGAGATTCATATTCTCCACCCCTATCACTTCTAATCATTTTTATCTTTTTATTCAATTGATTTTCCACTTCGTTCTTGTATTGCTTAAATGCATCAATTGCTTCATCCTTACTATTAAGCAAATACACATAACAATATCGAGTGCAATCGTCAATAAAAGTTATAAAATACTTTTTCCCACCGCGAGATGGTATTGACTTCATATCACATAAATCTGTGTGGATTAAGTCTAAAGGATTTGAACTCCTATAAATAGACTTATATGGATGTTTAGCAAACTTATATTCAACACAAATTTCACATTTAGATTTATTACACTCGAATTTAGGCAATACTTCTAAATTAATCAATTTTCGCAAGGTTTTGTAGTTGACATGTCCTAAACGAACATGCCATAAATCATTTGACTCCAATAAGTAAGACGAAGCTGAATTCTTATTAATACTGTCAACAACCATTACATTGAGTTTGAAAAGGCCCTCGGTGAGGTAGCCCTTTCCTATGAACATATCATTCTTACTTATTACAATTTTCTCACTAACCAGCACGCACTTAAACCCGTTTTTTACGAGTAGTCCGGCTGAAACTAAATTCTTCCTAATAGTTGGAACGTGCAGAACATTGTTGAGAGTCAGCACCTTGCCGGAAGTCATCTTCATAAGTATCTTTCCATATCCTTCAACCTTAGCTGTTGTAGTATTTCCCATAAACAGTTCCTCTTCGGGTCCAGCGAGAGCATAGGTTGTAAATGCTTCTTTTACAGCGCAAACATGTCGAGTGGCACCAGAATCAAGCCACCACTCCTTTGGATTTCCAACCAAATTGCACTCCGATAGCATAGCACACAGATCATCCATGCCATCATTCTTCTCCACCATATTGGCTTGTCCCTTTCCCTTGTCCTTTTTCGGGAGACGACAATCTGGGGCTTTGTGGCCAACTTTCCCACAATTGAAGCAATTGCCCTTGAATTTTTTCTTATTCTGCTTCTTATTTTTTCCAAAAGGTTTCTTCCTTTTCTTATTCTTTGGAGCAGCTTCTTCAACGATGTTCGCTCCCATAATCGTTGAATTTCCACGCGACTTCTTTTCAGCTGTTTTGTTATCTTCCTCAATCTTGAGACGGATTACAAGATCTTCCAACTTTATTTCCTTGCGCTTGTGCTTTAGATAATTTTTGAAATCTCTCCACGAAGGAGGCAACTTTTCTATCATTGCAGCCACTTGAAATGCTTCATTAACTATTATGCCTTCAGCAATAAAGTCATGAAAAATAAGTTGAAGCTCTTGAACTTGGGTTCCAACGGTTCTGGTATCTATCATTTTATAGTCTAGAAACTTAGCAACCACAAATTTTTTCAAGCATGCGTCTTCAGTCTTATATTTCTTCTCAAGTGCATCCCACAATTCTATAGAAGATTTCATAGCACTGTAGACATTGTACAAATCATCATCCAATGCACTTAGGATGTAGCCCTTGCATAGAAAATCCGCCTGCTTCCATGCCTCAGAAATCATAAATTTTTCATTTGGCGGCATATCGGCAGCAGGCACAGGAGGGTCTTCGTTGGTGAATTTTTGCATACCAAGAGTGGTAAGCCAAAAGAACACTCTTTGCTGCCATCCTTTGAAGTTGGCTCCAGAAAATTTCCCTGGTTTTTTCGCCGGTGGCACAGCAGTGCGGCTTGTTGCCGCAACAGTCGCGGAAGTAGTAGCAGTTTCACTTGCCATTTCTTTTCACTGTCAAAATAGACAGACTGTGTTAATACTCAGAATATCAAAACTTTTATAACAGCAACGATGAAGGTTTTATATTCTTCAAATCGTTGTACAAGTATGAACTTTAATATTCCAATGAAGTTTTTATGTCTTCAAGTCAGAATATGAAGTTTCATACGGAGTAGAAAACCACACAGGTTTTAGTCTCCAAAGCAGAATACAGATTAATATTTATATATATTAAATTGTAATTTCCTTAAGATTGTTAGCAATCTGTATTACCAAAAAAGGAAAAACGTTGAACTAGTAACAAATAATTTCTGGAAAGAAATAACAGAAACTGGACAGAAACTGGAAAATAAGAACAGTGTCTGAAAATTGTGTAAGAACAAAAAAACCGAGCCCACTGAATGCACAGTGTGTCCTTAAGGAAATTATTCCCCTCAATGTACCCGAGGTGTTGGAATCTTTCCTCCCAGGATAGAACGATTTACTCACCAAAATAGCAGTACAGCAAATTAAGGTGACTGCGAACCACTCGAAGGCAGTATGTCACACGAGAATTTTAAGAAGTGCAGAAAAGAAGATGAATATCAGAGATTTTTCGTAAGGAACAATTCTGAGGATCAACAGAAATATATAGCCTGTTTGGGAAACGATTTGCAACTTTTCAGAAAAGGTTGCAACCTTTCAGAAAATTCCGTTGGGAAAAACGGAGGGAAATAATTAATTAATTAAATTAAAATTAAAAGAATTTTGGTCCAAAAAGATTATCAATCAATCAGATCACAAATCCAAAGCCGAGCCGAGCGACGACGACGGTGCGAGGGGGTCCTTTCCCCCTCAACCCTTTTAGCACCTAGAGTAGGTGTAATGTAATAAATACATTTCTATTTTCCTCTCTCTTTCCTATGTGGGACAAATGCTTTAACCAAAGCAAAAGGAACATTTTACATTCCCTTCACTTTCCATCTCATCATTTCCCATTCACTAATATCAAAACCCAACACTAACTACATCGTGTATACTTTCATACAGATGCTAGTATTGTGAAGAATATTCTAGCTAGCTACCACCCATTTGCTAATACTTTAGGAAAATATGATCTTCATTAAAATGAATCTTTTCTAACTTTATATATGGTATTTTTTTCTTCAAAATTGATATTAGTTTTAGTTCGAACCTTATTACATGTATCATGCCTCTATCTTTTCGTTTATAAAAGATGAAATGGCCGGAAAAGAAATATTTTAGCGATAAATCTCTTCTCAATTATGAAAAGTCCTTTGTTAAGGTTAAATTAAGGAGAAAAAATTAACGTGGTTTCTTACACACCAGCAAGTTCTTTTTTGTTAGAGTATTACATATACATTGTACAATAATTTGTCCGCTAACAGCTAGCAAATGTGGTCCGACTCCCAATATATGTGAGTGTGGATTATCCAACAAGATATGTCTTGTATGCATTAAACTACTTGTCTACTATCAGCACTGGATGTTTAACTTTCGTATACATTTTTCTTTTTTTTATTTATTTATAAAAATGATAGAGATAGCACATATATAACTTTTTAGAGCTGCAAGTGGTACACAACCTGAAATATGATGGGGTGGATGAAATTCCTCTACTCTTAACCAAAAGTACCTTATTCGAACCCTCAAATAGTCGAATAGAGAAACCTCTTATAAATAACACGTGAACTCTGGTGGATCTTATGCAAAGACAAATATATATATATATGGTTAATCAGACATATAAGTACTAGATGCCAAATGGTTATAAACAATGAGTAAACAAAGAGTGTCTAGCTGTCCCGTTTCTCACAAAGCCAGCATATTTAATGACCCCAACGCTAGCAATTTCATATTAATGTTAGGGATAAGAATGTGAATCTGATCTCATAAAAAGGAAAGGAAGAAAAAAAAAACTCCTAGAACTACAATATCGTAAAGGGCAACTTGAAAGTAGGAAAACATCCACCTGTACTACAGCTGCTTCATATCCAATTGGCAGGCTAACCAACTCATCCCAATTATCTTGTTCCCCATTTGCCATCAGCAATGTCACCCTCCACAATGTTTAGACATGCTTACTACCAAGTGTTGTCTACTTGGTTTTAGGCACCTATCCTTTCCAAATGCACTTACACTACTTATACTTACATAAATATTGAAAGTTGAATTTAGATTTTAAAATTAATATAACATCTTGTGATTGGGCAAAAGTGGTACCCTCGCTTTGTACTTCGAAATATATAACACTGTCAATTAATTGATATTTGATAATAGGTTGATTCTTTTGCAATAAGAACTCCGATCAAGGGAAAATAAGGGATTTTGTAGGTTTATTTTAGAAGAAAGCTGTCAAAAGATTCACCCTTCTTTTTTTCTCCCTATTTGACTATTTCACTAATCTAAGGTTGGAAGTTAGAACCATAAGAGACGAATTAATTGTGCCAACAACCACCTTTCCTATTTTGATCTTTTCTGAGGCAGGACAAGTTTTTATTTCTTATTTTAAAAAGACGGTGCAATGTGTGACAAGACTATACGCTGGATATTGATAACATTGTAAATCTAATCTAATGGTAGAGATTTCACTTTCGATCCAAAAATGGACTGTTAGTTACGTAATCTATTAAACACCTGTCGCTCGATGAATGATTTGCTTTGATCCAACTTAACTCATCAAGAAAATAATTAAAGAGATGAGCCATTCAAATTAAAGTGCTTAATTAAATTGGTATTCAAAAGAAAAAAGAGGTATTCACGTGACTTGAGCTTAAACAACTACACATAATCATTAGCTAACTCACTTACTCACAGCTCACAAGTCACGCCTTCATACATGGGAGAGCATAGTATGGCATGGCCAATGGACTACCATGGATTAAAGAAATTAATTGATTAGTATATTTATAATCTACTCTAATATATGATCGTTAGATTTAAATGCTATTTTTAAAAAACTGGTACTCCGTCATACGGCATGAGGCCCAAGAGATGAGGCAATCTTTTGTTTTTTTGCCTTTACTTTAAAGTAAAATTTTCACAAACAGCTACCTTTTAGCTCCGTCTAACAATATATAACTACATGTTATATATTTACAATTCGTAGCTAGATGACTCTATATTTAGCTAGTAGACGGGTATACTAAAATATAGTATAAATATAATAATTCTAATTCAAATTATTATATTAATTTTATATGTTTAAGATGAAACGAAGTAGAAATTTGGTTTTCTATTTAAATGAAGAACTTCTATTTTTTAAATTTTAGTAAATATTTTTTGTTTAACTCATTTTACTTGTCATGTTGTTTTTTACATGTTTTTTAAGGAAACGTCAATTAGAATTATAATTTCACTAATTTACCTTATTAATTATTTGATCTCTATTTAATATTATTTTTTCTTTTATGACATTAATCTCTTTTCACATTTATTAGAGTAAGGAAAAAATGAAAAAGTAATTAAATTCTATCTTATTTTAATATATAAGTAATTTAAGTATGTTGCTGTACAATAATTTCATGTGTTCCCACTAATGGGTTGATACGCATGTGACAATGAATCCATCATTATTGATTTAATTGTTTGATTTTCTAAGCACTTTTTTTAAACATTATTTTTTTTTTTAATATGGGATTCTTTTTTTTTTTAATATTAGTTGTTGTTTAATATATATGGGGTCCATATTTTTTTTCCCAAGAGTTTGGATGTGGTGGGTTCCACTTTTTTTTTTTTAATACTGGTAGGTGTTTAATATGGGGCCATGAAGAAATTCTATTTTTTAATTTTTAGTAAATATTTTTTGTTTAACTCATTTTACTTGTCATGTTGTTTTTACAGGGTTTTTAAGGAAACGTCAATTAGAATTATAATTTCACTAATTTAGCTTATTAATTATTTGATCTCCATTTAATATTATTTTTTCTTTTATGACATTAATCTCTTTTCACATTTATTAGAGTAAGGAAAAAATGAAAAAGTAATTAAATTCTATCTTATTTTAATATATAAGTATTTTAAGTATATTGTTGTACATTAATTTCATTTGCTCCACTAATGGGTTGATACGCATGTGGCAATGAGTCCATCATTATTGATTTAATTGTTTGATTTTCTAAGCATTTATTTTTTAACATTGTTTGTTTTATTAATATGGGATTCACCTTTTTTTTTTTTTTTTTAATATTGCTTGATTCTATTAATATGGGGTCCACTTTTTTTTCCCGTGAGTTTGGATGTGGTGAGTTCCACTTTCTTTCTTCCTTTTTTTATATTGCTTGATGTTATTTAGTATGGGGCTCACCCTTTTTTTTTTTAATGGACAACGGACGATGAAGCATGGGTCTAAACTCATGCTTTATATAGTTTTTTTTTTATTGGATTCACCTTCTTCTTTTTTTAATATTGCTTGATTCTATTAATATGGGGTCCACTTTTTTTTTCTGTGAGTTTGGATGTGGTGAGTTTCACTTCTTTTTTTATTGCTCGGTGTTATTTAGTATGGGGCCCACCCTTTTTTTTTTAATGGACAACGGACGATGAAGCATGGGTCTAAACCCATGCTTTATATAGTTTTTTTTTTATTTTTTATTGCTTGGTGTTGTTTAGTATGGGGCCCACCCTTTTGAACATTATTAGTTTGCACTATTTTTATGCATAATATATATATATATATATATATATATATATGTATATATATATATATGTTCAAAACACGATTGATATAACATTGTAATTTGTGCTCCGTATCTAAAACTTTATTATATTAGTGTTTGTTAAGAATACAAAGTCTGAACTTTTTTTTTTGACATTGTTTATTTTTTTAATATGGGATTAACTTTTTTTTTATATATATATTGCTTGATTTTGTCAATATGGGATATTATGTTCAAAACACGATTAATATAACATTGTAGTTTGTGCTCCATATTTAAAACTTTATTATATTAGTGTTTGCTACGGATACGCATGGTGTTTAATATGGGGCCCACAATTTTTTTTGTAACATTGTTTATTTTTTTAATACGGGATTCACTTTTTTTTTAATATTGTTTGATTTTGTTAATATGGGGTCCACTTTTTTTTCCCGTAAGTTTGGATGTGATGGGTTTCACTTTTTGTGGGGGGGGGGGGGGGGGGGGGCAAAATTTTTATTTTTTTTATAATTTTTTATTTTTTATTTTTGTGGGCCTGTTTAATATTGGGGGGGGGGGGGGAATTTTTATTTATTTATGGAGGGGCCCACGACAGACGACGAAGAGTGAGTAAAACTCACTCTTCTAAATAGTAGAAATACTAGACTGCTTAGCACGGGCCCAACACTTTAGATTATAGTGCATCTATGTGTATGTAGTTATCTTTGAATAGTGATTATATATATATATATATATATATATATATATATATATATATATATATAGTATATGTTATATTTAAAATATGATTAACATAACATTGTAGTTTGTGCTCCGTATCTAAAATTTTATTATATTAATGTTTGCTACGAATACAAAATCGGCAAATTTATTAATATTTTTTAAAAGAGAAGACTTGTTGTAGAAATTGATTTTCTATCTAAACGAAGAAATACTATTTTTTAATTTTTTAGTAAATATTCTCGGTTTAGCTCATTTTACTTGTCATGTTGTCTTTTGTATTAAATTCTATCTAATTTTAAAATATAAATATTTTAAGTTTATTTAGTGAACATAACAACTTGATTTTGTCAATATGGGATACTATGTTCAAAACACGATTAATATAACATTGTAGTTTGTGCTCCGTATTTAAAACTTTATTATATTAGTGTTTGCTACGAATACGCATGGTGTTTAATATGGGGCCCACATTTTTTTTAACATTGTTTGTTTTTTAAATATGGGATTCACTTTTTTTTTTCCAATATTGCTTGATTTTGTTAATATAGGGTCCACATTGTTTTTCCCGTGAGTTTGGATGTGGTGGGTTCCACTTTTTTTTTTTTAATACTGGATGGTGTTTAATATGGGGCCCATAATGTGGGATTCATTTTTTTTTTTTTTTATATATATTGCTTGATTTTGTCAATATGGGATATTATGTTCAAAACACGATTAATATAACATTGTAATTTGTGCTCTGTATTTAAAACTTTATTATATTAGTGTTTGTTACGAATACGCACGGTGTTTAATATGGGGCCCACGATTTCTTTTTTTATATATATTGCTTGATTTTGTTAATATGGGGTTCACTTTTTTTTTCCCGTGAGTTTGGATGTGGTGGGTTCCACTTTTTTTTTAATACTGGATGGTGTTTAATATGGTGCCCACATTTTTTTTAATATTAGTTGTTGTTTAACATATATAGGGCCGACAATTTTTTTTAATGGGCCTGTTTAATATGAGGCCCAATTTTTTTTTATTTTTTTTTTTATATATATACTATGTTCAAAACACGATTGATATAACATTGTAATTTGTGCTCCGTATCTAAAACTTTATTATATTAGTGTTTGCTAAGAATACAAAGTCAACACTTTTTTTTTTCACATTGTTTATTTTTTTAATATGGGATTCATTTTTTTTATATATATATTGCTTGATTTTGTCAATATGGGATACTATGTTCAAAACATGATTAATATAACATTGTAGTTTGTGCTCCGTATTTAAAACTTTATTATATTAGTGTTTGATACGAATAGGCACGGTATTTAATATGGGGCCCACAATTTTTTTTAACATTGTTTGTTTTTTTAATATGTGATTCACTTTTTTTTTTTTTAATATTACCTGATTTTGTTAATATGGGTTCACTTTTTTTTCCCGTGAGTTTGGATGTGGTGGGTTCCACTTTTTTTCTTAATACTGGATGGTGTTTAATATAGGGCCTACATTTTTTTTAATATTAGTTGTTGTTTAATATATATGGGCCCACTATTTTTTTTATATAATTTTGTTTATGGGCCTGTTTAATATGGGGCCAAAAAATAACATTGTTTGTTTTTTTAATATGAGATTCACTTTTTTTTAAATATTACTTGATTTTGTTAATATGGGGTTCACTTTTTTTTTCCCGTGAGTTTGGATGTGGTGGGTTCCAACTTTTTTTTAATACTGGATGGTGTTTAATATGGGGCCTACATTTTTTTTAATATTAGTTGTTGTTTAATATATATGGGGCCCACAATTTTTTTTTCTTACAATTTTTTTTTTTATGGGCCTGTTTAATATGGGGCCCAATTTTTTTTTTTTTTTATATGTACTATGTTCAAAACACGATTGATATAACATTGTAATTTGTGCTCCGTATCTAAAACTTTATTATATTAGTGTTTGCTAAGAATACAAAGTCTGCACCTTTTTTTTTTTTATATGTTGCTTGATTTTGTCAATATGGGATACTATGTTCGTATTTATGTGTACTATGTTCAAAACACGATTGATATAACATTGTAATTTGTGCTCCGTATCTAAAACTTTATTATATTAGTGTTTGCTACGAATACAAAGTCTTCACCCTTTTTTTTTATATGTTGCTTGATTTTGTCAATATGGGATACTATGTTCAAAATACGACTAATATAACATTGTAGTTTATGATCCGTATTTAAAACTTTATTATATTAGTGTTTGTTACGAATACGCATGGTGTTTAATATGGGGCCCACTTTTTTTTTTAAATATTAGTTGTTGTTTAATATATATTGGATCCACAATTTTTTAGTTTATGCTCTGTATTTAAAACTTTATTATATTAGTGTTTGCTACGAATACGCATGGTGTTTAATATGGGGCCCACCTTTTTTAAAAATATTAATTGTTATTTAATATATATGTGATTCACAATTTTATTTATGGCCTGTTTAATATAGGGTCCAAATTTTTTTTTTTTTACAATTTTTTTTATTTTTTATGGCCTGTTTAATATAGGGTCCAAAATTTTTTTTTATAGGGCTCATCAACTACGACGAAGAGAGACGACCAAACTCCCTCTTCTAAGTAGTAGTATTTTAGGATTCCATATTAAATATAAATTCTGGTACACTCGATGGACCAACTCTTACCTTCATGTCTTTATCTCACAAATAAAATCTCTAGATTTTGGAGCCTAACTTATAAAATCATTTCTCTAAGAAACTTTTGCTTTAGACTAATGATAGTGTTTTGACAAAAGTAAGGAACTTGCTTGATGCTTCGGGGAGGTATTCGAAATTTAAGGAAAAACGTTATAATGAAGCGGTTTCTTAAGTACTACACGACATTTATTAAAAAGAGAAAAAAATTGTTTTAGGAAACAATCATTTGAAAATATCTCAGCTCTCAAGTATGATGATATTTTGAGTCTCTTCACATAATTTTCTTATCCCTTTTTACCTTTTTAGTTACATCTAGAAAAAAATCTACTTTTTCATGTTGAAGGAACAATGATCCGTTGTTTCTTGAGAGATAGGAAATCCTTCGAAAATTCAAATTTCTCCACAAATCAGAAAGAGAAGAATTGCAAGCAGCTCCATAATTACGGACCATCATTAGAATTTTGGGATAGACAAGGATATTCCATGTGTTGGATATCCCGTGGGACTAGTTATCCCAATGTGGGATAACTAATTTCATCATTTCAGTACAAATGGTGGAATAAAATAATCCAGGGATTAATTAATACTTATCACCTAATGCGGAATAAAATAATCTCACATTTTATCCCGAAACTATTATTCTTATCTCACAAACCAAACGACCCCTGGGAATTATCTTTTGTCACACTCTTTATACCACCATGTAAAAAGTTGTTTGGTAAAAAAAAGCTAAAGATACCTAGGAATGATTTTCTAGAGAAAATGTATGTTTTGGTGAATCTAAAGATATCTAAAAATATGGAACTTGAAATTTTGTGTACAACATTATAATTCATATTAGTTTCATTCCTAGAACATTTGAAACAATACGAATGAATAAGTTATTCAATTTTAAAAGAATTAAGATGGTTATTTCGAAACAAGATAGAGTAAAATTATAGCGATGTCAATCAAATTTCAAAGTAACAGAAAATAATTTTATGAAGAAAACTCGACTTAATGTTTTACATAGTATATTTTTACAAGAAAAAAACTTAAATACACTAACCTAAACTGTTAAATGATGCCTCTTTATGGACCATTTCATTTCTTTGTGTATGAAGGTAGGGGAGGGACCATCAAATCTATCTCTATCCAATGAAATTGCTTTATTTTCGTGACCTTTTAGCGCCTTTTATTTCAATTGAAAGAAATGACTCTTTTTAAAAAAAAAAAAAAAAATTGTTGTGCATCAAATAATGAACATGTTTGCTTTCACGTTCCGTTACATAAACTTGCGTGCATGTTTGATAATTTATCATTCAACACCTTTTTGCTTGCTTTAATTTTTCCCTTTCTTGAAGAGTTTAACTTTTACATACTTGTTGCGGGGTTGAAATAGTCTCAATGTCCATTTCTTAACATGATATCAGAGTCAGACTTATTCCCATCATTATTCACCCAATGTTGAGCCCCTATTTTATATTGTTCATGCATGCTTCAAATGTCGGTGTGCGGAGGGTTGTTGAGTCCCACATCGACTCATTTAGGTATGGGAGGTCTCTTTATATGATCTTGAACAATCCACCCTCATAAACTAGCTTTTCGGGTTGAATGAGACCAAAATCTATTTCCATTGTGTAAAAAGTTACTTATATTATCACTGTCATTTAAAAATTATTATAATAATAGTTATCATTATAAAAATGAAACAGGTTATCTATTATATAATATAATAAATAATAATTTATTCACACTGTAAAGAAAATCGGGTAAACAATTATAGGTAAATTCTTTTGTCATTTATCAATCCAGAAAGAGCAGTAAGAATAATTTAAAGCTACCACCAAAGGATGTGGTGCAGTGGATTGTGTTGCTTCTCCGTTAATAAGAGATCTCGAATTCGAATTTTGAGTATGAAAAAAATTCTTGATAATAGAGAGCGTTTTCCCCAGAAATGGGTCTTACGCGGCGCGAAACTAAATATATTATCTAGTCGGGGACACTGGGCGGAAAAAAAAAAAGTTTAAGGCTGATCAGGAAGGGACATGAAACGCAATATAATTGGCACGTATGTGCAAACATTGGATGCTCATCATTGATTAATATATCCTATAAATCATTGACCTCTGGTTGCATGACACATACGAATCGGATTGTCCATATTATATAAATAATGGAGTACTAACTACATCGTGTACCATATTATATAAATAATGGAGTACTAACTACATCGTGTATACTTTCATACAGATGCTAGTATTGTGAAGAATATTCTAGCTAGCTACCACCCATTTATTAATACTTTAGGAAAATATGATCTTCATTAAAATGATTCTTTTCTAACTTTATATATGGTATTTTTTTCTTCAAAATTGATACTACTATTAGCTTTAGTTGGAACCTTATTACATGTATCATGCCTCTATCATTTCGTTTATAAAAGATGAAATGGCGGGAAAAGAATTTTTTTAGCGATAAATCTCTTCTCAATTATGAAAAGTCCTTTGTTAAGGTTAAATTAAGGAGAAAAAACTAACGTGGTTTCTTACACACCAGCTGAAAAAACTAAGGAGTTTTGAAAGGTTATTAATTTATTTTATTTGACTAAGATATGAATGAGTCCAAGGTTATCTAGCTAGTCTACAATTAATTAAGAGTCAAAGAGGCAACCTTAAATCATCCACTAGCAAGTTCTTTTTTGTTAGAGTATTACATATACATTGTACAATAATTTGTCCGCTTAACAGCTAGCAAATGTGGTCCGACTCCCAATATATGTGAGTGTGGATTATCCAACAAGATATGTCTTGTATGCATTAAACTACTTGTCTACTATCAGCACTGGATGTTTAACTTTCTTATACATTATCCCTTTTTAACAAATTTTTTTTTATAAAAATGATAGAGCTAGCACATATATAACTTTTTAGAGCTACAAGTGGTATACAATCTGGAATATGATGGGGTGGATGAAATTCCTTTACTCTTAACTAAAAGTACCTTATTCGAACCCTCAAATAGTCAAATAGAGAAACCTCTGATAAATAACACGACTCTAGTGGATCTTATGCAAACACAAATATATATATGGTTAATCAGACATAGAAGTCCTGGATGCCAAATGGTTATAAACAATGAGTAAACAAAGAGTGTCTAGCTGTCCCGTTTCTCGCAAAGCCAGCATATTTAATGACCCCAACGCTAGCAATTTCATATTAATGTCAGGGATAAGAATGTGAATCTTTTCTCATCTCATAAAAAGGAAAGGAAAAAAAAAAACTCCTAGAACTACAACATAGTAAAGGGCAACTTGAAAGTAGCAAAACATCCACCTGTACTACAGCTGCTTCATATCCAATTGGCAGGCTAACCAACTCATCCCAATTATCTTGTTCCCCATTTGCCATCAAAAATGTCACCCTCCACAATGTTTAGACATGCTTACTACCAAGTGTTGTCTACTTGGTTTTAGGCACCTATCCTTTCCAAATGCACTTACACTACTTATACTTACATAAATATTGAAAGTTGAATTTAGATTTTAAAATTAATATAACATCTTGTGATTGGGCAAAAGTGGTACCCTCGCTTTGTACTTCGAAATATATAACACTGTCAATTAATTGATACTTGATAATAGGTTGATTCTTTTGCAATAAGAACTCCGATCAAGGGAAAATGAGGGATTTTGTAGGTTTATTTTAGAAGAAAGCTGTCAAAAGATTCACCCTTCTTTTTTTTCTCCCTATTTGACTATTTCACTAATCTAAGGTTGGAAGTTAGAACCATAAGAGACGAATTAATTGTGCCAACAACCACCTTTCCTATTTTGATCTTTTCTGAGGCAGGACAAGTTTTTATTTCTTATTTTAAAAAGACGGTGCAATGTGTGACAAGACTATACGCTGGATATTGATAACATTGTAAGTCTAATCTAATGGTGGAGAATTCACTTTCGATCCAAAAATGGACTGTTAGTTACGTAATCTATTAAACACCTATCGCTCGATGAATGATTTTGCTTTGATCCAACTTTTCTCATCAAGAAAATAATTAAAGAGATGAGCCATTCAAATTAAAGTGCTTAATTAAATTGGTATTCAAAAGAAAAAAGAGGTATTCACGTGACTTGAGCTTAAACAACTACACATAATCATTAACTAACTCACTTACTCACAGTCACAGCTCACAAGTCACGCCTTCATACATGGGAGAGCATAGTATCAGGGGCGGAGCTATAGTATTACTGGGGTTCGGCCGAACCCAGTAACTTTTGCGTAGACCCTATATTTGTACTAGAAAATCTAGTAAGTTTATATATTTATTTGCATCCGAACCCACATACAAATGCAAACTCATGATTCAGTGGTTTGAGGCGCGGCTTGTAAGGCCCTTTGTTTCCTCGAGATGTGGGTTCAAGACCCACATGTTTCATTTTTTTTTACGCTAGTTCCTATTTTGCTATATATATGCTCTCTTTTTTAAACAATAAAATAATATAGCTCACTCCTGTATTAGTTTTTCCCTAGGCTTAACTCGGAAGCTCTTTTTTTCTTTTTTCTTTTTCCTATGTGTAGGTTTTTATTTTTAAAAAACAAAACATAAAATTAATAATTGAAAAAAAATAAAAAAAAGCAACGTTTGCTCTAAAACAAAACATCCGACTGTTTAATATATTTATTTCAATATATTAATCACTAGTACTTGTTCATTAGTTTGGCGGTTGTTATACATTAACTTAAGGTCATTGTCCTGTCTTAAAATTCCGAACTCTCAAACCTCAAATTCTGGCTTCGCCTCTGCATAGTATGGCATGGCCAATGGACTACCATGGATTAAAGAAATTAATTGATTAGTATATTTATAATCTACTCTAATATATGATCGTTAGATTTAAACGCTATTTTTAAAAAACTGGTACTGCGTCATACGGCATGAGGCCCAAGGGATGAGGCAATCTTTTGTTTTTTGCCTTTACTTTAAAACTAAACCCCACCTATTTTGTTACTAATAAATGCTCTTCAAAGAGTCAAATTTCTTTGGTGAAAAAGTGTTAGCAACTTATTTCACACCCTTTATCCCTTTTTTTTTTTTGAAATTATTATTTAACTTCTCGTTAAAGTCAGACCATCATTGTAAATGGCTTTTTGCACTTTGCATATCAGTTTTGCTAGGTAAAGTTTCTTTATCATGGTTAGAATAATATATCAATTAATGCCGAGTTTGTTAACAAATGTACTCTTGGAAAAGCACTTTGCATATCAGTTTTGCTAGGTAAAATTTCTTTATCATGGTTAGAATAATATATCAATTAATGCCGAGTTTGTTAACAAATGTACTCTTGGAAGCGCAATCACTAAAAAGGAGCATAATTCAGATACAACCCAAAGGGCAATAGCTAAGAGGTCATTATTCAAATTATATTCTGTCGAGTTTAAATCACGAACTCTTGATCACTATTGTTGTCCAATTGAAAGTAAATTATTTATTTCCCTGCTTACTACATTATAGATGGAGTATATTTTAAGTCCGGATAAAGATAGAGGAGTAATATATATGTATTGAAATTGTATGTCCCTTTTTTAATGTCACGTCCCAAACAGACGTGAGTGACACCCACACTAGTTCTATAGTGGGCGAATCAATTCCTTAACCCATTATCAAGCCAATTCCAATTACTTAAGTCAATTATAAAACATTACTCACGAATAAATGATAAAACAATCTAACAATAATATAAATAAATAACCAATGCGGAAATCTAGCTATTACATCCCCAAAATCTGAAAGTCACCGTACAAGGACTCTAACCAACAATGTCTAAAGAGAAGAGATGCTGTCTAAAAATTGTTGACACCCAATTTTGTCCCTCCTTTATTCCAATTTATTACCTCGGGCTTCTAATTTATTGACGAGCTAAACACTTTATTTTCACTACTATTTTTTTTTATTTCTACTGCTATTAATATCTTTACTTTCATTTTCATTATTTTTTACTATCAACATTACGAGCACTACTTTATCGCAATTTTTAATGGCTCGTCATCATTTTATTTACAGATTTTTGTACTCGTTAAATTAATTATACTTTATTAAATCCTTTATTTTTTACATATTAATCACTAATTATCATAGTAAATAGTGTACTAGTTATTAAATTAAAAGCCCAAAAATAATTAAAATAGAGGAGAAAGGATCAATATTTTTCAGCCATTTTTATAGCCCAAACAACCAGGCCATTACCCCTAAATTACTCCACTACCCGACCGGCCCATTACGCCATTCACCCGATCCAGCCCACTCCCTCTACCCGACCCGACCGGCCCACATCGTCATCTTCTAAACCTAAACAAAAGAACAACGCCGCTTCATCCCTTCCCTTTCCCTCTTCCTACGCTCCTCTCTCTCTCTCTCCCCCTTCCATTTTCGCGAAAAAATCAGTCTCCCTTTCGCCATTCCAGACCTTGTTCGCCCATTTTGGACAAAGCTTTCAATGCTTCTGTGTTCTCCCAGCTAACAGCAATGTTCGTTGCTCCGCACATCCCTCTCTCTCTCATCTCTTTCCTTTTTTGAACAAGGGTTAATTTGCCTTCAACAATGGCAGATCTCTGTTGCCCCCCCCCCCCCCCCCCCCATTTTCGTGCAAATGCTCCTCTCTCATCTTCCACAAGCTAGTCAACCTAAAAGGCCAAAAACCCTTCTGAAATTTCTGAAAATAAAGCAACTTCAAAGATTCGATTTTGATTTTTTCAAACGGCTATGCACTAAAAGTCCTGCCAATTCGAATCAGAGAAAACCCTAAACGTTCTACTATAAATGTTCGTTTCATTACCCCTTTTGAGGGGGTTGATTTTTTTTAGCCGCCTTGAAATATCTGTACCTTTCATCACTATATCTTGAAATATTCATTTTGAAATATTGAGGGGTTTATTCTCTCAATTCTGCCATTACTTGCATTTTGGAGATTATTTTAAAATCAAAATCATTTTTTTTTTAAAAAAAGAGTATTCGGTTCTATCGGGATTTTTAATTCGAAAGATTTTCGAGTTTGGGGGTTCGTCGTGTTCGAACGTAGATTCGAGACTCCCCGCACCCTGTTCACTGCACTCAGGAAAGTACGCTTCGGAGCGAAATGGAGTCTTCATAAAGACTCATTATCTGAACAGTCTCATTTTGAGACTATGCGGCATTCGGACTTTGCATGCGTCTTCCTATTCAGCTTTCGCTCTGTCGACCTTCATCCGAACAAAGAGGGTGGTTAGCCAAATGGCGGACCACTGAAAGCATTACTCTCCTATGGGGGTCAAATGTGGCTTTAGTTATCTTACTTTCATTCTTAATGCTTGTTTATGTGTGACTAACACTTTATCTAGCTGTGTGATTGTGATAAATACTTAATTGCTTATTTTAACCGAGCCTATTTTATATTAGGATGTCTTAATTAGCAAATGTAGGTCTTAAATTAAATGAAGTTTAATTGTTCCTTGTAAGTTTGGCATTTTTTAGTTAGAAGGAAAGATATGCTTCCAAAGCAACATAAGTTTTACACGCTAACGTTAGCCTGTTTTGAAAAATAAGAAAACGAACTAGTTTTCATAAGATAACTGTCCCACTTTGACTCCTTTTCCGACATTTGAAATACGCATTTGTCAAAACAACCTTTGCACAGTTATATTGAACTAATAGTCCTTATATAAAATCTTTAAAATTTTACTAATATTAATCTTGCAATAACCTTTTTTTTTAACTTGCTAGTCGGCATAATTTATTTTCTCCAAATATATATAAAAACGTTACACATCCTGCGCTTTCTTTTAGTTTGTTTATAATTAAACCCTTTTATGCAAATCATTATTTTCTACCAGTCTTACTTTAAATAACATTCTTATACATCTATCCATAACTTTAGCCATACTTATAAAGATACTTTCTTAAAAATATTATAAAAATATTATATCTACATTCTTAGCCTAATTAAATTTGAGTCCGGTCGGTTAACCATTATTAATGGAATTTAGAGGATGCCTAATACCTTCCCTCTAGGTTAGTTGAACCCGTACCTAGAATCATTTGGTTTTGTAGACTTTAAAATAAAATCAACTTTAGATAATTACTTTAATTAACCTTAGGTGCCCTAATTCACCATAAATAATTAGGTGGCGACTCCATAGAAATATCTTCAGGCGGTATGACACAGATAGGAGCTCATCCTCTGATCTTGGTAACGGATAACCTCAACTAGATGCGAGATTTGGAAGACGTCTCTGGCTCAAAAGCTGCACTTACAAAAAAAGTGCAGCAAGTGTAGCTCAATACAAACAACACATACTGGTAGGTATCATAGGTCAACTAAGATTAGTATCATGCATACACACATAAAATCAATGGAATAGGCAGACAAGCACAACAAACATGAATCACAATAAATATCCTCAAATAATCCGCTTTCAGAATCAATCCCCACTTATCAACAATGAAACTCCAATGCTCAAGCCAAAAGTAATAAAATAATAAAGTTTCCAGCTCTGTCACATATTTGTACACACATGCTAAATGGTATTGTTTTCCCCAAATAGCCATGACCTGCAGAGGACCCATGGTGTCCATGTACCACTCGTTCCGGAACGAACCTCGGATCACAAGCTCATAACTAGGCTACATTGTCACCCCCTGTCAAATGTGTCGTAGGAGATGTATATGTTCCATCTCAATCATCATCAATAAATGCCTCATAATCACATCATAAGAATAGCTCAAATACACGTGTCAAGTCAACACCAATGAA
The DNA here is from genome assembly GCF_019175385.1 of Lycium barbarum. Classification (NCBI taxonomy): domain Eukaryota; kingdom Viridiplantae; phylum Streptophyta; class Magnoliopsida; order Solanales; family Solanaceae; genus Lycium; species Lycium barbarum. The sequence continues at coordinate 20,361,492 of NC_083347.1, forward strand.
GTGTAATCAAATAACACAAGCTACAATAAGACTCACAAATAATCTGCTCAACAATAATATAATATGTGGCTATCTCAATTCATCTCTGAAGGTTATATATGAACATCTCCCTTTTCAACAGTCTCAAGAATACAATTCAAGTTTATCAGCCTCAACAATGGAGAATCACTTCACACAATTAAATCATACAATTAACAACGAACACCAAACTCCAAGTCCGAAGACCTAGACATGCTTTCTCCCATAAATTCTACGACATATACAATCAACTAATCAAAGTTTAACTCAAGTAAACTGTAACCTACCTCAAGGCAGATTTGAGCAATGGAATCACTTCACAGCCTTTCCCTTTCGAATGACTTAGAACCTTAAAAGTCTAGAAATCATAATACTACGTAAGTAATGGGGTATTAACTTAATTTATGGGTTCTATAATCCGTTCAACCTTACAATTCTGGTTTTAGCCAAAGTTCTCCTTTTTTATTGGAACCCTAGGTCTCAACAAACAAATTCCCATTATTGAATATCCAGTTATCATGCTAAGAAGTGATAATCTCTACTCTTAGATGATTAAACAACATTAAATAACAATAGACAATAACCCGTTAATATTCTAGGGTTTTCTTGGTATTTGTGTTCTACCCTTCAATTCCCATTAAGGGTCTTTTGATTGAAACAAGAATCTAATATGAACGTTATATGAAGAAAGTTAGTGGTTAAGGCTTACCTTTGATGGAGAATAGTGCCCTAGCCTTAGAAAGTCGCCTATATGCTCTTGGGAACTGTTTTGGGGATTATGAGAAGTGTGGGCACGAAGTAACTACTTAAACTCGTCATTAAACTTAAGTATCCTTTGTTTCAGCAACCACGGTTTCGCTGCAACGGACTCGTTGCACCGAGTATGCTCTTCGCTGCAACGAACCCTGGGAAAATCCCACCCTTCGTTGCAGCGAACCCCTTTTTCACTGCAACGATCTCGCTGCAACGAAGAACCCTCATTGCAGCGAGGCCTTTTTGGCCAGTGAGCTTGAAATTTCACAACTTTTTGTACTTAGTCTCTCAAAATCATTCTAAGGCCCTATGAACACAAGCCACCAACAAACCAAATTAAAAACACATCACAGAATCACTTATAAGTCACAAAACACAACATACAACACGACCAAATTATTTAGGTCCGCTCGTTTCTAACCTCGAGAAAGTACTAGCAAAGGTAGAATGGTCAAAACACGCAGAACGACCAAGCAGGTCGTTACATTTAATATGCACACCATATGCACATGACATTTCTTGGAGTATCCAAGTAAAGGGGTTACAATACATAGATATTTTGAAATTCTCTATGCCGTTTACAATATACGCACACATGAACAAGACATTTCATAGAGTATTTTATATGATGCTATAGAAGGAAAAAACAATTAAAAAAAATAAACACTTGAAAGAAAAGGAAGTTGTTCTAGACACATTTTAAATAAGTCACTAGTGATGGTTAAAAAGTCGGCATCTAAAGGAAACTTGTGGAAATTGAAGGTATGATTGGTGCACTTGCCCAAAACACACTTTGCCACATTGATAGATATTCAGAAGCTTTATTTAGAAGCTACGAACCACTACTAAAAGCTTACTTTTAGTCATTGTGTATTGGAATGGTTTAAAATGTCTAACCGTATCCTAGTATGAAGAATGATTCTTCCTTTAGCATGACGAAAAAGCAATTTCTAATATTGTTCTAGAAGGGTATGATGATCTTGCGTTTTGAAATAGCGTAATCTCATTAAAAGCAACTATTATGTATTTATGTAATTACCAACACTTAATTTCCCTTCCTCAATTGCGTTTGTTATCTTCATTTGACTTAGGAGCGGTTGTAAAAGTCATCTTATGATTGAATTTAATGTCATTAAGTTTTACGCAAATTAATATGTTTTGCCTGATAAAGTAATAACTTGATCGGCATGAAATTAAGTGTAATTGAAGGGAATGATTAAACTGTAATTCTCAAAGGCGACAGAGAAATGGTGGTTGACTTTTCAAATTCTTTCTTTTTAATTTTTAACATTTCTTATATACACATTAAGTAGGCGTTTGGCCATGAAAACCAAATATTTTCACTTTATTTGCTATTTTGGAGTTGGAGTTGAAGATGAAGTTGTGTTTGGTTATAGTTTTTGCAAAAAATGTTTGGTTGTTTGAATGTATTAAAAGTGAAAAAAGTGAAAATAAGTTTTTTGGTGTTTTTCAAATTCCAAATACAACTTCAAGTTGTATTTGGAATTTTCATGGCCAAACGTTGATTCCGGTAAAAAGTGAAAAAAATTCCGGAAAAAAATGAATAATTCCCATGGCCAAACGGGTCCTAAATCTCATTTTCATCAGAAAAATGCTTAGTTATTTTTGTATAATTAGCTTTATTTCAAATAAAAGATTGTCAAACTATATAATTACACTTGTGCAACCAAATATGACATTAGGAATTACACTATAATTAACTATGGCAAACAAACGGGTATTGTAATTACGTAATTACATATCCAAATAGTTAAATTGTGGTTTTCAGACAAGGCCTTAATTGATTATTTAACCCTTTTTATTTATCTGTCTATTTTTGAAAGATTAAATTAGACATGTTTGATTGTGATCCTTAAAGCGTAGCTAGTTAGTCTTCCGTTTCTTGTTTTTTCCCTAAGCTCTTTAAAGACTTCCCAATCCTATAATTTTCCAATTTTCTTAGAGTGACTTCATGCTTCTCCAGTTCTTGGATATCGTAAATTTTAGCGGATAAACATGTACCAAATGTCAATGAATTCAAATTCCACTTGAATTCAATGCCTACCAAAAAGTGGAATATTCCCTGGAACTCAGTAGCAAAGTTATGTTGGTTCTTCAACCCCCTCTTTGTGAAAAATATACTCATTTATTAACACCTTCCCCAACCCCTACTGTTAATGTTCAAAAGTGGTTATACACCCGTATAGAACAATCCAATCTACCACCATCCAACTTATATCAGTCAATGTAAATTGAAAGATTAAATTCCACGTGGCGACCAACCTAACTGGGCAAGTAATTGTAGTCCTCCAGCCTACTCAAGCAGCCGTATGGCCACAACCATTTCGCCACGTTGTAAATCCGGTTAAATCATTATTCAAACTCTATATAAGTAAGGGAAAAGAGAGAGGCCACCTAAGCTCTACTCAACTAATTTGAAATTCCAGAAATTCACCTTATACTACAGGAGTATATATACTCTGTTTGCAGATTCGAACAAACCAAAAACAGAACACTTTCGAAAATTCTTACACTTCTTGGTTCTTACAAATAATTCTTCTTCTTCTTCTTCTTCTTCTTCTTCTTCTTCTTCTTCTTCTTCTCTTCTTCTTTTCTTGTATGGATTGGACTAGAGGCCATACTATAGGCCACGGCTCATCTGCCGCGGTATCCGTTGCCAAGTCACGTTTCTACGATGATATTTTTGCTGTCAAATCAGTGGAGCTATCCCAGTCGCACTTCTTGCAAAAAGAGCAAACAATTCTGTCCAAATTGAGGTCACCTTACATAGTTACCTACAAGGGGTACGATGTTACCAAAGAGAACGATAAACTCATGTTCAATCTAATGATGGATTACATGTCCGATGGCACACTTTCCGATGAAATTCGGAAACAGGGTGGTCGGATCAAAGAGCCACTGATCGGGTATTATACCAAGCAAATTGTACAAGGATTAGAGTACCTACATACAAGGGGCATAGTACACGCTGACATTAAGGGACAGAACATTTTGTTAGGTAAAACTGGTGTCAAAATTGCTGACTTTGGTTGTGCTAAGTGTGATGATCCGGCAGAGCAAGATTGTGGTGTGGTTGCTTCTACCTCCGAGCCAATTGGTGGAACGCCGATGTACATGGCACCAGAGGTGGCGCGTGGGGAAGAATAAAGGTGCCCAGCTGATATTTGGGCATTGGGATGTACTATTGTTGAAATGGCAACTGGTGGATCACCATGGACTAATGTGACTAATCCAGCTTCATTGCTTTACAGAATTGCATTTTCAGGGCAATCCCCTGAAATTCCAAAGTTTCTGTCTTTACAAGCAAAGGATTTCTTAAGCAAATGCTTGAGAAGAGATCCAAGGGAAAGATGGACGGCTAAAGAGCTCCTCCAACATCCATTTCTTGAAGAATCCAATTCGATTTTGACGGCAAATCAAGATTTTGTTACAGGCTCTCCAACAAGCATTCTTGATCAAGACATTTGGAATTCAGTTGAGGAATCGGAAACTATGGATTATTCAATACAAACAGTAAATTCAATGGACACTCCACTGCAAAGGGTAAGAGAATTGGGTTCGAATTCAGGAGAATTGAATCGGAGGTGGAATGATGATGAGAGATGGATCACAGTTAGAAGCAGTAAATAACTCATGGAACAATGACTTTTGCTGTAAATTTTGTAGTATACAATAGTGTACAGATCCATTAATTCCTACAAGATACTAAAAAATATTCTGTTCTCTTGCGAACTGTCGAGAAATTAAAATGTTGATATTTAAACATCTAAGTAGCATTTGTCAGTTTGCTAAAGTTTGTAAGAGGACAACGTTTTAATACTTAGCACCACATGACACAAAATTAGCATAAGGAATAGTCCCCGCCAAGTCGAAGACCACCCTTGAGACCGTGTTAGCGGAGCAACAATATTGGGTTTCACAGTATCAATGAAATAATGTTACTGAGATCTTTGCAATCGGTTAAAAAGTGGGGCTCAAAGAAAATTTGGAGATGGTCATGACTACTACTGGTAAAAGGACTGATATAAACTTTAAAATTTAGTGGTTTAAGGAATTTACACATGGAAAAAGAAAAGAGATTAAAGAAAGAGATAAAACCTAAGATAGAAAGTAGACAAAGAAAGATGCAACTAAATGGTATGTGGACATGATTTCTTACTGCCAAGTCTTGTCTACTAATTGGTTTAGGCACCTAACCTAATGCAGTTACACCACTTACACGTTCATAAAAATTGAAAGTTGATGTTAGTTCAGGAAAAGCAAACACTTGATAGGTCAAGTAGGAAACTCGCAAAAAAGTAATACTTTATGTGCATTTTTGACTATTATCTCTTAATTTTTTTTCCCAATTACTCCCTTTAATTATCCATGTGGAGTGTCATTTGGCACCCTTTTTAAACCAAAAATAAATAAATAAAAAAATTATATACCACGCACCATTAGATACTAGTAGAAGTGTGTTTTAATAAGTAGTTGGTGATAGTTGGAAACACAAACACCTGATAGTTCAGGTAGAAAATTCACAAAAAAGTGACACTTTATGAGGTGTTTTTTTACCATTATCTCTAAAATTAATAGCATAATCTTGTGATTGCGCAAAAGACATGCCCTCACTTTGGTACTTTCAAAATATATAACATTGCTCATGAATTGTGCAAAAGTGATGACCTCACCTTTGTTTTAACAATAGCCACCCTTTCTTTTTTCTGATCTTTTCTTCTTGCAAGAGGTAGGCGAAGTTTTTTTCTTTTTCTTAGAAAAAAGATGGTGCAGTGTGTCGCAAATCTAATCGTAAAGAATTCACTTTCGATCCAAAAAATTGACTATTAATTACGTGACATATGACATTTGTCACTCAATGAATGATTTCTCCTTGACCGAGCTAGAAAAGAATTAAGGAGATTAACCAATTCAAATTAAAGTGCTTAAATTGGTGTTTAAAAGAAAGAAAAGGTATCCACGTGACTTGAGCTTAAACAACCTCTCATAATCATCAGCTAACTCACAATCCACGCCTCCATACATGGGAGAGCATGGCACGGCAAACGGAGTACCATTCATGAAATTATAATATAGTACATCTATAATATACTCTAATATATGATTTGTTAATTTAGATGCCATTTTTTAAAACTGGTACTGCGTCCTACGGCATGAGGCCCAAGGGATGAGGCAATCTTTTGATAGGCTTTTACTATACAACTAATTAAACCCCGCCTATTTTGTCACTAAATGGGTAAAAACAAAAAAAATCAAATAGTCAAACTCCTTTTCCTTTGGTGAAATTTTTAAATTTAACGTTTCCTTAAACCACCACTGGGTGGACTTTTTACACTTTGCAACTCAATTTTACTTGGTAAAATATCCTTATCATAGTTATAATGTTTATAATGTTTCAGTTAATGCCGAGTTTGTTAATGTCACGAGCTTAAATCACAGTGATTTCCTGATTATTGTTATCCAATTAAACATTCTTTATTTATCATTTGTTATTGTAAAAAAAAATTATACTATCATCAGATAATGTCATTCAAAGAATATGCACTAACTACGTGAAGTTTTTACATTTGAAGTCCGATATAAAAGAGATACACATACATTGGTATTAAAATTGTGCGTGCGTTTTATAATATGCGCACCATATATAGAGCCCGTTTGGATTGGCTTACAGCTTAAAGCTGTTTGCAGCTTATAAGCTGAAAAAAATAAGTTGGGGTAGTCCAACTTATTTTTTTTGGCTTATAAGCTGTTTTCAGCTTATAAGCTGCTTTAGATAAACTAAGTCAAATGGGTTCAATTATTTTTTTGAGCTTATTTTAAGCATAAAATGACTTTAAGCTGGCCAGCCAAACACTCAAAAAAGCTGAAAACAGCTTATAGTCAACTTATAAGCCAATCCAAACGGGCTCATATACGCATGACATTTGGTGGAGTACTCAAGTAACAGGGTTACAAGTTACAACATATAAATACTTTAAAATAGTTCCGTGCCATTAATAATATACGCATACTATATGTACATGACATATTCGTGGAATATACTATAGTGTAAAGATGCTATGCTTGCCTCTCATAGAAGGAAAAGGAAACTAAAAGGATAAACACTTGAAAAGAAAGGATGTTGTTCAAGGACATTTTAGATAAGTTACCAGTAATAGTTAAGTAGTCAGCATCTGATGGAAACTCGTGGAAAATTGAAGGTATGATTGGTGCATTTTTCGCAAAAACACTTTGCCACATTCAAAGATTTCCATACGCAAAAACACTTTGCCACATCTGATTAGAAGCTACGAACCACTACTAAAAAGGCAACTTTTTAGTCACTGTTTTTTTTTGAAGGGTTTAAAAACTCTCAACGTATCCTATAGTAATATAATATGATTCTTCCTTTAGCATGACGAAAAAGATTACTCAGGTTAGTTCTAGAAGGTGATTATCTTGCGTATTGAGATAAAGTAATCTCATTAGAAGCAATTATCATCATCTCCTTACCAACACTTAATTCCTCTTCAATAAACACTTACTTGCATCAGTTGTTTATATCAAATCAATAAATATATAACACGTTTTTGTATATATACTTATTTCATTTAACCATGGTTAATTAATAAATGGATATCTTCACTTTATTAAATCACTTAACGAATGATAAACTAAATTAATTTGATGTAAACACTTGATGCGAATAAGTGTATACCATTCCGCTTGCTCAATTGCCTTTCTTGTCTTCATTTCACTTAATTGACTATTTAAACTTTTTTTTTTGTCTATTTTTGAAAGATTTTAGTATTCTCAAGATTTAAAATGACATCTTTGATAGTAATCCTTGAAGCGTATTTTCACTTCTTGTTTTTTCCCTAAAGTCCTTATAGACTTCCCGAAACTATAATTTGCCAATTTTTTTCGATTGACTTCATTCTTGTCCAGTTGTTGTAATTTAAAATTTAATGTAAATTTGGTGGATAAACATGTAAGAAATATCAATGCTTGTCCAAAAAGTGCAATATTCTTAAGAACTCAGTAGCAAAGTTTTGTTTGTTCTTCAACCAACTCTCTTGGAAAGATGCTCATTTATTAACACCTTCCCTAACCCCTACGGTTTTAATCTTCAAAAGTGGTTATACACCCATACAAAACAACCCAATCTACCACCCATCCAACTTATCCAATCAAATATAAATTGAAACACATCAAATTGAAATGCACTTCATTACTGCCATATTTTTCCACGTGGCGACAACCCAATCTAGGTCCATCTAACTTATTTCAATTATTATAAATTGAAAAGTTAAACACATCAAATATTCAAATTGATGCACTTCTTTAAACTACCATATTATGCCACATGGCAGCAAACCAAGTGGCCAAGTAATTGTAGTCCTCCAGCCTACTCAATCAGCCGTATGGCCACATCCATTTCGCCACGTTGTAAATCCCGTTATATCAATCTTCAAACTCTATGGAGTATTTGAAAAAAGAGAGGCCACCTAAGCTCTACCCAATTAATTTGGAGACCATATTATATAAATACCTCTGTTGCAGCTACTAACAAACCAAAAACAGAAACACTTTCGAAAATTCTAACACTTCTTACCAATCTTCTTTCTCTTCTTCTATAAATGGATTGGACTAGAGGCAATACTATAGGCCACGGCTCATTTGCCACTGTATCCGTTGCCAAGTCACGTTTCTCCGATGATGTTTTTGCTGTCAAGTCTGTGGAGTTATCAAAGTCACAGTTCTTGCATAAAGAGCAGAAAATTCTGTCCAAATTTAGCTCCCCTTATATAGTTAGCTACAAGGGGTACGATGTTACAAAGGATAGCGACAAACTCATGTTTAATCTTATGATGGAGTACATGTCTGACGGCACACTTACAGATGCAATTCAGAAACAGGGTGGTCGGATCAACGAGCAGTTGATTGGGTATTACACGAAGCAAATTCTACAAGGACTAGAATATATACATTCAAAGGGCATAGCACACTGTGACATTAAGGGACAGAACATTTTGTTAGTTAAAACCGGTGCCAAAATTGCTGATTTTGGTTGTGCTAAGTGTGTTGATCCAATTGGTGGTGCAGTTGCTTCTCCCTCCAAGCCAATTGGTGCAACGCCGATGTACATGGTACCAGAGGTGGCGCGTGGGGAAGAACAAGGGTGTCCATGTGATATTTGGGCATTGGGATGTACTATTATTGAAATGGCCACTGGTGGATCACCATGGACTAACGTGACAAATCCAGTTTCATTGCTTTACAGAATTGCATTTTCAGGGGAATCCCCTGAAATTCCAAAGTTTCTGTCTTTACAAGCAAGGGATTTCTTAAGCAAATGCTTGAGAAGAGATGCGAAAGAAAGGTGGACAGCTAAAGAGCTCCTCAAACATCCATCTCTAGAAGAATATTATAATTTGAATCAAGATTTTGTGACAAGCTCACCAACAAGCATTCTTGATCAAGACATTTGGAATTCAGTGGAGGAATCAGAAACTATAGATAATTCAATACAAACAATTAGCTCAATGAACTCTCATCTGCAAAGGGTAAGAGAATTGAATTTGAATTCAGGGGAATTGAATTGGAGATGGAATGATGATGACAGATGGATCACAGTTAGAAGAAGCAGTGAATAACTCATTGGAACAATGACTCATTGCTGTAAATTTTGTACTATAGAATAATGTACAGATCCACTAACCAAGATATTCAGATATTTTTCTATTATCTCTTGCGAACTGTCAGAAATTTAATTTTGATCTTTATTTAAGTACCATTTGTCAGTTTGCTACAGTTTGGAAGAGGACAATGTTTTAACACTTAACACCACTGACACAAACTTAGCATAAGGAATAGTCCAGCTTGAAGGCCACCCTTGAGAGTTGAGACCGTATTAGCTGAGCAACAATATTGGGTTTCACAGTATCAATGAAATAATGTTAATGAGATCTTTGCAATCAGTTAAAAAGTGAGGCTAAAAGAAAACTTGGAGATTGTGACTACTACTGGTAAAAAGACTGAAATAAACTTTAAAATTTAGTGGTTTAAGGAATTTAGACATGGAAAAAGAAAAGAGCTTAAAGAAAGAGATAAAACCTAAGATAGAAAGTAGACGAAGAAAGATCCAACTAAATGGTATGTGGACATGATTTCTAGTGGCCATTTCTTGGTCCTTTTCAATAAGAATGAATTAGGCTCTACCACTTTACACTTCTCAAGTTTTGAAAGAATTGTTCTCCTATATATTGGCTCTAAATATCCTTTTGAAAGTCCATATGCATATAGATCTTCAAGAGGAACAACACAATCATTTTAATCATTCTATATCACCCAACCTTGCAAACTAAAGTGACAATAAAAGACGTCGAATGGGTTGAGTTGAATTTAGATGGATAAAAATGAACTGAGTTAAGATATGATTATGAGTTCCAAAACTTATTTAGCAATTCAATAAGATGGGCAACCTTAAATCATCCACTAACAAGTTCTTTTTTGTTAGAGTATTACATACATTGTACATTTGTCCGCTAACAACAAATATGATTCGACTCCACTATGAATGAGTGTAGATGATGTATTGTATGCATTAAACTACTTTGTCTACTATCACTGGATGTCTCCGTCTTTGATTTTTCATTTTTTTTTTTTAAATCATCAAAATGATAGTAAGAGTTTGCGCAAATTTTTCGAAGGAATCTGGAAGTGGCACATGATAAACAGAGTATCTAGCTGTATCACTACCCAGGGAGTGTCATGAGATGGATCGAATTCTCCACTCTTAACTTCAGATATCGGATTCAAGCCCTCGAATGGAGTAACCTCTGATAGATAGCGTTTTTCTACGTATATATAATAGATGTTGAAACTCCTAGACTTCTTCATGTATTTACTTTTTTATATTTTTTAACTCCCTTAATGAAAATCTTGGCTCCGTCACCGGCCGGCTCTAACAAACCCTTCACACAAGGCATAAGAATCTGAATCTTTTCTGATTTCATAATTTAAAGAAGAAAAGAAAAAACTCCGACAACTACAACATAGTAAAGGACAACGTGAAAGCAGCACAACATCCACTTGTACGACAGCTGCTTCTTCACATTGAATTGGAGGCTAACCAACTCATCTCAATTATCTTGTTCCCTATTTCCCATCTCCCTAAATCTAGCATCTCCAGTAAGTTGACATGTCTACAATGTCACTTTCCACGACCACAATGTTTAGATATGCTTAATTACTACCAAGTGTTGTCAACAATTGGTTTAGGCACCTAACCTAATGCGCAGTTATACCACTTACACGTTCATAAAAATTGGAAGTTGGAATTAAACCTTACTTTAAATTTAATAACATCATCTTGTGATTGGGCAAAAGATATACCCTCACTTTGATACTTCAAAATATATACATCATTGTTCATGAATTGGCCAAAAGTGGTAACCTCAGTACCTTGTTTTATCAACTGCCACCCTCTTTTTTCTTTTTTCTTTTTCTGATCTTTCCTTCTTGCAAGAGGCTGGCCAAGGCTATATATATGCTGGATATTGAAAACATCGCAAATCCAATGGTAAAGAATTCACTTTCAATCCAAAGAATATAAAGGACTGAAAGTTAGGTGACATATGAAACCCCTGTCACTCAATGAATGATATCTCCTTGACCCAACAAGAAAAGAATTAAGGAGATTAACCTATTCAAATTAAAGTGCTTAAACTGATATTTTAAAAGAAAGAAAAGGTATCCACATGACTTGAGCTTAAACAGCCTCTCATAACCATCAACTTCCCACAATCCACGCCTCCATACATGGGAGAGCATGGCATGGTTAATGGAGTACGATTCATTAAATAATTTAGTACATTTATATATAATATATGATTGTTAATTTAAATGCTAATTTTTAAAAACTGGGACTGCGTCATACGGCATGAGGCCTACGTGATGAGGCAATCTTTTGATTTTGGCGGTTACTTTACAACTAATTAAACCCCGCCTATTTTGTCACTAAATGGTTCAAATGTTTTTTCAAAGAGTCAAACTCCTTTCCCTTTGGTGAAATTTTTAAATTTAACGTCTCCTTAAAGTTAAACCACCACTGGGTTGGGCATTTTACACTTTTGCAAGTCAATTTACTTGGTAAATAATCTTTATCAAAGTTATATTGTTTATCATCTTTCAGTCAATGCCGAGTTTTATCATGTTGCGAGTTTAAATCACATTGATCTCCTGATTATTGTTATCCAACTAAACATTTTTAATTTAGTTTAAGTTATATCCGTTGTTATTTAAAAAAAAATGATAATATCATGTCATTTAAATGGTATGTACTAACTACGTGAAAAAAAATTACATTTCGAAGTCCGATATAAAAGAGATATACATATATTGGTATTAAAACTGTGCGTGCCTTAATAATATGCACACCATATGCACAAGACGTTTCGTGGAGTATTCAAGTAAAGGGTTGTTAATATAAAGATACCTTGAAATTGTTTGTGCCATCTAATTAAAGTATGCGTACACCATATGTAAATGACATTTTCGTAATATATAATATAATGATGCTTTGCATCTCATAGAAGAAAAAAATATACTAAAACAATAAACATATGAAAAGAAAAGGAAGTCGTTGAAGTCTTGAAGACACATTTTAAATAAGTAACCCGTAATCAGGGGTGGATCTAGTAAGGCGGGTAGGGATGCCACGCCACCCGCACACCTCGAGCAAAACCTTGTATATATATATGAGTATATATGGGAAATAGTATAAATATGTAAAATAACACCTTGACTAACAAATTGTTGTTTGATGCCACTGTGAAGGGCTGAAAGTTGTGCCCACAGCACCTGGGATCAAATCCAACTTGCACCAATTTTTTTTTAAAGACTTATCTTTTCTAAGAAGCTTACAGAAGATTCGGTCTCCTTTTTTCTTATTTTCTTTTTCTATTTTGCTTCTTCTTTACTTTATTTTTCTTGTTTCTTCTTTTCTTTTTATTTACTTGCTGCTGGTTTTTTTCCCCCTTAATGAGTCACATTGACTTTTTAAAATTTTATACATCCTTGCTTCTATTTATAGTTCATAGTGTTTATTAATTTTTTATTTTGATATCTAAATGTGCATCTAAGTTGAGTTCTAGTTCTAGTTGATTAGTCTTGAGTTAGCTGATAGCTTCAAAACATAACTCTCAATTATAAATGAATAATATATTTTTGTTGATATTAGTAATACTATTGAATTTTTATGCTTTGTTTAAAATTATCATAATTATTAAATTATTTCGTTTAATCGATGTCTATATAAATCGAAAAGATGAATAACCCGAATTGCGGCAGTAGAAAAAATAAGGGAAAAGGGCCTGATTTACCCCTCTACTTTGGGAAAAGGTTCATATTTACCCCTCGTTATACTATCAGCCCATTTATACCCCTACCGTTACAATAGTTGAAACATTTGCCCCTATTTTTAACCCCCTGTCCCTGATAGTATAACGGGGGGTAAATATGAACCTTTTCCCAAAGTAGAGGGGTAAATCAGACCCTTTTCCCTTTGATTGCCGATTCTTCTATTTTTAGATAACGTTGCAGGTTTCCTAACTAGTTCTGATTTGCTAAAAGAACAATATACACAATAATTTTATGCAAAAGTAAGACATTGCTTCATCCAAAAGAAGGTTTTACAATGGACATATTATAACAACAATTTATCCAAACGAGGGCATTACATTACATTCATCCAATTTGAGGAAAGAAGTAGCCAAATTGGAGGCTATAAGTCATTCTTAAGTGATTAAAGTGTCAACTTTGGAAGATAAAGTAACAAAGATGTGGATGGTAATTATAGTTTCATTGGCACTTTTCGTGGGTTTCATTACAGCTCCAATGATGAAGTGATTGCCCTTACGAGACTAGTATTTATGTTTTTGGTGTAACTTGAAAAATATTACCATGAAGTTGTTTTAAATGCCTTTGTTTGGATGAATGTAATGTAATGCCCTCGTTTGGATAAATTGTTATTATAATATGTCCATTGTAAAACCTTCTTTTGGATGAAACAATGTCTTACTTTTGCATAAAATTATTGTGTATATTGTTCTTTTAGCAAATCAGAACTAGTTAGGAAACCTGCAACGTTATCTAAAAATAGAAGAATCAGCAATCAAAGGGAAAAGGGCCTGATTAATCCCTCTACTTTGGGAAAAGGTTCATATTTACCCCCCGTTATACTATCAGGGACAAGGGGTTAAAAATAGGGACAAATGTTTCAACTATTGTAACAGTAGGGGTATAAATGGGCTGATAGTATAACGGGGGTAAATATGAACCTTTTCCCAAAGTAGAGGGGTAAATCAGGCCCTTTTCCCAAAAAATAAATCAAGTTGAAATCCAAAATAGTGTGACAATCGGTTTGTCTATATAAACGGACGGAAGTTGCTTCGCTCCCCAACTCGTTTAAGTCAACTGATGCATTGGGTCATTCCCTTGTTTACGGAACTGGGTTATGGAACGTAGGGCTGGGCATTTTTACCGAAACCCGAAAAACCGGACCGAACCGAATTAATTCGGTTTTTCGGTGTTCGGGTTTTCGGGTTTTCGGTTCGGGTTCGGTTTCAATTTTCAAAAATTTCGGGATTCGGTTCGGTGTTCGGGGTTTAGTATTCGGGTTTTCGAGTTTTCGGTTTAAACCGAAATATTATATATCAGCCCAAAAATATTAAATAGTCCAAGCCCATGCCTATTAAATTTAAGCCCAAAAGAAAATAACCCAAGCCCACTTTTATTCTTTTGTATCAATATTTAATTATCAAACATAACGTATCCCTAATTTCACTGAGTTCTCAGTTCTCACTGTCTGCACTTCACTGTTCACAGCTCAACAGCGGCGGCGACTGCTCACTGTTCACAACAGCGGCGGCGACTGCTCTTCCAAGCTCGGCGGCGACTTCTCTTCCAAGTTCCGGCGGCGACAGAGTAAGTATTTCTCTCTCTCAGTTCTCCTAAGTCCTAATCCTTAGTCCGCACTTGTGGCGGCGAATTCTCTCTCTCACACTTTCCTAATCGACTTCATACCCGATCAAGGCTTCTGTGAGATAATATCGTGTTATTGTCGATGAGATAATTGTTTTAAATTATATATGGTGATAGATGAGTATATCTAAAAAAATTGTTGTATGTGCTGTTGAGATAGATTTCTGTAGTCAGTAGTGCGCTTATTTTGATGATGAAACGGTAAAGATTTGAGTAGATCTGTTAAGGATTGGAGGTTCTTGAGAAAATGAGGTTACTTTATTATTATTCTGGACTGTTCCAATTTTCCACTTTAGTTTCTTTTTGTAAAGACATTGCTATTAATTCTTTAATAAAATAGTCAGTGGGGACCAAAACCTACTGACCTTAATTTAAAAAAAAAATGCTTCTGTCTTTAAACAGATACTACATTAGACAAGGTTGTTGTTTTGATAGCTGCTGAGCCTTTCTAATCGTTCTGCTGGTGTGTTATGTTGGCTGAAACTTGAGTAAGTTTGGTGTTGTTCTTGCACTGAAATGACTGCATTTTGTTAAAAAATGAATGCTGAGTAACTGTGCTGCTGCTGCCACAGTTTCAGCAGCTGCAGCTGAAACTGTAGTGCTGAAAGTCTGCATTGAAAACACCGAATTGAAAAAACCGAAACCGAACCGAACAAAACTTCAAAAAACCGAAACCGAAAGAACCGAACCGAACTAGTTTGGTTCGGTGTTTGGTGTCCACGTTCAAAACACCGAACCCGAAATAGCCGAACCGATGTATGAGAAAACCGAACCGAAGAACCGAACGCCCACCCCTAATGGAACGCGTCGAGAAAGCCGACGCTTCTGCCTTTCCACGAGTTAAAAATTGTAACAATAGAAATACTTGTAGCTAAGATGAATAACCCAAACCGAAGCTCAAAATAAATCAAGTCAAAGGCCAAAATAGTGATAATCGGTCGGTCTATATAAACTGGAAGGCTGAATAATTAGAATCGAAGCCCAAAATAGTGTGGCACCCGAAATCTCAAATTTCTGGATCCGCCTCTGCCCGTAATAGTTAAGAAGTCAGCATCTGATCATGGAAACTTGTGGGAAATTGTAGGTATCATTGGTACACTTTTCGCAAAACACTTTGCCACATTGAAAGATTTCCATACGCTTGATTTAGAAGCTACGGACCATTACTAAAAGGCAACTTTTAGTCACTGTTTTTTTGAAGGGTTTAAAACCTCTCAACGTATCCCATAGTATAGTATGATTCTTCCTTTAGCATAAAGACTACTCATGTTAGTTCTAGAAGGTGATTATCTTGTATTTTGAAATAGCGTAATCTCATTAAAAGCAATTAGATTATCATCATGCCATTACCAACATTTAATTCCTCTTCAGTAAAAGCTTATATGTGCTGAGTGTTTATATCAAATATATAACATGTTTTTGCACACACGCTTATTTTATTTTAACCATGGTTAATTAATAAATGAATATATTCACTTATAAATTACTTAAGCAATAATAAATTGAATTAACTTAGTGTAAACACTTGGCGGGAATAAGTGTAAACACTTGGCGGGAATAAGTGTATACCATTCGGGTTGCTCAATTGCCTTTCTTGTCTTCATTTCACTTAATTGACTATTTAAATTTTGTTTTTTTATCCACCAAAGGATGTGGTGCAGCTGATGGGGTTGCTCTTTCCTTAATCAGAAGTCTCGGGTTTGAGCCCTGAGTATGGAAAAATCCTTGGTAGGAAGCACTTCCCCTGAATGGGGCCCTATTCCACGCGAATCCAAATATAGTCGGGCTCCAATACGAGTACCGAACACCGGGTGGAAAAAAAAACAAGATAGTCACTTTTAATCTTGAGAATACTTAATTTTCCAAGAATAGACAAAAAAAAAAAAAAAAAAAATGTCAATTGAGTGAAATAAAGACAAGAAAGGACCCATTTGATAGTAATCCTTGAAGCGTATTTCCAATTCTTGTTATTTCCCTAAAGTCCTTGTAGACTTCCCGAAACTATGGTTTGCCAAAAAAAATTCGATTGACTTCATGTTTGTCCAATTATTGTAATTTAAAATTTATTGTCAATTTTGTGGATAAACACGTAAAAATGGTTATACAGTGTAAATTTTGTGGATAAACACGTACAAATGCTTACCAAAAAAGCGGAATATTCTCAAGAACTTAGTAGGAAGATTTGTTGGTTCTTCAACCAACTCTCTTGAAAAGATACTCATTTATTAACATCTTCCCTAACCCCTACGGTTAAACTTCAAAAGTGGTTATACACCCATACAAACAACCCAATCTACCACCCATCCAACTTATCCAAACAATATAAATTGAAACACATCAAATTGATATGCACTTCTTTACTGCCGTATTTTTGCACGTGGCCACAACCCAATCTAACCCCATCCAACTTATTTCAATCATTATATTATAAATTGAAAAATTAAACACATCAAAAATTCAATTTGATATGCACTTCTTTCAACTGCCATATTTTGCCACATGGCAGCAAACCAAGTGGCCAAGTAATTGTAGTCCTCCAGCCTACTCAAGCTTCCGTATGGTCACATCCATTTCGCCACGTTGTAATTTCCGTTAAATCATTATTCAAACTCTGTGGTAACGGAAAAACAGAGTCCACCTAAGCTCTACCCAACTAATTTGGAGTTTTTGACATTCACCTTATTATATATATACCTCTGTTGCAGCTTCTAATAACCAAAAAACCACGACACTTTCAAAAAATCTTAAACTTCTAATAAATCTTCTTTCTTCTATAAAATGGATTGGACCAGAGGCCATACTATAGGCCACGGCTCCTCCGCCGCGGTATCCGTTGCCAAGTCACGTTGGTCCGATGATGTTTTCGCTGTGAAGTCAGTAGAGCTATCTCAGTCGCAATTCTTACAAAAGGAGCAGAAAATTCTGTCCCAATTATGGTCCCCCTATATAGTTACCTACAAGGGGTACGATGTTACAAAAGAGAATGACAAATTCATGTTTAACCTTATGATGGAGTACATGTCTGACGGCACACTTACAGATGAAATTCAGAAACAGGGTGGTCGGATCAAGGAGCAGTTGATTGGGTATTACACGAAGCAAATTCTACAAGGACTAGAATATATACATTCAAAGGGCATAGCACACTGTGACATTAAGGGACGGAACATTTTGTTAGGTAAAACCGGTGCCAAACTTGCCGACTTTGGTTGTGCTAAGTGGATTGATCCGGCTGAGAGGGACGGTGGCGCAGAGCCAATTGGTGGAACGCCGATGTACATGGCACCAGAGGTGGCGCGTGGGGAAGAACAAGGGTGTCCTGCTGATATTTGGGCATTGGGATGTACTATTATTGAAATGGCCGCTGGTGGATCACCATGGACTAATGTGACTAATCCAGCTTCATTGCTTTACAGAATTGCATTTTCAGGGCAATCCCCTGAAATTCCAAAGTTGCTGTCTTTACAAGCAAAAGATTTCTTAAGCAAATGCTTGAGAAGAGATTCAAGAGAAAGATGGACAGTTAAAGAGCTCTTCAAACATCCATTTCTTGAGGAATCCAATTTGAATACTATGGCAAATCAAGATTTTGTGACAAGCTCCCCGACAAGTATTCTTGATCAAGATATTTGGAGCTCAGTCGAGGAATCAGAAACCATGGATTGTTCAATACAAAGAGTTAGCTCGATAGGTTCTCCTCTGCAAAGGGTAAGAGAATTGGGTTTGAATTCAGGAGAATTGAATTGGAGATGGGATGATGAACAGAGATGGATAACAGTTAGAAGAAGAAATGATTAATTCACGGAACAATGACTCTTGCTGTAAATTTTGTACTATACAACAGTGTACAGATCCATTAACCAATTAAATTTTTCTGTTTTCTCTTTCCACCTGTCGAAAATTTTTTGTCTTCAAACTTTTAAGTACCATTTGTCAGTTAGCTAAAGTTTGTAAGAGGAGAACTTGTTTACACCTAACACCACATGACACAAAATTAGCATAAGGATTAGTCCCGCCAAGTCGAAGGCCACACTTGAGACCTTATTAACTGAGCAATGGTATTCTGGGCTTCATAGTATAATGTGTGGGCTTCATAGTGACCAGGCCACCACAGGTAAAAGATTGAAGTGAACTTTGAAATTTAGTCGTTTAGTTAATTTAGACATGGAAAAGAAAAAGAGAGCAGTAAAACCTAAGATAAAAAGTGGACAGAGAAGATGCAACAAAATGGTAGGTGGACATGATTTCTAGTGACCATTTATTGGTCCTTTATAATAAGAATGAATTAGACCCTACTCCTTTATAGATTACACTTTTCAAGTTTATAAGAAATTGTTCTCGTGTTGGCTCTAAATTACCCTTAAAATAAAACAGAGAGAATTCCGAACACCACCCTAAACCTAAGTATACTGTTTTAAAAATTCATATGCCTATCTTCAAGAGGAACAACACAATCATTTTATTAGCCCCCTTTCTTTTCCTGGTCCGGCCGCCTTTTTAATTAATCAGTCTATATCACCAACCCTTTAAGCTCAAGTGACAACATAAGGATAGTAAATACCTGACCCTAGAGCTCCAATTGGATAGGGGCTAGGGGTGTGAAATAGAATATTCGGATCGGGTTGAATTTGGAGGATTGAAAATGGACTGAGTTAATAAATGAAGGAATTATTAATTTCTATAGGTTACTTGGTTTAGAATGTGTTAAAATGATTGTTAAATTGGGACAACTTTTTTTAATTAAAGTGATTGTTAATTTGGGACAAAAAGAATATTTTATTAAGATAACAACTAGTGTAATCTATCTAGTTAGTAACAGTAAACGGGGCAACCTATCATCCACTAACAAGTTTTTTTATTAGAGCATTACATACATTGTAAGTTTGTCCAGTAACAGCAAGTGTGGTCCGACTCCCACTATACATGAGTGTAAATGATCCAACAAGTAATAAGAAGTGTTTAGCTGTCCCGTGTCTCTCCCAAAGCCACCATATTTAATGCAAACAATTTTCATATTAATGGAAGGGAGAAAAGGCCAGCTGGCTCCAACAAATCCTTACAAGGCATAAGAATGTGAATCTTTTTTTATCTCATAAAAAAGAAATTCAAGAAAAAGATTATGCCATCTCCTACAAGACAATTACAACATATTAAAGGGCAACGTGAAAGAAACAAAACATCCACCTGTAGTCAATTGGCAGGCTAACCAGCTCATCTCAATTATCTTGTTCTCCATTTCTCATCTACCAATGTTTAGACATGCTTACTACCAAGTGTTGTGAACTTGGTTTTAGGGACCTACGGTTTCCAAATGCCCTTACACTACTTATACGTACATAAATATTGAAAGTTGAATCATATCTAACTTTAAAATTAATAACATCTTGTGATTGGGCATAAGTTATACCATCACTTTGGTACTTTAATGGTATCCCCTCCCTCCCAAAATAAGTATAGTTTTAGCATTAAAAAATTGTTCTAAAATAATTATCGCTTTAGGAATTCAAGACAATAATTAATAATTGTTTCCAACATACCCTTATATTAAAGAATTATTTCTTCTTATTTTTCTTAATGAACGTGAAAAGAGCGAAAACAACATTTATTTTTTAATGGAGTATAACAGTGCCAATTATTGATACTAGACAATAGGTTTTCACAATAAAAACTCGAAAATCCAGGGGAAAATGAGGGATATTGTAGGTTTTTTCAAAAAAATCAACTGTCAAAAGGTTATCTCTTTTTAGTTTTGTGATCTTTTCTTTCCTGCAAGAGTCCGGCGAAGTTTTTTCGAACTTTAATTTTAAAGACGGTGCAATGTGTCACAAGTCTATATGCTGGATATTGATATCATCGCAAATCTAATGCTAGAGGATTCACCTTCGTCCCAAAAATGGACTATTAATTACGTAATATATTAAACATGGTCGCTCACCAATGATTTTGCCCTGACCCAACTTTCCACATCAAGAAAAAGATTAAGGAGATCAAACCATTCAAATTAAAGTGGTTAAATTTGCATTCAAAAGAAAAGGAGGGATCCACGTGACTTGAGCTTAAACAACCACTCATAATCATCAGCAAACTCACAAGCCACGCCTACATACATGGGAGAGCATGGCATGACAATGGAGAACCATTCATTTAATAATTAATGGTAGTTGAATTAATATATATTCTAATATCTGCTTGGTAGATTTAAATGTTACTAGATGGCATATGGCCGTGCTGCGCATAGGCTCAACACTTTGAATTATAGGGTATCTATGTGTATGTAGTTGTGTTTGGGTAGTGATAATATATACTCCCTCTGTTTCAATTTGTTTGAACCTATTTCCTTTTTAGTCCGTGCCAAAATGAATGACCTCTTTCCTAATTTGGAAACAAATTCACTTTATGAATGATTTACAGCCACACAAATTTTCAAGGCTTATTTTGAACCACAAGTTTCAAAAGTCTTCCCTCTTTCTTAAATGTCGTGCCCAGTCAAATGGGTTCATATAAATTGAAACGGAGGGAGTATATTTTATATTGCTAATAAACATATATAAGTTTGCACTGTTTTTATGCGCACACACTATGTTCAAAACACGATTAATATAACATTATAATTTGTGCTCCGTATCCAAAACTTTATTATATTAGTGTTAATTTATTAATACTTTTTAAAAGAGAAGACTTGTTTAAAAGGAAACTATTTTCCTCTCTTTGAGACAAAACAATAGCAATATTTAAGCATCAGTT
This sequence comes from Lycium barbarum, assembly GCF_019175385.1. NCBI lineage: Eukaryota > Viridiplantae > Streptophyta > Magnoliopsida > Solanales > Solanaceae > Lycium > Lycium barbarum. The sequence goes on from NC_083347.1 coordinate 20,383,053, forward strand.
GATACTTTGAATTTTAATTCGATTAATTTAAAGGTGTAAAATATTCTATTGTTAATGTATATAGATTCAATACTTATTATTTTTTTATCAAATTTTGATTTGGATAATTCTAATTCAAATTATTAAATTAATTTTACATGTTTAAAACGAAACAAAGTAGAAATTTGATTTTCTATTTAAACGAAGAACTAGTATTTTTTAATTTTTTGTGAATATTCTTGGTTTAGATCATTTTACTTGTCATGTTGTCTTTTGCACGTTTTTTTAAGGAAACATCAATTAGAATTATAATTTGACTAATTTACCTTATTTATTATTTGATCTATTTAATATTATTTTTTCTTTTACGACATTAATCTCTTTTCACATTTATTAGAGTAAGAATAAAAATAAAAAAATAATTAAATTCTACCTTATTTTAAAATATAAATATTTTAAGTATATTTATTTTAGTAAACATAACAAATAAATGCATGGCGGAATAGCAAATGCAAAAGTTAAATATCTAGCGTAGATCACAGGCTAATATAAGAAAAGAAAAGAAAAGAAATTGTATGGTTTAGTTACTTAACCTTTTGAAGAAAAGCAATAATATGGGGTCCACGTTTTTTGCTGTACAATAATTTCATTTGCTCCCACTAATGGGTTGATATACATGTGGCAATGAATCCATCATTATTGACTTAATGGGGATACTTTGGGAATTACATGAATATTGTTTGATTTTTTAATATGGGGTGCACATTTTGATTTTTTATTTTTTTATATTGCTTGTTTTTTTAATATAAGGTCTATTTTATTTTATTTTTGATATTGCTTGATTTTTTTAATATGGGGTCCATTTTTTTTTTTTTTGGTTTTTTGACATGAGTTTGGAGGTGGTGGGCTCCACACTTTTTTTTTTTTTAACATGAGTTGGAGGTGGATGACAGAACCAACCCCAACTCATGCTTCTAATATAGTAAAAATAAAGATCGTTTATATTTCGTCTTCTTGATGTTATTCCTCATTATTGGTGTGAGACGTATGTGTCTTTAAATCTTTTGGTTTGACTTCTTTAGCAGTTTTTGTATTCAATTTAAATCGTTATTTCTTTTTTCTCGAACTTCTCTTCTTTACATTTTCTCTAAGCGTACCTTTACCAATTTCTGAACTTATTATCATTATTTAAATATCCTTTTTTTTGTTGCAATTGTCTCCTACTTCTTCACGTGGACCTCACTTTAATTGTTTTTCATAGCAATTGTCACATAATTCTTCACGTGGACCCCACCTTTTTTTTTGCAATTATCTCCTAATTCTTTATGCGAATCTCACCTTAATTTTTTTAATCTCTGTTATTATAGAAGAGTGGGTCTCACCTTAAATTTGGTTTTCTTTTTTATTTCTACTATTATAGAAGATTGAGCCCACCTTAATTTTTTTTTTAATTTTTTTTTCTCTACTATTATAAAAGAGTAGGTCCACCTTTTTTTTTTTTTTGAAATGAGTGACTGACAACCAAATTGTATAGAAACTCATGTTTCTACACAGTAGATTTATTCAAAATTGGTCCTGCGTCATGCTGCATGAGGCCCAGTGGACGAGGCAATCTTTTGATTTTGGCTTTTTTACTTTACAGGGCAATTTGCACGATAGTCCCTCGTTGGGGGTGGTCTTTAATTTTTGTCCCTCAAATTGTTCGTCTTGAATTTTTATTCTTCGCGTAAAATACTCTGAGATTCTAGTTTTGAACCCCGATTTAGTCATAAAAATAAAATGAAAAACTTGCAAGGCGAGGCTTTGCAAAAAGTCTATCTTATGCAGCAGACTTTACTTAAGGCATAACTAAAAGTCTGCCTTTAGTTTTACCTTATAAGGCAAAAAGTCTGCCGTATTCAGGCAAACTTTTTGCAAAGCCTTGCATTGCGATTTTTTTATTTTTTTTGGACTGAGTTGGGATTCGAACCCAGAGCCTCGAGGTATTTTTAGCCACCTTTTTAAGCGAAGGAAAAAATGAAAGACCAGCAATATGAGGGCAAAAATTAAAGACCACCCCAAAAGAAAGGATAATCTGCGCAAAAAATTGCACGATTTCCCTTCATACGGAATGGTCTTTAATTTTTGTCCCTCAATTCGCTGGTCTTTAATTTTTGCCCTTCGCTTAAAAAGGTGGCCGAAAATAGCCTAAGGTTCTGAGTTTGAAATCCAGCAGAGTCAAAAATAATAATAATTTCGCAAGGCATAGGTTTCTATAAACCTATGTCTATTCGGGCGAAGTCACATAAAACATATGCCGGAAACGGCAGACTTTTCCTTAAAACATAACTAAAAGTCTGCCGAAGACGGCAGACTTTGTCTTATAAGGCAGACTTTTATATATGTCTTAAAGCAAAGTCTGCATCATAAAACAGACTTTTTGCAAAAGTTTTGTCTTGCATTTTTTTTTTTGATTTTTTTTTACCGAGGAGGTGCGAACCCAGAATCTCAGGATATTTTTGGCCTCCTTTTTAAGCGAAGGACAAAAATTAAAGATCACCAAAAGAAGGGCAATCCGCGGAAAAAAATGTACTTTGCAACTAAACCCCACCTATTTTGTCATTACATGTCAAATTCCTTTGGTGAAATTTGTTGCAACTTCTTTCACACGCTTTATCCCATTTTTAAAATTTAACTTTTCCTTAAAGTCAAACCACCATAGGGAACGGGTTTGTTACACTTTGCAACACAACTTTACTTGGTAAAATTTCTTTATCAAAGTTATAATATTTTAGTTAATGCCGAGTTTGTTAATATAACCCTCGGAAGCACAATCACTAAAGTTGGAGTATAGAACTTAAATAGATAATATTACAGTCCTATGAGATCGTTATTCAAATTATAAGGTCACGAGTTTAAATTACGATAGTCTCCGGACTCCTATTGTGCAATTGGACAATCTTTTTATTTACTTGCTAACTATGTAAAAACCCTACATGTTAAATCCGGATGAAGATATAATATACATTACTATATATAATTAGCGAGAATGTAATGAGTTTTGTCGTCCTTAGTTACTTCTCAATTTTCTTGTTGGGGATCTTGCTAACCAAATGGTTTGCACTTTCAATTTTGCCCTTGTATTTGATATTTATTGCATCATATGCCAAATTATTTTTCAACAAATCAAGACACTTCCAAATCTATTTTGATAATATATGGTCCCTCAAATTAACTTTTTTCAAGTGGATATGTATTTTTTCTATCCCATAATATTACCCCTACTTTATTTCTTTATTACTTTAATTGCCACATTGGGTAATACAAAATTCAGATCCTTTAAAATGCTTCCAAGGTTGTCCAAAATGATGACGTCATATCTAATAGAAACATTTGTGACAAAGATAAGAAAATACAATAATTTTAAAGAACTCATTTACTGTTGAAAAAGTATTCTGTAGATGATATTTTCACTTGGTAAATTTAAAATTACTGTTAAATTTCTCATGCTCTTGTTTATTAATGATCTTTAATTTGTATTTTGAAAAAATAAATTTAGGTATGATATTTTAACACAATTTTGTATAATAGAGAATGAATTTCAGGATCGATCCTCAAAATAATAGAAACGGAAGGAACAAATTATTAGATATGTCGTCGCATTAGGACATGATTAAATAGTTTTAATTTAATCGATCCTAATTTATTTGAGATTGATAGCTTAGTTATACGGTTATTAGGATGTAAATTATACAAAATAAAATTCCACTAAGATTAAGAAAAACGAAAAAGAAATACATTTCCTTGCATGCATTTTTTGAAAGGAAAAGAAAGTTTAACATCTAATTTTTGATATTTTTAATATAATTTTTTAATGATTTGATAAGAATTAGCATCTATTAAAATTAGTCAAGAGTATAATTTTTTGAAATTTTATTTATTTTTATTTATAGTTAAGTTCACTAAATCTCTCAATGAAAGAGTAAATATAGTGTCTATAGATGTATTTAGACCTAGGCTTTAATCGTCATATTTTACCAGCACCTGATGATGAAATTACCAGTGCTAATCAATATATACCGGAACAATCTATTTTTATCTTAATCTAAAAATTTTATGTTAACAAAATTCATAAAATGCTAAAATATCTTTTCAGTTTACAATTATAGTTAGTTTGAAATTGTTTTTCATACTTCAAATTATATTAGTTTACAAAACATCAAATTAGATGTGCCTTCTTAATACTTATTTCCTGCAATACTTGCTTCCTCATAAACAATTCTTTTAGTAATTATCGAATTATGTGGCCAACTTACATAGTTAACGATACATAATTAAGAAGAAACCATATTAAATGAGTTATGCTAGAAAAGAAAGCAACACAAATTATTTTTTTCTAATTAAAACTTTTCTAATTATGAGTACTCTTTACCTTGATCTTGGGCCCAGGCTCAACACAGGCTTTCAGGGACTAGTACTACTATATATAAAGGAGGATATCCATTTTTTGTAATCCTCACATGATTTTTTCTTGTCAATTTTACCCCTAATGAAAGTTTGTATGCCTTGTAACTCCTCAAACATTTTGGTAAATTTTGAGAACTTTAAGGACTTTTACATACCACTAAAAATAATGATTTCATGAAAAAGATGATAGTGGACCCCACAAACAATCATACATATTTGAATTAAAACATTGTTCTTATAATATTATTTATTATATATTGATGGTATTTACCATTTATCATTTACTATATTAAATTTTTATTCCTCCGATTAAACGTTAAGTTTATTTCTTTTTAACTATTTTCTCCTATAATTAAATTATATGTCGTATATGTTGTCAAAAGTAATTACTATAGATTTCACTCAAGGTAGGATTAAATTCTAGATTAAAAGAATAAACAAAAATAGTTTATATCATTGTTAAATACTTTAAAAAGGTATCAAATATGTAAATTATAGTCCTTTTGTCTCAATAAAAAATGAACTCCAAAATATGGTAGTTAATTAACCTAATTTTACTTGCGCACAATTTTAACATAATTTACTAAATATTTTATTATATTAAAAGATGAATTATTAAACATTATTTTTATATATATTCTGAAAAATGTTTGAAAACAAAGTTAAGGAAAATACAATTGATTTCTAAAGAGTAATAATACTAAACAATTGCAAGAAAAAAAACACTTTTTTTGCAAAATATGGCATAATAAATATTTTATACAATTTAGGATAAAATAATTATTACAACTAAATTCCATAAGAAGGTTCAAGATTTAGAAAAAGGGGGGAAATGTTATTTATTAACATGCCTCTTTTGGAAGGAAAAAGAAAGCTTAAAATAAGAACAATTTAAAATCATTGACTTTTCAGTATTTTTTTGTGTGATTTAATTTGAATGAACATCTACAAGAGTATCTTGCAATATCATGGCTTTTAATTATTTATATTTATTTATAAGTTAACTTTTTTGATTTCAATATTGTAGCATTATATATTTTTGACATTAGTTAAATACAACATATCTTTTCCTAAAAATAAGTTAGCCAATACGGATTCAATTAAGAGAAACACATGAAATTAATCTTACATATGATAAAACTCAGTTTGAATCATTGGAGATTATAATCTCAAATAAAATAGAAATTAGAAGAGCTTAAACAACGAAGTAAGAGCAGATTTTTTGAAGAAAAAAAAAACAAATTTAATTTTTCACGTTAGTTTGGGTCTGGGCTTAGCACGAACCAAATGATACTAGTTGGTAATGATATTGTGTGAACCTTCTATAATATGCACACCATATGCATATGACATTTCGTAGAGTATTCAAGTAAACAGGTTACAATAAATTTATACTTTGAAATTGTCCGTACCTTTTATAATACACGCACACCATATGAACGTGACATTTTCGTGGAACATTTTATAATATACTGATGCTATGTGTCTCATAGAAGCAAACAAAAAACTAAAAGAATAAACATTTGAAAAGAAAATGAAGTTATTCAAGACACATTTTAAATAAGTCACCAGTAATCTATATATAATATAAAGCTAGACATAGACAAGGTGATGTGACACCTCTCTATGACCAGCTTTACTATTTATCTTTTTTGTGGTTTTTTTAGCTTTTTATCTTATTTTTTGTAATAAAAATATTAATATATCAAAGAAAACTTCCATTTAAGATTGACATTTATGTTGTCAAATATCGTGTTCCTCCAAAAGAGTGGATCAGTTGCAACAATTAATTCTAATAACGGACGCATATGACCTTATTGGAAGGTTACAACACTGAATGTAAATATGTAATGATAGCTATTAAAGTAGTAACAAAGCAATACACTGCCTCTTCAGTCTTCACAACCAATCCTTTACGCATTTTCCTCTTCATAGTGGAACAATGAGGATATTGCAAGATCGGAGCATCTCCCAAATATTTTCTCTTTTGGGCCATGGTGGAACCTCGATAATTTTGTGATTCATTTATGTTTGTTTCCGCAAGTGTGATTCATTTCTCTCTCACACTCTGTCAACCGGCGAATTTATGTAGTTTATGATGGTAAGTTTGCATATTCGTAAGATGCCAAATAAACCCAAATTTAGCATGCATTTTTCTTAATTTGAAGGCCATGGTGGAATCTGCGAGTACGTGTATAGTATTATTTACTTTTGTACACACTATTAGTTATGTTTTTTATTTTCCACCCGGTATTCGATATCCGCATTAGAGCCTGATTATATTCGGATTCCCGGCGCCTAGGGCCTCATTCGGGGGAAGCGCTCCCTACCAAGATTTTTCCATACCCATGGTTCGAACCCGAAACCTCTGATTAAGGAGGAGTAGCCCCATCCACTGCACCACATCCTTTGGTGGTTGCTTCGTCTTCAGTAAGGTAATTGGGACTCTCCCGTACAATTTGGAGTAATTGTTATTTATTTTGTATTAATAAAACATTCATTTGTCTTGTCTTTTATGGCATCAAACCTTTTTTATCCAATACTTCTAATTTAGCACTTATATAATATTTTGGTTGGTAACATTGGCTGGGGTAATATACGTGCATCCTGCTTAAAGAAGTATTAAATTAGGCAAAGCGATGTGATACCTTTCTATGATCCGTTTTACTATTTATCTTTTTTTCTGATTTTTTAGGCTTTTCACCTAATTTTTGTAAAAATATATATATATTCATGAGATTACACCATATGCATTCACCATCTCACTTTTTCACATATCAAATCCAAATCTTATGCAATATGCATTAGCAAAAATCGGTCAAATAATACAGACATGAACGGAGCTAGAGAATCAAGGCATTAACAATTCAAGCCATTGGTAATTTCAAGGAATCAACATTGTACCATATTAGCTCTTCATTCATTCTTCGAGTCACCAAACGTCAATCAAATGGACTTAACAAAAGGAATCAGAAAGCTTTTGGTGAGCAGTTTAAAGTATCATATCACGGGATGAAGCAAAAAGAAGAAAGGAAGGAGGGGTAGATGTTTTGTAAAAGTTTTTATTAGAAGCTACATCTAATCTATATCTATATATAATATAAAGCTAGGCATAGACAAGGGGTTGTGACACATCTCTATGGCCTAGAAACACAATTATCTTTTTTTCCCTTTTTTGACCTTTTTTTATTTTTTGCCTCATTTATGTGCTATGTTAAAAAAACTTAAAAGTCACTCCTTTAACTCTCTTAATTACATTAAATATGCTATATATGTTAAAAAACTATAAAAAAAATACTTTTAATTATCTTAATTATGTCCAGCAAGTCATTTTTCTTTTACCTCCTTTTTCTTTTAATTTTCTTTTTTCATTTTGCTCCTTCAATTTATTTAACACAATGGAATGCCAAAGAAAAAGAAAGTTTTTTTTTCTCCATCGTCAAAGAAAATGAAGTGTCTGAGAATTTCGCTTTGCCTACCAAAGTCCAAATAGCCAATAAAGTCTGAAAGTAAATGGGGGTACGTTTCTTAAACCCCACGTAGGAGTATTTTTTCCTCTTCTTTATTTGCTTTAAAATTTTCACCTCCATAACTCATATTTAATTACTTATTCAATTTCTACTCTTAATTATATTCATAACTCACATGCTTTTTATATTCATAACCCCCAAATATTTAGTGCAAAAGTTTAAGATACCTTATGATATTCCTCCATTTTATCTATATAAATTCATAATTTTTATTTTATGAGACCCCTACCTAATGTTATGCTTTTCATTCCATATTTGAAGTAGCAATGCCCATATATCATCACTGTAAATTAGATTCATGCTTTAGTTTGGCTTGGTAAAGAACGCTCTTGAATGTTGATCGGTTTGCGAGAAGGGATGTCGACCAAAGTTGAAAGATTATGCACTAATATACGATTAAGGTCCTAGGCTCCTAATTAGGAGGATGTTTTTGTTGTATTTTTTTTCATGTTTACTTTTTTCGTTTGTTTTCTTTGTGAGACCTCTTTAATTTAGTTTTCTATAAATGAGTTTCTAATTGTTTCAAGTCTGTATTTTTGTTTGGGCTCAAATTAGTCATTTGTGATTTTGTTGGAAGTATGCTAACTACTAACCAAGGTCCAGAATTTACAATTTGTTGCTTAAAATCTATAGTTTGTATTTAATTTGCTTTAAAATTGGTGCGTTTTTTGTATCCTCAGGATTTTGAATTCACGCCAATTCTCCTTATTTTATTTTTTTAAAGTTTCAAGAATAGATGTCTTAATTATTGTAGAAATAGATATGTCTTAGTTATTGTATAGAAAATTCAAGCGGAAGACTCTTCACCTGCCATGGCAAAGCTAGCATAAAAATGTTACTCATTTGAGGATGCTAACCGAAAAGGATCTTCAACAAGTTGACAAGAATCTCTCTGTAAAGCTTTGTGTTGAAGGCTTACTGGATATAAATTGGTAAATCATTGCTGAGCATGTTCCTTCTTCTCGGTCTCATGGTTATTAATGAAAGCATTATTTCATGTTTTTAGGTGTTTTTCTTTTTTTCTTTTTATTGGATATGTAGAGTAGATTTCTCATGTAATTTTTCAAAATATTATAAGTACTTTTACCTTTATGCTGGGGAGGAATAGGTGTTATTGATGTGTTTACTCTTAGTGCTGATGATCCCTAGGGTTAGAGTCAATTTAAATTTTTGCTCAATGATATTATGTTAATTTTTTAAATACAGATCTTTAGTGCAATTGTTATATTCACTCATTCAATGTTAGTTTTTGTACTCATGGTTATGAGGAATGTCTTTTACTCAGACAAGACAGTATTCTACTGAGTTTACATAAAGTTGTCTTTTCTAAGGGTAAGTATAAAAATGAAAGAAAGAGTTACTTAAGGAACGACAAAAATTAGAGAAGATAGGACACTAGAGAAATTTATAACTCTCAAGTTTCAAAAGGAAGATCCGCTCCAAAAACAATAATGCATGCATAACTGGTAGAGATATATAGCAGTCGGACTCTCACTGCTCAATCTAATTTCCTCTTTTTAATTTGATCTATTTGTAACTATAAATTGCAGCATGATTCGAGATTTATGTTTTCAGAATATATTTTTAGTTATAATTAGCCTCAATATATAATTACTGAGGTTTGGCTTGCAAGGCCAAACTTCGTATATTGGAAGTTTGTTGGCACAAGAAATGTCAATTTTGAGGCAAATTTATGATTTCAAATGCAAATTTTTGAAACTTCAATTGTGTATGTCGAAAGTTATTTCCAAATTGGTGAAACTTAAAAGAAATTACAACCTAAGACTGTAGCTTAAATAAGGGTTCCAGAATTGGCTATATGTGCGCTTTCCCAGTATCAAATGGTTGAATACATTTGATGAATTATAGTTACAAAATAGAACACTAAAGGTTCGTTTGGTAGGAAGGATGGGACTATTGGTCTCATGGAATTGAAATTATCCCATGTTTGGTTGGTGGGAAAATTCTTTTGGTATCTCACCCAATCCCATCTATATGAGATAAAAGGTGTGATAAGTTATCCTATCCTATCCCGTTTATATGGATAACTTATCACTCCTACCAAATGATCCCTAAGGACTGAGAGTGGGATGAATTAAAAAAAAAAAAGATTTTTTCTATTAATTTTCTTCCAAGTCATTTTCTTATTGTGGTTTTTTTCCTTTTTTAAAATGTTAATAATTTTTAGTATTTAAATATTAGGAGAAGATTAGTTCGTGAATTTCAATGAGATCTTTCGTGTTTATACTTATTACTACTTAATGTTAAATATTAGAGAAAAAATATTTCCTAAATTCAATTTTTTAATAAATTGCGCGAAGCGCGGCTATGTTTACTAGTAGTTAAGAAATCGGCCCCAAAGGTAACTTGTGGAAAATTGAAGGCATGATTGGTGCACTTTCGCAAAACACACACTTTGCCACATTCAAAGACTTTCATACGCTTGATTTAGAAGCTACGAACCACTACTAAAAAGCCAACTTTTACTCTTTTAGTCACTGCATTGGAATGGTTTAAAACCTCTCAACGTATCCTATAGTATGATTCTTCCTTTAGCATGACGAAAAAGATTTCTCATGTTAGTTCTAGAAGGGGATTATCTTGCCTTTTGTAATAGCGTATTCTCGTTAACAACAATTATCATGTCATTACCATTTACCAACACTTAATTCTCCTTCGGTGAAAGCTTCATCATAGCGGATATTTATATCAAACCAATCAATGTACGACATGTATTTGCATATATACCTTTGTCATTTAACAATGGTTAATAAATGAATATCTTCACTTTATATAAATCACTAAATTATGATATATTGAATTCATTTTGTGTAATTACTCGACATGGATAAGTATTTACCCTTATGCTACCTCAATTGCCTTTCTTGTCTTCATTTCATTGAATTGACCATTTACCCCTTTTTTTATTTCTCTCTCTATTTAGAAATATTATATATTCTCAAGCTTAAAAAAGATGTCTTTGATTCTAATCCTTGAAGCATATCTAGTTAATCTTCTAGTTCTTGGTTTTTTCCTAAGGTCTTTAAAGACTTCCCAAATTATAATTTGCCAATTTTTTTCTATTGACTTCATGCTTGTCCAGTTCTTGAATTTAAACTTTATGTAAATTTTGTGGATAAGCATGTAACAAATTCAATGCCTATCAAAAAGTGGAATATTCTCAACAACTCAGTAGCAAAGTTTTGTTGGTTCTTCAACCCACTCGTGAAATAGATACTCATTTATTAGCACCTTCCCTAACCCCTACGGTTAATGTTCAAAAGCGGTTATAAACCCATACGAAACTACTCAATCTACCCCCATCCAACTTATTATAATCAAATATAAATTAACAAATTGAACACATCAAATTGATGTAAACTTCCTTACTATTTCCACGTGGCGACAAGCCAATTCACCAAGTAATGGTAGTCCTCCAGCCTACTCAATCTGCCGTATGGCCACATCCATTTTGCCACGTTGTAAATCCCGTTAAATCATTCTTCAAACTTTATGGAGTAAGAAAAAATTAGAGAGGCCACCTAAGCTCTACCCAACTTATTTGGAGTTTTGGACATTCACCCTATTATGAAGTGTGAAGTGTGTGTGTATATATATATATATAGAGAGAGAGAGTCCTCTGTTGCAGCTTCAGACAAACCAAAAATAAACCACTTTCGATAATTCTCACACTTCTTACCAATAATTATTCTTATCAATGGATTGGACCAGAGGCCATACCATAGGCCACGGCTCCTCCGCCTCCGTCTCTGTTGCCAAATCACGTTGGTCCGATGAGGTTTTCGCGGTCAAGTCCATGGAGCTATCGAAGTCACAGTTGTTGCAAAAGGAGCAGAAAATTCTGTCCAAATTGAGCTCACCTTACATAGTTAGTTACAAGGGGTACGATGTTACAAAAGAGAGCAACAAACTAATGTTTAATCTTATGATGGAGTACATGTTGGATGGTACTCTTTCCGATGAAATCCGGCGAAAGGATGGTCGGATTAAAGAGCCGTTGATAGGGTATTACACGAAGCAAATTCTGCAAGGATTAGAATACCTACATACCAGAGGCATAGTACACTGTGATATAAAGGGACAGAACATTTTCTTAGGTAAAACCCGTGCCAAAATTGCTGACTTTGGTTGTGCCAGGTGGATTGATCCGGTAGAGAGGGACAGTTGTGCAGAGCCAATTGGTGGAACGCCGATGTTTATGGCACCAGAGGTGGCGCGTGGGGAAGAACAAAGATGTCCAGCTGATATTTGGGCATTGGGATGTACTATCATTGAAATGGCAACTGGTGGATCACCGTGGGCTAATGTGACAAACGCAGCTTCATTGCTTTACAGAATTGCATTTTCAGGGCAATCCCCTGAAATTCCAAAATTGTTGTCTTTACAAGCAAGGGATTTCTTGAGCAAGTGCTTGACAAGAGATTCAAAAGAAAGATGGACGGCTAAAGAACTCCTCAAACATCCATTTCTTGAAGAATCCAATTTGAATTGTATCGCAAATCAAGATTTTGTAACAAGCTCACCAACAAGCATTCTTGATCAAGACATTTGGAATTCAGTAGAAGAATCAGAAACTATGGATTTTTCAATACAAACAGTATGCTCAATGGACTCTCCTTTTCACAGAGTAAGAGAATTGGGTTTGAATTCCGGAGAATTTAATTTGAAATGGGATGATGATGAGAGATGGATCACAGTTAGAAGAAGCAGTGAATAACTCGAAGAGAGGTGAAGAAGGCAAGGTAGCTCATGGAACAATGACTCTTGCTGTAAATTTTGTACTATACAACAGTGTACAGCTCCATTAAACAATTGAATCCTACATGATATTCATTAGATTTTTGTATTATCTCTTACGAAGTACTGTCGAGAAATTTAAATTTTGATCTTTAAACTTTTAAGTAGCATTTGTTAGTGAGCTTGTAAGAGGACAACTTGTTACCACTTAACACCAATGACAAAATTAGCATGAGTAGTACGGCTTGGTTGAAGGCCAATCTTGAGATCGTATTAGCTGAGCAACAAGCTTGGGCTTCATAGCATAATAATTAGGCCTAGAATATCAATGACATAATGTTGAAATCTTTGCAATCAGTTAAAAATGGGGATAAATTAAAGAACACTGACTACTACTGGTAAATAGATTGAAATAAACTTTAAAATTTAGTGCTTTAAGGAATTTAGACATAGAAGAGATTATAAAAACTAAGATAAAAAGTAGACATAGACAGCGAAAGATGCAACAAAATGGTACGTCGACATGATTAATTTCTAGTGACCACTTTTCAAGTTTGAAAGAATTGTTCTCCTATTGGTTCTTAAGGAACAACACAATTATTTAATTAACCTCCTTTTTTTTTTTCTTGGTCTGGCTGTTATTTTAAAATTTATTCATTCTACATCACCCAACCCTTTAAACTAAAGTGACAACTAAAGAAATAGTAGTAAATAACCGAACCTGGAGCTCCAATGGGATAGAGGGTGTCAAATGGGACAAGTTGGGATGAATTTTGAGGGGTCAAATAAACTAAGTAAATAGGTGTGTTATTCACCAATCCAAACTTAATTGTGGAAAGATTATATTTTCGGCGTCTAATTTTACCACCCTACCTTCAGATAAAACCTATCATTTGATGCGCTTGACACTTACAATTTACCAACCTCAAATATTGAAAAGGTGTTAAATATTTCGTAGATGAGAATGATGACAAGTTACCTGTGCTGTTCACGTTTTACAAAAGTGTCCCAAATGGAGAAAGGAAATATGTATATTCAACTTCATGCCAAGTGTGCTTACTATAGTTATTGGGCAGACTGCTGGTGCTGCGATGAGCGTTACGTATTACTATTAGTCAGGGAGAAGCAAGAAGCTGTTTGTGTAGTGGGACAGCTCAGCTGCATTTCATTTTACTACTTATAATTATTACCTCGAATCTGTTGTATTCAGCAGTACACACCACAAGATTAAAGTTAGATTTGTCTGAAAGCTAAAGTCACACGTGAGGTTTAACTTAACTAGTCCATCTGTCAGTCCTCGAATAATTTCAGGCGCCCAAGTTTTAATCCTTGAGTAGGAGTATTTCCAAGTGCCAAATTTATTTGTACACTTTTGACGGGACCAAAATGACCCCAAAAAAAATCTTTTAAATCAAAATATCCCAATAAAAAAATGGTGATATAAGTATTGCGCTAAAGGACTTAACCGTAAGGCGCGGTTAAGTTCATTAACGCAGTAAAATACTGCGTTATAGAACCAGTAAAAAAAATAATCTTTTTTTTATAGCGCAGTATTTTACTGCGTTATAGAAACAGTAAAAAAAAAAATTGGCCAACTTTATTTTTTGTAACACTTAATTTTTTTTTCATACTTTGACCAACAATTAGTTGTGTGTCAAGACTCCGAAACATCAATATTTTATATAAAACCTGATATTTTTTTTTTGCGTACAATAATGTAGTCTCAATACATCAAGGATACGTAAATGTTCGGATCGTCATTTTAGGGTTTGAAAAGGTGTCCGAAGTAAGTTTTGTTTGAAAACTTTAGGTTTAAGTGTTCTATATACATACACGTCCATTTTTGTTTGAAGACTTGTTGTCATTAGCTTAAAGTTTTTTATTTTTAGGGTTTAGATTTAAGTGTGTTATTTTTTAAAGCGTAACTTTATTTTGAATATACGCGATTTTTTGCGCTTGGACGTCCGATTTACGCAAATTTTTTTTTGCAACATATTCGAAATAAAGTTACGCATTAAAAAATAACACACTTAAGGAACACTTAGTGTTTTTTTTCATAAAAGATCACAACATCTTATTTTAATAAATCTTTGCTTTGCAACACTTAGTGTTTTTTTCATACTTTGACCAACGATTAGTTGTATGTCAAGACTCTGAAACGTCAATATTTTATATAGAACCTGATATTGTTTTCTGCGTACTATAATATAGGCTCAATACATCAAGGAAACGTAAACATTTGGATCGTCATTTTAGGGGTTGAAAAGGTACCCGAAGTAAGTTTTGTTTGGAAAATTTAGGTTTAAGTGTTCTATTTTTTAAGGTTTTGATTTAAGCGTGTTATTTTTTAATCAAGACATAACTTTATTTTGAATATAAATCTAATTCTAAAAAATATTGGGAGAAAAACTAGTTGTAAAGTGGTCAAACTTTAGATGGTCATAACTTTGCGCTAGGATGTCCGTTTTACATTTTTTTTTATCTTGCGTATTTTTTCGAGATCTACGCGGACAACCTGCCGCAAGGCGGTTTGGCCCAGCCGATTTTTAAAAAAACACTTGTTATCCTATTCAATTTCAATTTTTTCCCAAATTGGCTTGAAGTTTTTAGTTTTCTTTACTTATAATATGATGATACTCAATAGATTTCAACGTAAAAATCTCGGGGCAATGTAGCTGTGAATGTCAATTTCACTTTTGTGGTTTCAATTTTTCAAAATAAAGCTGACTAATTTTCTCGACATATAAAGTTAACTAAAATAACCTTATAACAATTAGAACACTTAAATCTAAAGTTTTCAAACAAAACTTGCTTCGGGCACCTTTTCAACCCCTAAAATGACGATCCGAACGTTTACATATCCTTGATGTATTGAGCCTACATTATTGTACGCAGAAAAAAATATCAGGTTCTATATAAAATATTGACGTTTTTTAGTCTTGACACACGACTAATCATTGGTCAAAGTATGGAAAAAAACACTAAGTGTTGCAAAAAATAAAGTTGGCCAATTTTTTTTTTTTCTGTTTCTATAACGCAGTAATATACTGCGCTATAGAAATTTTTTTTATTGGTTCTATAACGCAGTATTTTACTGCATTAAATGACTTAACCGCGCCGTTACGGTTAAGTCCTTTAGCGCAGTAAATTACTACGCTAAAGGTACTTATGTCGCCTTTTTTTTTGTTGGAGTATTTTGGTTCAAAAGATTTTTTTTGGTCATTTTGGTTCCGGACTCCACTTTTGACTGTCCACACCCCTTAAGAATTAATAAATGAAGTATATTTTATCATAATACACATATTAATTGGTGTATAACCTCAATAGACTTGAAAAATGATTTGGAAATGAGTAATTAATGTTAAGGGTAAAATAAGAAAGAAAAAGTTTGTCTTTCTCTTGATAAGCTAAAGCGGACAAGTAAAAGTGAAAATTTATTTTTAGTGTAGTGGACAAGTAAAAATGAACGGGAAGTAGACAATAGACCCTTGTGGTCCGGCCCTTCTCCGGACCCCGCGCATAGCGGGAGCTTAGTGCACCGGGCTGCCCTTTTTTAAGTAGACAGTTGGCGCTGGCCTCTCAACCACCGTTATTTGGTTATATCAAACTAAAACAAGTGGAGAAATTATAAAGAACAATGTGGCATATTGTTTAGAGGGATGTACATATAGTTTGGTTAGAGCATATATGTACGTGGTAGTTAGTTATGGTAAAATTGGTTAGATTAACTTGAAAATCGTGATTTTGTGTTCAAACTCTTGCTTGATGATTTAATTTGGACCTTTTTTGGGAGGATTGAGTAGGTAACTTTGGACTTATTTTGGGGCCCTGCATTGGGTAGGTTCCTTTCTTTTTTCCTTTTGCTTATTAGGTATTTCCCATATAATTTGATTAGCCTTTGAACAATTATTCACTATCTTCTGTTTTTCAGATGTAAAATATTTCTCCAAGAAAAGAAAGTTGTTAATTAATTGGTAAATGTCATTTATAGAAAAGAGTTTATGGTTTTGGAAACAATCATTTGAAAATATCTCAGCTTTCACGGAAGCTCATGATATATATTTTGACATATTTCCTTGTCCCTTTGTTCCATTAGTCACATTTGCAGAAGCGTCATATACTTTATTTCCATGTTGAATGCAGTGGCGGAGCCAGATATTTTGGTAAGGTTGTTCAAATGTTGACGAGTATATAATTATTTTCCGATGAATGAGTGCAACAAATTTTTTTTAACATCATCACTGCACACCCGCCTAAAATTTTATGGTCCATTTGATTTCGCAAGTTAATCTTGATAAATTTCATTGCTAGAAAACTCTTACGGTGATTACAGTACCAAATGACAGCAACAACAAACAACAACATACCCAGTATACGTAATCCCACAAGTGGAGAACAACAAGGGGCATTCCGAGAATGTTACAAAGAGAGAGATAATGACTAATTAATTTTCTTTGAAAAAAAGAAAGAAAGAGAGAGAACAAAGTTGGATAATTAAAATGTTCACAAAAGAAATTAAAAAAGAAAAGAGAACAAAATAAGTGGTTGCTAACTTGCTATTAGATCTCGTTGTCTTTTTTTTTTTAAAAAATAAAATAAAAATACCTCTTCTTCTTTTCTAGAAAATAGGAAGGAACGAAGAAAGACTAAAGGAGCTTCAACAAATGAGTCCAACGTAACTCCAAACCAACATACGAATAAACCAAATGCAATCATAACTTAAATACAAATAAGTTTAGTCGGAGCATGGAAGAAAATAAGTGCAAATATAAATCAACCAAGTAGCTTCAAACATTGTTTGTATATTTTTTTTTTAAAGAACGAATATGATCAGCGTTTGACGCAAGCATTAAACCGTGACTTTTAGATAAAATTAAACACCCTTTACCTCTAAGCTATCTATCTCAATTATTTTAAGGGTGTTCAAAATTTAATTTATATCCAGTTAACTATAATATCTAATCCATATACTAGTACCATTTTCCAGCCAAGGGTGTGCAGGTGACCACCCTTGGCCATGAGTGGCTCCGCCACTGGTTGAATGATAAACCTTTTGATATTTCGTGAAATAAGGGTTTTCTTTCCTTCTTTTTCTTTTAATTGAAGTGTGTCTCTAATTAAGGTAGAGCAAATAAATCAATAGAGAATAATCAGAAGTGAAAAATAACTACACGCTAGTCATGCAGCACATGTTCAAACCAGCAATAGTCATTACTTACTAGTGGATAAATACTTCATTATCTATAGTAATTCTTATTTCTTAATATGACAAAAATTAAAATAATGGCTCTGAAAGTCGAAGACAAACGAATGGAGTTGGTTTGAAGAAGTTTAGCTAATGCCGTTCCAACGAAAAGTGAATTGTCATGAAAGAAGTTGCAACTACTGTCACCAAAACTGCATTTTTCACTCTACAAACAAAACAATCCACCTATTTAATTTAGTTGTAAAGTGCACGCTAACCAACTTCTATATCTATTTTAATCTTGACACTGTCAGTTATCAGTGATTACTACTTCCTCCGTCTCAAATTATTTGTCGTCGTTATTAAAAATATATAGTTATTTGAAATTATTTGCCGTTTTAGAAATTCAAGGCATAATTAATTATTTTTTCTCCATTTTATCCTTAGTAGAATTTTGTCATTAATGGAGATGACACATAAATAGATAAGCATTTAATGAAAGGAGATTATAACTTAGACATAAATAAGGGTAAAATAGGCCAAATACCCCTCCTAATTAATATTTTTTAAGAGGTGTGTAAATAAAAAAACTGACATATAATTTGAGACCGAGGGATTAGGATTTTAATCAGGTTATACTCCTTAAGTTAGGGTCATTATATTATTTGGGCATAATATTTTGTGTAACCAACTCATCTGAAAGCTCAAATTGTTAGAGAAATTATACTTTTATACTTAATTATATATTCTCAATATGACTCTCACGTGCAGGAATGATTCTTTTTCATTGGTCAAGCACGTGAATTTTGTTTTTGATAATGGATGAATGTGAGACTCGAATCCAAGGCATATGTATGCTCTGATATCATAACGTCATTGAAGTGTGTGACAATCTCATCTAAAAATAAATTGTTAGATAGCGTACACTTAATTCTTTCCGTCCTACAATGCGGAAAAAGAAAAGAAGAAGAAAAAATGGAAACACATAATTCTTCGTCTTTCTCCAAAAACAAAGAATAAAACAAAGTAAAAGAAATATGATTCGTCCTCTTTCTCCTTGTAGAATTAGCTTTTCATTGCGTATGTGAGGAAATGATGCGTGGCTTGCAAGGTTTGTGATCTTTGAGAAACTTTAGTCATACTCACGAAGGCACGGAAAACATTTGCATCGTAGCAAAGGATTAGTTTGTGTGTGTGTGTGTTTTTTTTTTCCATTTCCTAGAAGGTTTGACAAAACATTAATTTCGCTCATACATTATTTGATATTAACATGAAATTAGGCAAGAAAAATAGAGCGATATGTAACAAATCAGGTACACGGAAAAGGTCCGAATATATCCCTGAACTATGCGAAATTGAGCATATTTATCTGGCGTTAATACTTCGGGCACAAGCGTGCCCCTGCCATTCAATACCTGGTCAATTCGTGTCCTTAGCTAAACGAACCGACCAATATAATTAGCTTTTGTGAGAAGAGTAAATGTTTTAGTTTTCTAAACGTTTTTATAATTTTTTTTTTTTTGTGAGAATTATGAACATGAGATGTGGGATAAGAAATTAGTTCAATGGGATTAAAAAGGTATAGATATATCACTTGAGCCATTTTCAACTAAAAAATTAACATCTGAATAAAAGCACAATATATGTCATTTGAACTATTTTGACAAGGTATAAAAAGCCTCTACGAATTAAAACATAAGTATACAAATGGCTCATGCCGTCATGCATAATAATGTCACATTAACAGCATCTAACAAATGAACTTTAATCTTAAATGTTTACTTTAACTTAAAACTTCACGCAACACATTGTTGGGATTCCATTTTCCAGAGAAAAACAAGAAGAAATTGCACGGTTGGCCCTTCAAATGGGCTTGTTTTTATTTTATTTTTTGCCGACATGGGCATAACTTATGAATTATGATGCGAAAATATAAACTTATGCCCCCAAAAAGGTTAGGGCAAAAATTATTGACCAGCTCCAAATGGGGACAAATGAGCAAATATCCGAAATACAATTCAAGACAGAACAGTTTAAACCAACTTCTTAGTGGACCAGAAACTTTTGCTTAGGTTCCCCACGGCCACAAATTATGACATAGGCTCGACCACTTGAGTCGACCTTAGGCGGGCACCCCTTCAAACTTCAAAGTGCAATGAAGGTCACCAGCCTAGGCCATGGACCATATGGATCGCTCATTGACCCCATCCAGGTAAGTATGTGCTTGGGTTCTCAGCCCATTACTTATACTACAACTTTTGTTTCCTTCTCTACCCGGCTTGCGATGTGGGATGTCATTCAAAATAACATTGCTTTGTTCAGCTTTCTGTTTGGAAATAGAAAAAGAAAACCAACAGAGCCTATATTTGATTCTCTTTTTATACAAGAATGACTTCTTACCCTGAAAACGCAGGGACACCTTACGTTCTAGAACCTATAACTATTTTTCGGCTAATCCAGCCTCCTCCGTCCCTCGGGACCAACAGGGGCGGTACAGGAATATTCACCTGGCCTGTTGTCTAGCGACTACGCCTTTCGGCCTGATCTTAGGCCCTGACTCACCTTCCATGGATGAACCTTGCAGAGGAACCCTTAGGTTTTCGGGGCATGGGATTCTCACCAATATTTGCATTACTCAAGCCGATGTTCTCGCTTCCACTTCGTCCATGACCGCTTGTGCGCAGGCTCTCTCTAAGCAACAGTGTGGCATCACAAAAACCACAAGAACACTATATATAAATTGATCTTGAAAATTCAAGTGTCATGCTATAGATACACAACAACTAAGTTTTCTGAGTAATCAATAACATATACAACACACTAAACTAAGCAGCAGTATACCTGCCGAAGATAATTGTAAGGTTCCTTCAAAGAGGCATAAACATTAAGAGTTTTATGTGATTAACATTAAGAGTTCTAAGAACCGTACGTCTGTTGCAGATCGCACCAGCCTTTATAATTGATGAATTTATCATAAGCACAATAACATGGCCAGAGGATGTGTAAACAAGGATGAACATAAAAGCTGTAGAGTAAGCCATTGAATGCTGAAAGAAAGAATAAATCTTCAGCTTTATAGGGATACAAGGAAAATAAGTGTCTTAATTACTCTTCCCACCAAGGGTGGAAGCATGCAAAATCATAGACAGGAACAACATTAAGTCTAGGAAAAAAACATAATAGCTGACCAAGGCTGAGTTCGGTAAGGCATTGGTGATGGTATAATAAGCAGAGCACAAATTAAAAATTGTAGGTGCAATTGCTCCTTGTCCCACATCGAAGAAACATTGAGCCAATCAATGGTACTTAACCTAGAGAAGTGCCCCCAATGAACACAACAGCACTTGAATAAGAACTTCAAAAGTTGATGGAGAATTAAAATTGAAGGAGGACTTGATCAAGCGATTACAGAAAGATTTATGCAAGAAATTAGTGGGAGGGTTGTGTGGTAAGGTGCTTAAATTTTAAGAAAATGGCTTATAATATTACTAAGGTTTTAAAGGAAAATATAATAACGCTCTTTAAAATAAGATAAAAAAAATATGCTAAGGCTTTAAATAAAAATGCTATTTAAAAAACAAGACTTGTAGGATAATTTGCACAAAAAGAGACTTCAAATGCTATTTAAAATATTGCTAAGCTTTAAATAATAATGTTATTTTTAAAATGATACTTGTAAAATATAATGATTTGCATATAAATAAAAACTTTTAAGAGAAGACCTAGCCAATTTAAACTTGAGATAAAATTACATTATATGAATATAGTGGAGTAGAAAATCTAGACTTATTTTATAAATAGAATGCAAAAGGTGATGAGTTGTGTGGTAAGGTGCTTAAATTTTAAGAAAATGGCTTATAATATTACTAAGGTTTTAAAGGAAAATATAATAACGCTCTTTAAAATAAGATAAAAAAAATATGCTAAGGCTTTAAATAAAAATGCTATTTAAAAAACAAGACTTGTAGGATAATTTGCACAAAAAGAGACTTCAAATGCTATTTAAAATATTGCTAAGCTTTAAATAATAATGTTATTTTTAAAATGATACTTGTAAAATATAATGATTTGCATATAAATAAAAACTTTTAAGAGAAGACCTAGCCAATTTAAACTTGAGATAAAATTACATTATATGAATATAGTGGAGTAGAAAATCTAGACTTATTTTATAAATAGAATGCAAAAGGTGATGAGTTGTGTGGTAAGGTGCTTAAATTTTAAGAAAATGGCTTATAATATTACTAAGGTTTTAAAGGAAAATATAATAACGCTCTTTAAAATAAGATAAAAAAAATATGCTAAGGCTTTAAATAAAAATGCTATTTAAAAAACAAGACTTGTAGGATAATTTGCACAAAAAGAGACTTCAAATGCTATTTAAAATATTGCTAAGCTTTAAATAATAATGTTATTTTTAAAATGATACTTGTAAAATATAATGATTTGCATATAAATAAAAACTTTTAAGAGAAGACCTAGCCAATTTAAACTTGAGATAAAATTACATTATATGAATATAGTGGAGTAGAAAATCTAGACTTATTTTATAAATAGAATGCAAAAGGTGATGAGTTTTCTTCCTCTTTTTACTAACTTTATTTAACTATGCTCAGCTAAAAATATGTATAATTGGATGAATCTTGGAAACAATGTTTATAAAATATACTTAAGTTACTATTTACCTATTAGTGACGGTTGTGCGACCAAGACACTAAAAAACGGGTTAAAAATAGAGTAGAGATTTGATCATGAATTAAAATTGAAGGAGGACTTGATCATGAATCCTCAGTGACACACCAACATCTTCCGGAAAGCGATTACAAAAAGATTTATGCAAGAAATTAGTGGGAGGGTTGTGCGACCAGGACACTAAAAAACGGGTTAAAAATAGAGTAGAGATTTCTAAATTCCTTATTTTAAGAAGTCGTCACCTAATTGATTTTAAGGTGAATTAGAGCATCTAATTATTAATTAAGGTAAAGTTAATTAAACTTCGTTAATGGTTTGCTTTGATTTTAAGGTGAATTAAGGCATCTAATTATTAATTAAGGTAAAGTTAACTAAATCTCGTTAATGATCTGCTTAAATTTCAATTTTAGGTAAGGATTTTAATTATTCTAAAGGGAAGAGATTAGGCACCCTTTAGAATCCGTTAACTACGGTTATCCGGCCAAACTTAGGTTAATTAATTAAGGTTCAATAAGGTGCTTAAATTTTAAGAAAATGGCCTATAATATTGCTAAGGTTTTAAAGGAAAATATAATAACGCTGTTTAAAATAAGATTAAAAAAAATATGTTAAGGCTTTAAATAAAAATGTTATTTAAAAAACAAGACTTGTAGGATAATTTGCACAAAAAGAGACTTCAAATGCTATTTAAAATATTGCTAAGCTTTAAATAATAATGTTATTTTTAAAATGATACTTGTAAAATATAATGATTTGCATATAAATAAAAGCTTTTAAGAGAAGACCTAGCCAATTTAAACTTGGGATAAAATTACATTATATGAGTATAGTGGAGTAGAAAATCTAGACTTATTTTATAAATAGAATGCAAAAGGTGATGAGTTTTCTTCCTCTTTTTACTAACTTTATTTAACTATGCTCAGCTAAAAATATGTATAATTGGATGAATCTTGGAAACAATGTTTATAAAATATACTTAAGTTACTATTTACCTATTAGTGACGTTTTGAAATCTTTAAGATAGTAAAAACAAGACGTGATTCCCTTGGTTCAAAATATGTAATCATGCTATTTTTGAAAACCAATTATTCTAAGAAGATAAATATTATAGGTATTATAGATAATTTAGCGTAAAATAAAAGAGAATGAAACTCATGGAATTAATTATTGGTTTCTCTTTTAAACTAACTACCTATTATACTAACATTAATCCACTAATTTCACTAAGGTTCATTCTAGCTAAGAAAACAAAGTACAGTAAAGTGTTAGTTGCAGAATACAAGTTAAACACACAAAATAAAATAGAGAGGCAAATATAATCATTGGGCTCAGCCCATTTTTAGGACTGCTGCTGCGTGTTGCTGTTGGGCTTCGGCTCTTTTTAAGACTGTTGAGAACTGTTCACGCTGTTGGGCTTTGGGGTGAGCACTTCCACTTCAAATGGGGCCCTCATTTGGACCGTGATCACTGGGGCAACAATGGCTGATGATTCAACCTTCTTCTCTTTCTTAGCCGGCATGATAGTCCCTTCCAAATTGCAATCTTCGTCAATGGTGATCATGTGCACATTCGCATCGCCATGATTGGGCAGCGGATTGTTATTTATATTTGGGGGAGCTCGTTTGAGCTGGATGACCCCTTCTTTGATCAATGCTTCGATTTTGTCCTTAAGAGTAAGGCAATTCTCAGTATCATGTCCAGGAAGGGGATTAGGAACTCTTCCCTGAATTGGTTGGAGTATCCCTGCGGTTCACAATCTTTCATACAACTGGGCTAAGGGTTCGGCTAATAGTGTGTAGGTTTTGTTTGGCTTTCTTTCGAAGTTTGCGCGAGGTATGGGTGTATTTTGTGGACGATTTGGTGATTGGTGTTGTGGTTGAGGTGAGTAGGTTGGCTGGTATTGTGATGGGCTTTGATGGGCGGGTGCTCGAGGTGAGTGATATGCTGGTTGGGTATGGTAAACAGGATGGGGAGTGTGCGGAGGTTGGTAATAAGGCTGAGGGGATTGGGTGTATTGGTTGTAGTATGAAGGCTGGGATGAAGGGTATTGGTAGGTTAGCATTTGGTTCGGTTTTCGTTCCTGGATGGTCATGACCGGGGACACTCTGTCCCTCTTCTTCTTAGCTGAATCTGATTGAATTGCCTTACTTGTCGCTTGCAAGGCCGCAAGATTTGTGACTCTTCCTGTTTTAATACCTTCTTCTATGAAATCCCCCATTCTGATGACTTCAGAAAACTTTTGTCCGATGACACTTAACAGTCTTTCAGAGTATGTGGCATCTTTTAAAGACTGTACAAAAAGTGTCGTCGTCTCACTCTCCGCCATTGGGGGCTGGAATTTTGCGGCTTCCGCTCTCCATCGCATAGCATACTCCCTGAAAGTTTCTGTCGACTTTCTTTCTAACTTTATCAAGTAGAATCGGTCTGGGACAGTCTCAGTGTTGAACCCAAATCTGTCCATGAATTCTTGTGCCATTTCTCCCCAACTGTGCCATTTCTGCGGGTTTTGGCATGTGTACCAATCAAGTGCTTCTCCTGTCAAACTCCTTATGAATAGCTTCATCCTGATAGCTTGATCTTTCCCCACTCCAACAAGCTTATCGCAGTACGACCTCAAGTGAGCCCGAGGATTTCCTTTCCCATCGAACATATCAAATTTTGGTACTTTATGTCCAGCGGGCAACTCGATGTCAGGATGAATACACAGATCCTCGTACTCCAGTCCTTCACATCCTTTATTGGTTTGGATGTTTCTAACTGCTTCTCTCAGACTGCGAAGCTCTTTTGCTACATTCTCGTCTGCTCTCGCCCTGGCTTCCCTTTCCATCTCCTCATATAGGTCAACCTCTGGATGCTGCACGGTCTGCAACAGGGTAGTGAAAGGTTGAGCTTCTGCGACATATACCGGTGGCACATACTGCGTGTTATGGTTAGCGGTGTGTGCCAATGGTATGTGTTGAGTTGTTTGGTAGTTTTGGGTAAGTGGGGTAGTTTAGATAATGGGAGGCTGAGGAATATAGGGAGTGGTGAAAGGTGGCGGATTGGCTTGTTGGAAGTTAATTTGTTGGAGGTTGGCTTGTTGCGGGTCATTTTGTTGCGGGATGGTTTGTTGTATGTTGGTTTGTTGGGGGGTGGTTTGTGGTGAGTGGATCGGTGGTGGAACGGCTTGTTGTGGATTTGATTATTATCAGATGGTTTGTTGCTAGCTAGTTTGTTGTGGGATGGTAGTGCTTGGATTGACTATGTAAAGCGGAGGGTTTGAGGGAGAGGGCTGAGGAGCGGGCGAGTCAATAGGTGAAAAGGATGGGGGAATTGTCGCATTTGTTCTTTGTTCGTGGAGAGGAGTGTTGAGGGTAAGGGATAGATTGGTGAGATATCGCAGTCGCTCGATTTCACTTTGCATATTGGCTATTTGTTGTACCCGTTGGGCGATGAGTTCGTCATTCCCTCCTCCTGAAGCTTCGGGTTTGTCTCTTGGAACGGTGACAAGTCCCAAGCCAGTCTGTTCGGATGCCCCGGAATCATTCATGTCGTTGGATGCTCGTGCTTTTGACCTTGTGTAGTACGGGTGGTCTGCCAGTTCGCAGTCAACACGAATCAACCCTAGGGGGGCAAAATAAAATAAAACCTTCAAAATGAAGAAAACTGCGTTAGTACAATGCGAATGATTGCTGCTTAAAATAATGCGAACATTGAGCAAACAACGTTGAAAGAAACACATATTGCGTAGCAAACAAACACATATTGCATAGCAAACAAATCACATAGTAAAAAGGGAGATATAGCAAACACAGCGCGACCTATTATGCAAGGGACCTCTTTTGTGCCAGAGGTAGGCCTAACGTGGATTTGAAGGATAAAATATGCAATTATATGTCATCCCAATGTGCTATTAATTGAAGGCCCCAAAACATACAATGTTTAAAATTTAAATCCTGATGCAAAAGAAATTATTACAATTACTACTTGACTTTCATAAGCTAATTAAAATGAGGAGGGTCCTTCGTTGCTCTGGAGCCTCTTGGTTGCCTGGATTGATTGACCGATCTTCCGGTGATTCTGGATAATGTATGACATAGCCAAAACTCCTCCCGTTTTGATGCCTTCTTTGATGCAAGTGTCTCCTTGTTCAGCTAGCACTGTATCTAATTCTAGCATGCTTTGTTCGTAACTAAGTGTCCGCTGCTTCTATTTCTCGGCTTCCTTCTCCTTTTCCTCAAGTTGTGCACGGTGTTCGGCTTCAGAGACAAAATTTTTCTTACACAGTTGCCGGAGTAAGATATGTGCTTCAGCTTCTCCATCCTTAATTCGTCCCCTTAGGCTAGCGCCAGGCTTGATTGATCCTTCAAAGTTAGCGGTCAGCCACTCCAAATAGTTATCCTCGCATCCAGCTTGGTATCTGTTTGGCTCAATAGAATCTGCTTTCATGGTTTCCCTCGATTTTCACATGGTTATAACTTCTTTTGCAAAAGGAATTTTTCCCTCTTTGTAGTCGGTTCGATAATGATCCATGTCTGCCACTAAAGGTATATTTTGCTTTATTCCAGATTGCCTTAAAACTCTCAGTGGGGCATAAGGTTGTAAGCCCCGAAGTCCTATTAAAACTAAAAATGGCACGATCTTCGTACGAAACACCAAACTCTCGGATGGAAACCAACTGAACATCCACTGAATTGAATCATCGTTCAAACGGCTAAGAAGTCTTACCCGCTCTTCTACACAATTTGGCTTTTCAAATGATCTATTAGTCAAAATAGCACCGGGAACATGTCCCAGAATGTGATTTTCACCCGTCGGCTTCCGAAATGCCAGACCTCTGTCGACCTTTTGAAGATGTTCCATCAACCAAATCTGTAAAAGCAAGTTGCATCCCTCAAAATGTATGTACCCGTGTTTGCAACGCCCTAATGCCCGATAGATATTTGCCACGACCATAGGGACCACAGTGTAGTATGTCCCGTCAATGCCACCAAATAGAGCTTCAGTCACAGTAATGAGACGGGTGTGAATATCTCTTTTTGTTCCTTTAGGGAATACCATTGTTCCCAAAAAACATACTGCGAAAGCGAAGCACCGTTTTTGCTTCCAAGAGTCATTAGAGAAAAACTCGTCTTGATGATTGGTGAAACTTTGTTGATTACCAAATCTATGATACAAGTATTCAAATGGTATCGTAGACCCTTGTAAACATTCTATGCCTTTACCCTTCCTGAACCCGAAGCTGTTAATAAATTCCTTTTGTAAAGGTTCTTTTGGAAAAATCATGCCACAATTTTGCCATTTTTTCTTCTTATGTAACAAAGCAGTATTTTCTACATAGCCACCTATTTCCTCTAACAATGGAGTCATTTCAACATTGCCAAATCTGAACACGACCCTTTTCTCATCCCAGAACACGGTTGTCACCTCGATGATATCTCTACACGGTTGGATGTCCATTAAAGATGGTAAATGCCCTAGTGCTCCACGTACAACCCACTGTCCGTAGTCCCCCAAATCAATCCACCATGCCCTTAGTTGAGGAGGGACGCTCAAAACCATGCTAAATCTCGGGTAAATGTTGTGTTGACTCATGGCTACCTGCGTTCACAAATGGTTAGTTCTACCTAAATAGCACATGGTCCACATAACACACATGTTTATCCTTCAAATTAATGTACATAACGTGATAATCGTCGCTTGGGGTCATAGACCCACTCGGACTAATAGACTTAATACACCTTGGGTATTAAGCCTCCTAGGTTTGCGTGATGCATGTCCTAAAAGAGGGTTTTGGTTTAGCTCTATCTTAGGCTGACTAGGAGTTGGTTTCCTACGACACAAGGCTCCCCCAAGCGGATAACTTGGGAGTGGAAAGTCCGTGGCTGTCGACTGCATCGCCGATCGACTAAATCCACAAGATCGATCCAACTAAGGGGGTAATTTAGTGGTGCACGGCCGCGAACCGCGAAATCGCTTTAAGTGTGTGAATTTTTCAGGAGTGGAGGAAGTATGAGCGGAATGCCAAAAATATACATATTACATAGCAAAGGCAAATAAGGCATAAAACAATAATAAAACATTTAAAAGCATATAAGGCAAAACAGAGAAAAACAGAGAAAAACAAACAAACATCCAATTAATTAACCTAAGTTGTTATGGTTAAGAACCTAATTTCCCCAGCGGAGTCGCCAAGCTGTTATACCCCATTTAAACGAGTTAAAATAGAGTACAACATATTGGAGATTCCTAAATTACTTATTTTAAGGAGTCGCCACCTAATTGATTTTAAGGTGAATTAGGGCACCTAATTATTAACTAAGGTAAAGCTAACTAAACCTCGTTAATGGTCTGCTTAAATTTCAATTCTAAGTAAGGGTTCTAATTATCCTAAAGGGAAGGGGTTAGGCACCCTTTAGAATCCGTTAACTACGGTTATCCCGCCAAACTTAGGTTAATTAATTAAGGTTAAATAAGGTGCTTAAATTTTAAGAAAATGACTTATAATATTACTAAGGTTTTAAAGGAAAATATAATAACGCTGTTTAAAATAAGATTAAAAAAAAATATGCTAAGGCTTTAAATAAAAATGCTATTTAAAAAACAAGACTTGTAGGATAATTTGCACAAAAAGAGACTTCAAATGCTATTTAAAATATTGCTAAGCTTTAAATAATAATGTTATTTTAAAAATGAGACTTGCAAAATATAATGATTTGCATATAAATAGAAGCTTTTAAGAGAAGACCTAGCCAATTTAAACTTGGGATAAAATTACATTATATGAGTATAGTGGAGTAGAAAATCTAGACTTATTTTATAAATAGAATGCAAAAGGTGATGAGTTTTCTTTCTCTTTTTACTAACTTTATTTAACTATGCTCGGCTAAAAAAATGTATAATTGGATGAATCTTGGAAACAATGTTTATAAAATATACTTAAGTTACTATTTACCTATTAGTGACGTTTTGAAATCTTTAAGATAGTAAAAACAAGACGTGATTCTCTTGGTTCAAAATATGTAATCATGCTATTTTTGAAAACCAATTATTCTAAGAAGATAAATATTATAGGTATTATAGATAATTTAGCGTAAAATAAAAGAGAATGAAACTCATGGAATTAATTATTGGTTTCTCTTTTAAACTAACTACCTATTATACTAACACTAATCCACTAATTCCACTAAGGTTCATTCTAGCTAAGAAAACAAAGTACAGTAAAGTGTTAGTTGCAGAATACAAGTTAAACACACAAAATAAAATAGAGAGGCAAATATAATCAATGGGCTCAGCCCATTTTTAGGACTGCTGCTGCGTGTTGCTGTTGGGCTTCGGCTCAACCCATTTTTTTAAGACTGTTGAGAACTGTTCACGCTGTTGGGCTTCGGCCCAGAATTTCCATTTGTTTTTGTTTTGCTGCGG
Organism: Lycium barbarum; assembly: GCF_019175385.1. Taxonomy (NCBI): domain Eukaryota; kingdom Viridiplantae; phylum Streptophyta; class Magnoliopsida; order Solanales; family Solanaceae; genus Lycium; species Lycium barbarum. The sequence continues at coordinate 20,413,047 of NC_083347.1, forward strand.
ACTGGGCTGGACGAGAAAGGAATAATGTTTCATTGGGCCTTGGCCCAACATCGAATGCGGGAGAAGGTGAGTCCCGCGGACTCATACGCGATAGTCATGCATAAAAAAAGAAAGATAAGGATTAGTATGCAATCAAAGAATAATGTTAAGCGTATGAAATATAAATTCAAAATAAATCAGCAGATTATGTATATTCTATGTATATTTTAAGTATACCTCATGTATACACACTCATAAGGATGTATAGAAGGTTAATATTGGAATGTTTTTGCCCCCGTCTTCCCGATGTTGCACAAGTTCCAAAGGATTTCATGAATCCCACGCATGGCTAACACCGGGGAGGGTTCAAGCTTAATCCATAATGACCAAACTTAACCTCCCCACTAGCATGATAACCACAGTATACTCATAATATACACTCGTATACATACTTCACATATAGGAATACCTACTGCATATAAATTCGGAAATGAACATAACCAAATTGAAATGAAACTGGACTGAAGAAGGAAACAGTTGTCAAATTCCCAATAATACCGAGACCGAACTAATCTCCCTAACTCATTAAAGATCAGAACATGCGGAAAAAAAAAGAATGAGAAATGACTACAATATTTGATTAGTTTTGCACTACTAGTAGTGATCTTCAACTATTATACATTCGTAATTCCTAGTCTCATGCATGTCTTATCAATAGTAAGAGCAACAACAACCTTTGACTGGGGAAGATACATCCACCAGTTCTACTTCTTTATTCTACTAGAAGTCAAACAAAATAGAAGATAGCATTTCTCACACAGAAGTAAAGAAAAGTGATTTCAAATAACAAACTAATAAGTACTCAATTTTAGTTTCAGACAGGACGTCTGGAGGAAAATACACATCAGACATGTTTATGTGACACTATAGCGACTATATGTAAGAATGAAGAATAGGTTCAGATTTAGTAGAATGCAACATAAAAACATGCAACTAAGCATATACAGGGACTATTGTAGATTTAATCAAGCAAATCAGGCAGAGGCTTAGGCATCAACAGAGGCACAGGAGTCTTAATAGCACATGACTGATGGCAAATAGGTTGTAAATGATGCTTCAATAAATATATGGCCTTGGACAGTGTAAACATTCAAAAGAACTGTAAGCAAGCTAACGACTAGGTAGAATTCCATCCTAGAGTTTACTAACATATTGAATTGTCGCAATAAAATGTGCTATCAGAAGGATAAATATCAAACCAGAACAGGTATATGTTAAACTACACTCAACGATATCAGATAGCCATATTTGATCAACTACAGTAGCCTCAGTATTTATCCTATACGAAGACCAAACATGCCATATTATCATTCTTAAACTAATCTGATTTATCATGTTACTAACAGTTAACCTTTCTATCAAGTGGTCACACTGTTTTTCCTTAATAGGTGGGCACAGATAAGCTGGATAAAACCCATTTTACCTAGAAAAGAAGTTGGACTGAACAGATTAATCAAGGAGACATGCTATACTCATTCGTCAATTATCAAAGTCGAACCTAAGCTTAAAATCAGACTAAGATTTCCTTAAAATTAAACTGAACAGTGCTGAGACACTTATCATGCTTAAGAAGTCATTAGAATTGACTAACTGATCGTATTATCTAATTATAGCTGATCTAAATTACAACTGACAAGTATCATCATGCTTCTGAGGGTTCAAATAAATCTAATCTAAGATCATATTGACTCAAAATAAACTAAAACTAAACAATGTCAACACTCGAATCATAATACTTAAGTATGAACTTATAGACTGTCTAATATACATATAAGCAAGATTAAGTAAGCATATCTAACCAATTAAGGACTAACACACAAGTGAATAAATAGGAGACTTAACTATACAAGATACCAGATACATAAGCATAAACACACATACAATACAGAAAGATGAAGAAAGAACTACAAAAAATAAAACAAAGGAAATAAGTTCACTGACCTTCTTCGGGTGCAGCGAACAGGGTGCGGAGTCTCCGATTCACTCGAACACTATCAAATCCAAGCTTGCGATGCTCGGATTCGAAGCAGTACCAAGGAAAACGAAAACCAAAAAGAATTGATTTAGTATTTTGACTCGATATTAAAACAAGATTACGACTGCTAAAGGACTGATATTTTAGGATATTCTAGGCGACTAAAACTTTTAGGGAGATTTTTTTTTTTGCAACTGAAGAACTCTCCTTTCAGAGAGGGGTTTTGAGGCGGCTGAAAGACTTCCAGAACTTATATTTTAGGGATTTTATGACGGCTTCAAAAACCTCCCTTTTTCAATGAATCCCTATACGATTATTTATAGGGTGAACTTAGGGTTTTGCTAGGGTTTGACAACTGAAATATTGGGCGGGATTTCTGGTCAAATATTTTCAACTCAACGTTAGAAACCCTCTCCTCACAAGTCGACGAAACAACCCAGATAAAGAGACAAGAAACATTAAAAATCGGTACACGAAAAAATGAAAAGCAGCTGATAAGAAAACAAATTTTACCTCACAAATCGACGAAACCAATTAAGGGATTTCAGATTGACACAGAGGGGGAGGAAGAAGAAAACAAATCTCACCCTCTTTCAATGGTTGAAATCTGGATGGGGGGGTACAAAACATTAATTTTCGTTTCCCGAATCGGCCATGCATGGACTGTGAAGGTGAAAGGCGACTGCGGAATCACCTCTTTGGTGGAGGAGAGAGAGAGACGAAAGGAAAGAGAGAGAGGAGCGTTGGGGATGCAGCGGATCTGTTAGGGTGAAAACCCTACTGATTCATTTGAGTTTAATAACTCGGGTCAGGTCGGGTAGATTAGCGGGTATGGGCCGGATTTAGATGATTTGGGCTGGTAGATTACGACAAATGGTGGACTGGGTCGGGGTAGGTTGAATTAAAATGTGGGCTGGTCCAAAAAATATTGTTGTTGATTGGGCTTGGATTTGGGTTAGAGGAATTAAAATGTGGTCTGAATGAAAGAGATAATTTGAGCTTCTAAATTTAAGTAAAAGACCCACTTTAATTAATTATATATTAACGGGTGCCAAAATATTATTTAATATAAAAGTATGTACTTATTGGTGCTCAGATAAAAATAAAATTATAAGATGTCGTAATAGCTGTGCGATAATATATTTGAAATTCAACAGTAAGTAAACGCTATTATTTAATTGCGCAAAAATAAATGCGATGCGTGTGCATAGGCTAGTAAAAAAATGCTGAAGTGATTATAATGCAAATCATAATAATACTAGTAATAATAATAATGAAAAAATAACAATAATAACAATAATAATACTAATAATAATAATAATAATAATAATAATAATAATAATAATGATAATGATAATAGTAACGGTAATAAAATAAAGATGATGACAGTAGTGACTACGATAGGATAATGAAATGCCGGTATTAATAAAAGCTAATAATTATAGCAAAAATATAAATAATTTTTTTTAAAGTTGCCAAAAATACTAGAAGCGTAAATAGTTAATTTGGAGGAAAGGTGGGACAAAATTGGGTGTCAACAAGGTGAAACTCTGGACTTGATCTGATTTTGTGATTTTGGTCGTGTGTTTGCTGGTAAGGTTTGTACTGGTATGAAGGTCAGGATCATGAGTTCTAAGGATGGAGAATTAAAATTGAAGTACATAATTTATTGAATGTGTACAATTTATAAAGCTAAATAGAAATATATCACTATGGTATCACAAAGGACTTGATCATGACTCATTCAGTGCCTCAATGAGACACCAACATCTTCCGGGACAAATGGTGCCAAAGTGCACTTTGATAGAAAGAAAGCGATTACAAGAAAGTTTTAATCTTTGATGCTTGGAGAAAGCCACCCGAAGATAAGTTGAATTTTCTTTGATAGAAAGAAAGCGATTATAAGAAAGTTTTAATCTTTGATGCTTGGAGAAAGTCACCTGAAGATAAGTTGAATTTTCATGGTTTGCCTAAGAGGAATGCGGAAAAACACCCTAAAAAAAATTTATACAAGAAATAAATGGGAGGGTTATGCGACCAAGACACTAAAAAAAGGTAGGTGAAGCCCTAGACTTGATCTGATTTTGTGATTTTGATCGTGTGTTTGCTGGTAAGGTTTGTACTGGTATGAAGGTCAGGACCATGGGTCTCAACTATGTATCAGAATCATGGGTCTCAACTATGTATCAGGTGAAAAGAAGCATCTGTACGTTAAGAATGTCCAGAGAACTGTCATTTACATGGGTAAGAGGCAAGAAACCGTTCAGGATAAGGAAAATGTTAAACCTTTATGGTATCATGAAATGATGATAGAAAATGGACACTGCCAAATTATTAATGAAATTAAAGTAAGTCAGAATATTGCCGATATAAGCGGTTTCTTTCCTTTTACCCATTCAATGCTTGAGCACAAGAAGAAATGAAACTGATTAAAGACATATACTTTGCGTTGTCAAGAGCATACACCATTCATGGGACTTCTCCATGATATTTGGACCAGCATGATACCATCTTGGTGTATGAATATAATGAAATGGTATCATGACGGAACTGAGGATTGTCTCATTAAAGGAATGAATGAGTCATGACCAAATCCTGCATCATACCATAATAGTATATGCATATTCCAGGATGGTATCATGACCAAGTACTACATGAGACCCTTATGGTGTATGAAACTGATTAAAGACTTATAATTTGTGTTGTCAAGATCATACACCATTCATGGCACTTCTTCATGATATTTGCATGATACCATCTTGGTAGATGAATACAATGAGATGTTATCATGATGGGACTGAGGATTGTCTCATTGAAGGACTGAATGAGTCATGACCAAGTCGCGCATGAAATCATACTGGTATATTTATATACCAGGATGGTAGCATGACCAAAAACTACATGATACCGTTATGGTATATTTTTAAACCTTTATGGTATCATGAAATGATGATAGAAAATCGACACTGCAAAATTATTAATGAAATTAATTTAAGTCAGAATATTACCAATATAAGTGGTTTCTTGCCTCTTACCCATTCGATGCTTAAGGACAAGAAGAAATAGAGATTGCCCAAACAAAATATTACATATGCCATAAAATATTGTCAGAAGTTCAAACTAGTCCACACTAACAATCTAGTGTGAACAAAGACCACTGGAACACTTTCCCTGAAACAATTTCATTCACCAAGGGCCACGATTCATCTGATTAGCATCATAGTATTCATAGCTTGGCTGGGCCACACGAGCTTGCTAATGCGCCACACCTTGAATTGAAGCTTGATAAGGCCAAGCCTCGTAGTTGTAGTTTTCCTGAGAAGGTGGACCAACATAAGGGCCAGAAGTGTGAGCATGATTTTAAGAGAATAAAGCAGATGCTGAGGCATTGAATATATAAACATGCCTGATGTAGATTATAACCACTGACCTGTGATGAAGGGCCCTGCATGGATGTCGGAGGCCTTTGCTGCCAACCCGAACCATATATGCATCTCGGTACTATCTGTGGAGGATAATTACCATAGAAAGGAGGTGGATTGTGGGCTATGTGATGTGTATTGTCCTCTTTGAAGGTAATCAGAACCTGCAAACTGCTGGCAGGAAGCAAAAACCAGTCAAGAGGCTTTAATATGAAAAGTACAATATACTAATTATTATTGGGATAAAGTGTACTATCCTAGAGTTGCTGGTGGAATAAATATCCTAGGCATTGCTACATGGAATACAACAACACGTCTTTTACGAATGAACAACCCTCGCTGGAGAGAGAGGAAGAGAGAGAGATCTGCATTGGTGCCACAATAGCTGAAGGGAAAATGGGGGATAAATATCAAGAATTATAAAAGATGTTTTCCCTCATGACTTTGTCAAAGCTTATGCCGCTCACCTCAAACGTTCTGGTAAGATAGAGTTTCCAGAGTGGACTGACATCGTCGAGACTATTGCTCCAAACTGAAACAATTAAGTTTGAGCTAACTCATGTATTCATAAGATTGCCTGAACTCATCTCTCTTAAACAGCAACAACAATTCTTCCAGCAATCGGGTCAAGATCTCGCTGGACAATGGCCATTGGATGTGATCCTCCTTCCATCCTTAAGCTGAAATGTCAATGATGTTCATTGTCTGCAATTGCTGAAGTATGTGGCGTGCAACTGAACCACTGCTCTTGCATAATTGACTTGGATGGCTGCCATTCCTCTGGTTACCACCATAGATTCTTTGGAATCTTCCAACACCAATACAACCCCATATGACCCTGATTGGTACTACATTAGAGTTGTTTTTATGGCAAGGAAGATCTATTTGTGGGGTGGTATTAGTGTTGGTGGATTCCGTAGAATCTATAGTGGTAACCAGAGGAATGGCAGCCGTCCACGTCATTTCTGCAAGAGCAGTGGTTCAGTTACACGCCACATACTTCAGAAATTGCAGACAATGAACATCATTGACTTTGAGCCTAAGGGTGGAAGGAGGATCACATCTAATGGCCATTGGCCAACGAGACCTTGGCCATTTTACATGAAGAATTATTGTTGTTGTTTAAGAGAGATGAGCTTAGGCAATCTTATGAATACATGAGTTAGCTCAAACTTAATTGGTTCAGTTTGAACCTATATAGATTTAGCGTATTGTTCAATCAATTTTGTGGATGTTGTGCCTTTCTGAATTTTGCAACTTCTCTCAGTATGTAAAGTTTGCCCTTTCAGTAAATTAAAAAAAACACTAGTAAGTTGCTATGAAACCTATGATGCAAGAAAGAGAGAATGTATGTTGCTCAGACTCTTCAAAATATCGGCGGGTGCGTGTCGAACACTGCAAAAGTAGTGCATTTTTGGAGAATCCGACACAGGTGCGGCAATGAAAGTGAAGAGTCCGCGCAACTTAGGTTTTCACAGCTACTACATAAAGGATGGGCAAGTACGGGATATAATACCTCGGTAGGCCTCGTAGGTGGTGCAAAAATTGTCAAGATCAGAGCTATGTTCAAAAGGCTGGTCTTATGGAAGCAGATCTAAAAAACATAGCATGCTTATCTATAAAAAGATGTACTCACTAATCAGAGGTGAATTCCCTAAGGTACAATAGAAAAGAGTGGTCTATAATAATTTGGGTCTCCTAAGTGGGTATTTATTTTGAGGTTAGCAACTCATGGTAGATTGGCCAGCAAAGATAGACTCATTCAGTGGGGTGTTGTTCACAATAGACTCATTCAGTGCGGTGTTGTTCACAATCAGGTGTGTCCATTGTGTAATACTCAGTTTGAGAGCATATCCCATTCCAATGTGATATCTCTGCGCAGGATTGGAATAAGCTTTTACAGAGGCAAGGAATTAGTAGAGTGGCTATGGATTGGCAAAAGGAGCTAAAATGGGCAGAAGATCATGCTAGAGGAAGAAGTGCTAGTGCAGAAATATACAGGATTACATTAGCAGCATGTATTTATCATACTTGGCTTGAAAGGAACAAGATAGTACTACATTCTAAGCTAACAGAGTTAAGAGTAGTGCTAGGAGAAGGCTACAGAGGATCACTAAAGAGCAGGTTTGCTAAGCGGCTCGAAAAACTAAATTTCTATCCTTTATAGGGTAATATGGTAGTTCAAATGTAATGGTAGGTTTGATGTAATAGTTTCTAGGGTGTGTGCTGCAGTCCATATGCAGTTTTTCTATGTTTGATGCCATTGTTAATTAAAAAAATTATTTACCCAAAAAATAAAAATTGACAATTTTTTTTCAATACTGCTTCCCCGTATTCTCCATGTTTATATCTTTAAAAACATGTTTTTTCATCTTTGGCAGTAGTTAAATATTGCAATACTCACCGATAAGGAAGAACCAAAACTGTTTTATGGGTTCACTACAAAAAAAAAAGGGTAATTTGTGGAGGTTGAAAGTTGCAATTCACGGGTGTTTTAGCCTCCACTAATTGCTTAAGGAGGCTAAAACCCCTGCGAATTACAACTTTCAATCTTCACAAATTAGCCCTTTTTTTGTAGTGGTTTTGTAAGTTTTTTGAAGCTACAATTGTTTTCCAAAACCATTAATGTTCTGAACAAAATCAAAATCAAGTATAGAAAATCAAAAGCTAAAACTCTGTTAATTTGAATACAGCCTAATTGAATAGAAGCACATCATTTAGTCACACTTTAATATACAATTCTGTTGAGAGGCTTTATGACAGAGTAAAAATTTGAGTAAATGAAAAGGAAACGGACAAGACGAAATTTACAAGTATTTTGGTTTGTTTTTTCAATTCCTTCGCATATATGTTTTTAAATGTAAATTTCGTTACAGAATGTAGACCCACAACTAATGAACTTCTAGTAAAAATCACCGACCTGGGATGGAGGGCCCTGCAAGGATGCCGGAGGCATCTGCTCCTAACTTTGACCATATCCGCCTCATGGTGTGATAAGAATCGATTTGGGGATGAAACCAAATCAACTCAAAATACGAAAATTAAGGATAGAAAGTAAGGGGATGAGGAATAGAGATAAATACTTGACCCGAATGATAGAATTCTATAGACAAACCTAGGTATACGAAACCTAAATCCTTCTAATATGAACTTGAATCCACAAGAACCAAAGCAATATGAATCAAGGCAAGACGTTCACTTGAAATCCACAAATGAACAATCTTCATGAATTCATTGGAAAATAAAGGTTTTATAACCAACAATGGAATCCACCATCATATGACTAAAATAGCCCTAAAATCTACCTAATAATCTATCACTCAAAATATGAGTATCTCTCAAATATTCATCATCAAAATCTAGTAAATGAAATGTCTAAGTCTAGTATTTATACTCCTAGACTAAAGAAGACTAAGTTATTACAAAAATATCATTAATGAGGCAAGGGCCTTGTTTGGCTAGTTGGGACGTTGACTTGGAATTCGAAAAGACTCCATCTTGCACATATAGCCATCATCCAATCCTTAAAGCTTGCAATTGTGATCATTTGCATCTATGCCCCTTCCTTTGCACGTCTAGCCAGATTTGCATTTCTACCTCTTTGCACTTCTAGCCACTTTTGAGTTCTAGGCCTCATTTCTAGTAGATTCTTCTCCAAGCCTCGCCCAAGATACCTTCCACACATTGTAAGCCATCTTGTGTGGCTTGTAGGAGCCTCCAAAGGTCTTCCATTCCATACTTGTCATCCACGCCGCTTGTAGAGTTTGAAGTTCCATGACTTGGCCTTGGGTGGATGTCTTGAAGTGAAGTGTGTCAAGTAGGATCATATCATCCTCCCCTTCTTCAAAAGAATTCGTCCTTGAATCCGAACCTAGCAAAAACCAAGGGAAGACATAAGAAAACATACTCCTCAAGGATTGAGGGTTAGCACACAAAGCAACAATTACATTTTCATGCCAAGGATGAGCAAACTTGTGGTACAACCACACATCTATGACAATCATGACTAACATTTGCACACATGAGGTATCAAGAAGTTGATTTCTCCAAGGTTCATGACATAATGATAGAGTAATAAAACCAATGGATTCGAAATACAAAGTATGCAACTCGACATTGGTTCTATTTGACATGTAGCACAATGTCTAAACAAGGACACTCTCATTTTTCAAACAAGGACTCTCCCAAGATAGTGCTCTCAAATCACACAAGGTGTCACCCGGATCAAATGGGAAGAACATTCACCTAGTATGGTCAAGAACACAATCGGCTAGATCATAAGAGCCTTCTCCCACATAAGATGCACTCTCCAGAGTCTCAAGAATGTCATCATATGCAAATAAGTAGTATAGAAAGGTATCGCGCAAAATAACTTCCTCTTCAATACCACTCTCCAATGTAACCTCACCATACGGTTCAAGGACAAGATTATCCAATGGGCTACTATGAAGTTGAACATGAAAGTAAGAATTAGCAATTTCTAGTCAAGAATCACCTGCAACACTTTCCCTCCCCATAAGTGGGTTACAACCCCTCAAGGGAAGATTTTCATCATAGGGAAGAGTGTCGCCATCCGATAGTGGGTTACATATCACATTATAGTCTCCAAAGGAAACCAAATGCTCAACATTACCAAACACCCCACTAGGTTCATCATTCCCAATAGTCATATCAATTTCAAATAACGCATTATCTATAAAGAGAGAAGAATCAATGAATAATGAAAGATCAAAGCATGCAATCACACTCTAAAAAAGACAAAGGTCATTTTTCAAGGCATTTTCATTCTCATGACTAACGACATGACACATAACACCATTAAGATCTTGAGTCTCCACAAATGACAACAAGTCAAGGTCACGGGACTCATCTTCATATGTATCAAACACGGGTGGTGTGTCATATTCAAATTCACTATCAACTTGGTCAAAGTTATCACTAAATTGAGATTCATTAGGCAAATCACAACATTTCTCAATTAGTGGACTATCAATACAAGAAAGTCGACCAATACCACCACCTAACTAGTTGGACACAAATCGACCTCGCTAGAAAGATTCAATTCGGTCATCGCTAGGATCAACTAGTGGGTGCACTAACAATTCACATGACAATGTATTAACATGCAAATCAAGAGGATCAACACTAGGTGGACACAACTTGAACTCAAAAGAAGAGTCAAGATAGTCATCAATAGGATCAACTAGTGTTAGATCATCCATTTCAAGTACATTGTCAATTGTCACTATAGCACTAAGCTCATCATAAGGCAAAGACTCATTAAGCCCATTTACGAAAAAGCTATCATTCACACTCATTTCAACAACATGGTCATTCACATTACTTAGAGAGTTAAGATTAGCTATTGTACCTTAAAAACTACATTTATTTTCTTTGCCTTGGGTTTCAACTTTAGAGCTCGTTTGCTCCTCCATGGAGCTCTCAACTACCCCAAGAACCTTCAAAGGGTGAGGTTCATCATCCGGCTTGCTCCCAAGAATACCTACACTATCATCAAGACCACTAGAAAAGAAAGGAAAGTTACAAGGGTTAGATAGAGTTTGTGACAACTCTCTCACATCACTCCTTACATCTTCTCCTTTTTCCTCTCTAGAGTTGTCACTTTTCGCTCCCTTACTCCTCTCAATCTTTTCTCTCTCAATTTCATTGGAGTTGGGACAAGTGTCAAGTATTTCTTTAGAAGGGTTAGGAAAACTCTCCACCTCATTCTCTTCTTCTTCTTATCTTCCTCCCATTGTTTGGGTAAGCGTCCCAACATTATGCGGTGCATTTCTTCTAATTTCTCCTTGCGCCTTAGCGAAGGATTGGACCCTCCACCTATAGCAAGTACGGTTGGAAAAAGAGGCATTCCGTCATTGTCCACTATAAACTCATGCCACCTTCGCCCAAACGAAACCCTATGCTTTTGGAACCAAGGATTACCTAAACGCATGTGACAACGGTCTAGTGGGAGTATATCACACCAAACCTCTTCTTCTTGGTAGTCGCCACGGGTAAAGAACACCTTCGCGCTCTTATCAACTAAGAACCCTCGTGAATCATAGTAAGGGTCTTGTTTCATCATACACTCCATACCCAATTGTGCAACCGCTTGAGGTGCAAGGTAGTTTCCATAACTCCAATCATCCAACACAAGAACATACCCCGCACTACCAACCAAAGTGATTTTTGTCTCAAGTATTCGCCTCTCCGAGTCATTTCTCACTTGAGATCTTGCATTCCCTCTACTTCCTTCACCTATCAACATTCCCCTCCTAGCATCCACACCATAACCATAAGAACATGGCACATTCGTTCTAGGATAAGAAGCATGGTTCATTGTATTTCTTGAAGTAGGAAATGTATACTCTCTTCTCCTCCTCCGACTACTCCTACTTGGACCAATCCACACACTTATACCATTTTGCTTTGAATAGGAAGTATTATAAGGCGATGTATGTGAATATCTACTAGAAGACCCCTCATAAGAATTATATGCAATCCCATTATCTTCACAAACATATTCACCATGAAGTGCATAGCCACTAGGTTCATCATCACCACATTCTTTCGATTCTTGCAAATTTCCACCAATTGATTCATATCGAAAGTGTGAGGATCATCTCGACCATATTGTTCATATGACTCATGAGCACCATAACCATCATATTCATTGTAATAATAGTGATCTTGTATACCATGTCATCTCCCTCATAGCCCCCATATTCATCATAGTCATACCCTCCATTGCTAGAGGCATAACCTTCAAAATCATCTCCACAAGACTCGGAAGCTATGGCTGACATCGTTATCTCTCCTTCTCCTTATGTCTCCTCTTCGTGTACCTACAAAACGAGCAAACAAGATTAGTAGAAAAAGATCCTCACATCACTCGTATTTGTACTCAAACTTACCTCTCAACCTAAGCTTCTTCCAAGGTTGGTCAAGAACCCTTTTAATCCAAATCAATTCATAAGATTGCTAACCTTTGTGGAGGAATAGATTCTTGTTAATCGAAAGACAGACGATTCGATAAAGCAAAAGGACTTGAGCCAAGAAGATTCAATGAAATAAATGGAAAACTTAAGAAGAATTGGCACGAAATGAATTCAGACTCAAGAACTAGTTAAAAACTAATAAGGGTGATTACTAGTTGTTAATTAGTTGTAAGAATCAAAGAAAAGAGATTAGGAAAGATTCAAACCGTTTAGGACACTTAGAAAAATTTCTGGATTTTTTTTTTATTAGGTATTGGCCATGCGTCGCGGGCCCGACACGTAAAATTTCCTCTCTGAAATTTTATTTTATTTTATTTTTTTAAAAAAATCAGAAAATTGGACCAAGTATTTCTGATATCTTTTTTCTTCTTTTGGATACTTATTTGGGCCCACAAACACTTTTTGATCCTTTAACTAAAATTTTGAAAATCAAACCCCCTTCTTAGGTCACCTTCTTCCTTTGAAGATATGAACAACCTCAAGAACACAAGAACAATTCAAATTTTCATCTACCTTCAATTCAACTCCGAATTTACTCAAATTTCGGATCTAGGCTCCCTTTGATATAGAGAACAAAGCCCACTAGAATTTAGCCTTCAATTTTAACAGAATCACAAGACCCACTTTTCAAGTTCTTGAGTTCTTCAAAGCTTCAAAGCTCAACAATGGTGATTCACTTCAAACTTCTCCAAATCACTTGCAACTTCGGATTTTAGAGGTTGTTGATAGTAACAAACTCAAATATAACTTCAAATTCGAGAAACAAGAACAAATTTTTTAGGGTTTTTAGAATATGGATTATTTTATTTTTTTGGAATTTTTTTGAACCAAGGATTGAAGAATGTAAGAACACTCTTCTAAACTAGCTCTTGATACCAAATGATAAGAATCGATTTGGGGATGAAACCAAATCAACTCAAAATGCGGAAATTAAGGATAGAAAAAAAGGGGATGAGGAATAGAGATAAATACTTGACCTGAATGGTAGAATTCTATAGACGAACCTAGGTATACGAAACCTACATCCTTCTAATATAAACTCGAATTCACAAGAACCAAAGCAATATGAATCAAGGCAAGAAGTTCACTTGAAATCCACAAATGAACAATCTTCATGAATACATTGGAAAATAAAGGTTCTACACAACCAACAATGGAATCCACCATCATATGACTAAAATAGCCCTAAAATCTACCTAACAATCTATCACTCAAAATATGAGTATCTCTCAAATATTCATCATCAAAATATAGTAAATGAAATGTATAAGTCTAGTAGTTATACTCCTCGACTAAAGAAGACTAAGTTATTACAAAAATGTCATTAATGAGGCAAGGGCCTTGTTTGGCTAGTTAGGATGTTGACTTGGAATTCGAAAAGACTCCGTCTTGCACATATAGCCATCATCCAATCCTCAAAGCTTGCAATTGTGACCATTTGCATCTATGCCCCTTCCTTTGCACGTCTAGCCACATTTGCATTTCTACCCCTTTGCATTTCTAGCCACTTTTGATTTATAGGCTTCCTTTCTAGTAGATTCTTCTCCAAGCCTCGCCCAAGATACCTTCCACACATCGTAAGACATATTATGTGGCTTGTAGGAGCCTCCAAAGGCCTTCCATTCCATCCTTGTCATCCACGCCGCTTGTAGAGTTTGAAGTTCCATGACTTGGCCTTGGGTGGATGTCTTGAAGTGAAATGTGCCAAGTAGGATCATATCGTGATGCTTGCCGTGGAGGATAGTTACCATATGAAGGAGGTAGATATTGTGGGTTATATGATATCCATTGTCCTCTTTGAGGGTAATCATTACCTACAAACTACTAGCAGGATAAGAGGCAAGTGAATGTTGGGATAGGCAGAGATTGTATAGAAACATTTGGCCAGGGTTCAAAATCTCCACCTAGACCTTTAACAAATATAGGCAGTAGAGAGCTTCTTTGATGATTTGGGAGTGATTATCTAATTTTCAATATAATTCAGTGAAAGTATTACAACTATCTCAACATTTATATAAATTCTATATCGCACTGTTTTGTGTTTAATTTTTTCTTAAGCTATGAAAGGTGCATCCAAGAGGATCGTTAACACTGGAGAGAGTATCATACTGCAGAAAGAGTAACACGAGCCTTCATTAGGATTGGAAGCCAGAGGCCTAACCTAGCCTAAATATAAAGACTCTTAGAAACCTATTGCTCTCCTCTGTGACTTGAACATTACAATCTATTTTCATAATTTTATTTCTTTCGTTACCCTAGCTATACCAGTGAATGTTCATTTCTATTTTAATCAATATAATTAAGAACAAATTCAGTGGAAGATTTTCTCCAAAGGAAAACACTGAAGCATCTACTTTACACAAATAGATCTTTCTTGCCCCATATGACCCTGATTAGTACTACATTAGAGCTGCTTTTATGGAAAGGAAGATCTATTTAAGGTATGGTATTGGCGATGGTGGATTCCCAAGAATCTATGGTGGTAACCAAAAGAATGGCAGCCATCCACGTCATTTCTGCAAGAGTTGTGGTTCAATTGCACGCCACATACTTCAGTAATTGCAGACAGTGAACATCATTGACTTTGATCCTAAGGGTGGAAGGAAGATACACATCCAATGGCCATTGGCCAGTGAGATCTGGACAAGTTGCTGGAAGAATTGTTGTTGTTTAAGAGAGATGAGTTCGGTCAATCTTTTGAATACATGAGTTAACTCAAACTTAATTGTTTCGGTTTGGACCTATATAGATTTAGCGTATTATTCAATCAATTTTGTGGATGTTGTGCCTTTCTGAATTTAGCGACTCCTCTCAGTATATCAATCTTTGCCCCTTCAGTTGAAAAAAAAGCCACTAGTAAGTTGCTATGGAACCTATGCTACAAGAAAGATAGAATATGGGTGAAGTGGATTCAAAACTACTACATAGAAGGATGGGCAAGTATAGGATATAATACCTAGGCAGGCCTCGTGGGTGGTGTAGAAAATTGTCAAGATCAAGAACTATGTTCAAAAGGCTGGACTCATGGAAACAGACCTAAAAAACCTGCTGGACTCATGGAAGCAGATATAAAAAAACATAGCATGCTTCTCTATAAAAAAAGATGCACTCACTAATGAGAGGTGAATTCCCTAAGGTGCAATGGAAAAGAGTGGTATGTAATAATCTGGGTCCCCTAAGTGGGTGTTTATTTTGAGGTTAGCAGCTTATGGTAGATTGGCCACCAAAGATAGACTCATTCAGTGGGGTGTTGTTCACAATCAGGTGTGTCCATTGTGTAATACTCGGTTTGAGAGCATATCCCATTCCAATGTGATATCTCTGTGCAGGATCGGAATAAGCTTTTATAGAGGCAAGGAATTAGTAGAGTGGATAGGATTGGCAAAAGGAGCTAAAATGGGCAAAAGATCATGCTCGAGGAAGATGTGCTAGCGCAGAAATATACAGGATTACATTAGCAGCATGTGTTTATCATATTTCTCTTGAAAGGAACAAGATTGTACTACATGCTAAGCTAATAGAGTTAAGAGTAGTACTAGGAGAAGGCTACAGAGGATCACTAAAGAGCAGGTTTGCTAAGCGGCTCGAAAAACTAAATTCTATCCTTCATAGGGTAATTTGGTAGTTCAGATGTAATGGTAAGTTTTATGTAATAGTTGCTAGGGTGTGTGCCGCATTTTGGAGTAGTCCGTATGCAGTTTTTCTATAATTGATGCCATTGTTAATTAAAAAAATTATTTACCAAAAAAAAATGACAATTGTTTTTCAATACTGCTTTCCCCTATTCTCTATGTTTATATCTTTAAAAACATGTTTTCCATCTTTGGCAGTTGTTAAATATTGTAATACTCACCAATATTAAGGAAGAGCCGAAAATTGTTTTATGGCTTTTGTAAATTTTCTGAAACTACAATTATTTTCCAAAACCATTAATGTTCTGAACAAAATCAAAATCAAGTACAGAAAATCAAAAGCTAAAACTCTGTTAATTTGAATACAACCTAATTGAATAGAAGCACATCATTTAGTCACACTTTAATATACAATTCTGTTGAGAGGCTTTATGACAGAGTGAAAGTTTGAGTAAATGAAAAGGAAATGGACAAGACGAAATTTACAAGTATTTTGGTTTGTTTTTTCAATTCCTTCGTATATATGTTTTTAAATGTAAATTTAGTTACAGAATGTAGACCCACAACTAATGAACTTCTAGTAAAAATCACCGACCTGGGATGGAGGGCCCTGCATGGATGCCGGAGGCATCTGATCCTAACTTTGACCATATCCACCTCATGGTGCTTGCTGTGGAGGTTCGTTACCATATGGAGGAGGTAGATATTGTGGGTTATTGTCACGACCCAGCTAGGGGCCGCGACGGGTACCCGGAGCTAACCGCCGAGCACCGCTCGTTCTATTACTCGTCTTACTCGATTAATGCCTTATTATCACATTTATACTTAAAACATAGAAAAGATCATAATTTATATGGAGA
The DNA here is from genome assembly GCF_019175385.1 of Lycium barbarum. Lineage (NCBI taxonomy): Eukaryota > Viridiplantae > Streptophyta > Magnoliopsida > Solanales > Solanaceae > Lycium > Lycium barbarum. Next base: position 20,429,973 of record NC_083347.1, read on the forward strand.
CATGAATACATTTGTAAATAGAAAGGTTTAGTACATCAAAATAATGAGTGCACATATACATGAAGATGTGAGACCATATTACCCACACTACGCATCTATGAGCCTCTACTGACATACTATACAATGGACGGAACAAGACTCCGTCATGCCCAAAATATATATATATATATACATATATACCAAAAGAGAAATCATAAGCACCTCCGAACAATGGAGTGATCTCAACAGCTGACAGCTCCTATGTATCTGGATCAAGCTCGCCTCCCTGTCTACCTGTGGGCATGAACACAACGTCCAAAGAAAACGGACGTCAGTACGAATATTGTACTGAGTATGTAAGGCAGGAGTGAAATAAACGTAATCAAGAATCATAAGTCACAAGATGAGAGCAAACCTGCGCCACCCTTAAGAACGAATGTATTTCCTGCATACATCATACGTCCTACCTACACACCTGTCCTACGCTTAACGTCATACCTATCGCGTATCCCACATATACCCACTCGTCGTACTCGTATCGTCATAGCATATACGTCAATATATCACATATATCATCGTCGTAATACAGTATCTGTTCATGCATATCAAACACAGTCATAATGCAACGCAGTCACGTACTCGGCCATCTAGGCTCGATATCACGCGTACTCGGCCTTGTAGGCTCGATAGTGTGCGTACTCGGCCCTCTCGGGCTCGATTATATGCGTACTCGGCCATATAGGCTCGATCGTATGCGTACTCGGCCGTGTAGGCTCGATTATCTGCCCAACTGATCAGTGGGATGCAATGCATACATACTTACATGCACCTAAGCAAACGTACATAAAGAAAGTACCTAAAGGCCACCAACAGCATCTTACGTTCCTCATAGCACATGCCTATACGTCCCATAGTATCGTATATGTTTATACTCATTTAGTCACTATCTGTACTCGGCCACGTAGTGACTCGATAGCATCCCTTACATGTCTTCCATACCCGGCCATGACAAGACTCGGTATATTTCTTATCATCATATCCATATACTTCCTATCATCACGTTCATCATATTGCGTGTATGGAACTTAGGAACAATTGTACTTTATCGGGGTGACGTAAGGTCGTGAATCCCCGAGTCCATTAGGGAACAATCACGAACGCTATGCCTCACCTTGAAGGAATTAGCATATAAGGTGAGTGTATACTAGCTCCATAGGAACATCATATCGTAGACTACGGCGCCTCTTAGCCTCAAGCTTACCATTCATTAACACACTCATAGCATATCTCTCATTTCATATGGCTATTCATAAACAAGGACTTATAGTCTTCTAGGAGATAGGGAGTTCATAAAGAAGGAGGAAATCCATACCGTAGGATCATGCCTTAGAAAGAAGGGTTAAGCTTCACATACCTTTGTCGTTTTGCTACGTTATCGGTCACTTGTCTTCCTTCGAAGTCACGTCGTTACCTTCATGAGAGAATCGTATTAACATTAGTTAATCGACCATAAGAACGCATCGTTATTCTTAGAGAAAATTAGGCGGCATTTCCTTTGTTCCTACTAATTTTCCCCGTCCTATTGCGACTCCCAAACATTTACAACAATACTCATAATATCACAAGCAACAATCATCGTTTACACACCTTAATCAAAATCCACCATTTCCTTCCAATTTCCCCACATTTAATGGTTTTAGCTCATCATCACAGTTTTGCTTACTCCGCCCCTATTCTATGGTCTATGCGTCATTTAAAACGTATTCATAATCATAACACATCAACATTCATACTCCTATCCATTCACTATTCCATTATGACACTATTCACCCATGCAAGACTCATTTCCTATGTCCTTGTATACTTTAAGTGTCTAAGCCTTCTAATGCCTCAAACAACATGAATTGATCATGAGACTTACCTTGGATGATGATTGAACAAGTCTTGAGTTGCAATACTTCACTTGGACAAAACTCTAGTTTCACCTTCTTGGGAATTACTTGACTTAGATGATCCCTTGATGTGTTCTTGCACTTGGTTTCAAGAATTTAGTGTTGATGATCATTAATTCTCTTTGAGTCTTGTGGATGAATTGTTTGGAGGGTTCTTGAAGTCTCTTGAGGTGTATGGATGAAAATGACACGAAATGAGGCTTAAGTCCCTTTTTAATAGTTCAAAATCTGGTCTTTAATGAATATTTGTCGGGATGAACAGTGGTCGTAAACCACACTTTACGGACCGTAAATCAGTTTACGGCCCGTCCTCCCTGGTCGTATTTAAGCATTTCCCAAAATAGAGAAGTTGGCTGAGGAACATGGCAATTTACGACTGAGGTTTACGGTCCGTAAACCAGTTTACGGGCCATCCACCAAGTCGTATTTAACCATTTTCACAATTTACAGAAAGTTGAGATTTTGACAAGCTGGAGGACGATGGCAGTATACGGTCCGTAAATCACTTTACGGGCCGTATGCTGATTTACGACCACTGGGCTGCGTGAATTTCTACAACTTTTCTATTTCCAACAATTTATGAATCATCACCCCTTACCTAATAAAACACCACACACTCACCCCTTTTGTTGTTATATTCATTGTACATGCATGGGGATTTTTTCCGAGGTGTAACATTCTTCCCCCCTTTTGGAACATTCGTCCTCGAATGTTAAAATACTCGAGAATCCTAGAAAAATTTCGCCAGAGTTTCTTTTGTAATTTGACACTACCTACCTGCCACAACAACCCACAATATCTTCGCCTCACAGGGCCACAACACAATAGCAACACATCTATGGCCACACACGGCCCAATGGCATGAAAAGAAAACGTATATACCTTTTTCAAATTTTGTTCTTAGCTTACATCCTTCCCTTCTCCTTTTCATCATACAATAGATTTTTCTAGGACATCTCTCATGTCCTTCATTGATTATGCAACCTCGTACTATTAACTCAATAATTCTGTAGTGGTAATTTCTAAAGTGCTATACTCATGCCTCGGGTATTTTCCCTACACTCACATCTTCATAGAACATATATATATTTAAGCTGTTAATACCACATATCGTACTTTACCGATTACTGTCGCTACATAGCTTAAAACCTCTCAATTCATACTTATTTAATATGATAAATATTTATTTCTCCTTTCACACATTTTCAGAGGTACAGATATACGTGTGACGGCATCGGGAAATGACTCTGGATCCTGTCGCTCGGCTAAAGCATATATACGGGGCTGAGTGGCACCTGAAGTAGTTGCTCCCCCTCTGCCTCTACCTCGCCCTGCCGGAACTGGGGAAGTCTGCCCTCCCTGGCGCACCGAAGAAGAACCAGCCGCTGATCCTGCGGGTTGAACCGCGTGTCTACCGTCTCGAAACGGGCACTCTCTCATAATGTGACCTGACTGGCCGCAACCATAACAAACATCCGAGCCCAATCGGCATGGCCCCCAATGTAACTTACCGCACTGGGCACATTGTGGTATCGATGATCTCCTTTTTCCTGAATCACTCCTACACCGAGAGCCCGACTCAGTGAAACTTTGATCCTATCCGGGATGACTAGAGAAGTTTGACCCTTGATCTGCAACTCGTGGAGGTATACTAGTCACCGACTGGCCTGAGTGCCTAGAATACGTCTGCCTCGATCCCCTTCTATGGTCGCTATTAGCACCTATGGATCTGGCCCTCTTACTTAGCCCCTGACCCATTTCACACTCGTCCCCTTGCGGATATCGCTGCTCCTCGAGATTTTGAGTGTGGGCTTGAATGCGGGAGATGTCCATCCTGTCCTGCAATGAAGCTGTGAGGCAATCTTGATACAAATGTGGCCCTAGGCCACTCACAAACCTATGCACCTTGTCTCCCATATCGGCCACCATAGCCGGGGCATATCTAGCCAATGAATTGAATTGGAGACTATACTCTCGGGCGCTCATGTTTCCTTGCCTTAGATTCAAGAATCTATCCGCTCTAGCTCGGCGGACCTCAGGCGGCAAGTAGTGACGGATAAAGGCATCTACAAATTCTCGCCAAACTGGAGGAGCGCATTCTCTCCTCTTGATACTCTCCAATTATTATACCATAAGACTGCCACATCCCGAAGTCTATAAGATGCTAACTCTACCGATTCAGTCTCCGAGGCATGCATGATGTCCAGTGTTCGCAACATCTCATCAATGAAACTTTGTGGGTCTTCTTCCGGCTTCGACCCGAAGAACTCCGGAGGATTTAAAGTCAGGAAATCACGGGCTCTCGTACTAGATGGACGATTACCCGGGCCCGCATTTTGCCGCTGTGCCTGGGCGGCAACTAATTGTGTCAACAGGTGGATAGCCTCGGCCACTCGCTGACCTGAGGTAGCCGGCGGAGGAGTTGGAGTTGAAGCTCCTCCTTGTTCTTCTATACTAGGCAAGGCCTCATGCTGCGATTCGCCCTCCTCTACATTCATCGGAGGCTCCCTTTCTGCCCGCCTCTTCGTCGTAGCTTTGCCCTTCTGGGCGGCTGTAGCTTTTCCCTTCGGCGGCATTCTGAAATCACAACGCACTTTTAGGGGAGGATAAAATCTTAAGCATGGCTCTATCGCACGATCTCATAAGAAGAAAGATGGTCATTTTCCTAAATGTCCTGTAGCCTCTTGTTTATTAGTGTGGCGCGCAACACACCATAAACAAGACTTAACTAGACACGGCTCGTAGACACTTCCTAGGACGAACTGCTCTGATACCACTTTTTTCACAACCCAGCTAGGGGCCACGACGGGTACCCGAAGCTAACCGCCGAGTACCGCTCGTTCTATTACTCGTCTTACTCGATTAATGCCTTATTATCACATTTATACTTAAAACATAGAAAAGATCATAATTTATATGGAGACATGAATACTTTTGTAAATAGAAAGGTTTAGTACATCAAAATAATGAGTGCACATATACATGAAGATGTGAGACCATGCTACCCACACTACGCATCGACGAGCCTCTACTGACATACTATACAATGGACGGAACAAGACTCCGTCATGCCCAAAAATATATATATACATATATACCAAAAGAGAAATCATAAGCACCTCCGAACAATGGAGTGCTCTCAATAGCTGACAGCTCCTATGTATCTGGGTCAAGCTCGCCTCTCTGTCTACCTGTGGGCATGAACACAACGTCCAAAGAAAACGGACGTCAGTACGAATATTGTACTGAGTATGTAAGGCAGGAGTGAAATAAACGTAATCAAGAATCATAAGTCACAAGATGAGAGCAAACCTGCGCCACCCTTAAGAACGAATGTATTTCCTGCATACATCATACATCCTACCTACACACCTGTCCTACGCTTAACGTCATACCTATCGCGTATCCCACATATACCCACTCGTCGTACTCGTATCGTCATAGCATATACGTCAATATATCACATATATCATCGTCGTAATACAATATCTGTTCATGCATATCAAACACAGTCATAATGCAACGCAGTCACGTACTCGGCCATCTGGGCCCGATATCACGCGTACTCGGCCTTGTAGGCTAGATAGTGTGCGTACTCGGCCCTCTCGGGCTCGATCATATGCGTACTCGGCCATATAGGCTCGATCGTATGCGTACTCGGCCATGTAGGCTCGATTATCTGCCCAACTGATCAGTGGGATGCAATGCATACATACTTACATGCACCTAAGCAAACGTACATAAAGAAAGTACCTAAAGGCCACCAACAGCATCTTACGTTCCTCATAGCACATGCCTATACGTCCCATAGTATCGTATATGTTTATACTCATCTAGTCACTATCTGTACTCGGCCACGTAGTGACTCGATAGCATCCCTTACATGTCTTCCATACCCGGCCATGACAAGACTCGGTATATTTCTTATCATCATATCCATATACTTCCTATCATCACGTTCATCATATTGCGTGTATGGGACTTAGGAACAATTGTACTTTATCGGGGTGACGTAAGGTCGTGAATCCCCGAGTCCATTATGGAACAATCACGAACGCTATGCCTCACCTTTAAGGAATTAGCATATAAGGTGAGTGTATACTAGCTCCATAGGAACATCATATCGTAGACTACGGCGCCTCTTAGCCTCAAGCTTACCATTCATTAACACACTCATAGCATATCTCTCATTTCATATGGCTATTCATAAACAAGGACTTATAGTCTTCTAGGAGATAGGGAGTTCATAAAGAAGGAGGAAATCCATACCGTAGGATCATGCCTTAGAAAGAAGGGTTAAGCTTCACATACCTTTGTCGTTTTGCTACGTTATCGGTCACTTGTCTTCCTTCGAAGTCACGTCGTTACCTTCATGAGAGAATCGTATTAACATTAGTTAATTGACCATAAGAACGCATCGTTATTCTTAGAGAAAATTAGGCGGCATTTCCTTTGTTCCTACTACTTTTCCCCGTCCTATTGCGACTCCCAAACATTTACAACAATACTCATAATATCACAAGCAACAATCATCGTTTACACACCTTAATCAAAATCCACCATTTCCTTCCAATTTCCCCACATTTAATGGTTTTAGCTCATCATCATAGTTTTGCTTACTCCGCCCCTATTCTATGGTCTATACGTCATTTAAAACGTATTCATAATCATAACACATCAACATCCATACTCCTATCCATTCACTATTCCATTATGACACTATTCACCCATGCAAGACTCATTTCCTATGTCCTTATATACTTTAAGTGTCTAAGCCTTCGAATGCCTCAAACAACATGAATTGATCATGAGACTTACCTTGGATGATGATTGAACAAGTCTTGAGTTACAATACTTCACTTGGACAAAACCCTAGTTTCACCTTCTTGGGAATTACTTGACTTAGATGATCCCTTGATGTGTTCTTGCACTTGGTTTCAAGAATTTAGTGTTGATGATCATTAATTCTCTTTGAGTCTTGTGGATGAATTGTTTGGAGGGTTCTAGAAGTCTCTTGAGGTGTATGGATGAAAATGACACGAAATGAGGCTTAAGTCCCTTTTTAATAGTTCAAAATCTGGTCTTTAATGAATATTTGTCGGGATGAACAGTGGTCGTAAACCACACTTTACGGACCGTAAATCAGTTTACGGCCCGTCCTCCCTGGTCGTATTTAAGCATTTCCCAAAATAGAGAAGTTGGTTGAGGAACATGGCAATTTACGACTGAGGTTTACGGTCCGTAAACCAGTTTACGGGCCGTCCACCATGTCGTATTTAACCATTTTCACAATTTACAGAAAGTTGAGATTTTGACAAGCTGGAGGACGATGGCAGTTACGGTCCGTAAATCACTTTACGGGCCGTATACTGATTTACGACCACTGGGCTGCGTGAATTTCTACTACTTTTCCATTTCCAACAATTCATGAATCATCACCCCTTACCTAATAAAACACCACACACTCACCCCCTTTGTTGTTATATTCATTGTACATGCATGGGGATTTTTTCCGAGGTGTAACAGTTATATGATGTGCATTGCCCTCTTTGATGGTAATCATCTCCTGCAAACTGCTGGCAGGATAGGAGTCAAGTGAATGTTGGGATAGGTCGACTCTACAATATAACAAGATATAGTATAGAATCATTTGGTCAGGGTCAGAATTCCAACCTAGAACTTTAACGAATATAGGCACTAGAGAGCTTCTTTGATGATTTGGGAGTGATTATCTAATTTTCAATATAATTCGGTGAAAGTATTACAGCTATCTCAACATTCAATATATAGATTGATGAAATTATTTCAGTGTATGTCAACTTTAAATTGATGAAGGTGCTTTCCTAGAATAGATAGCACCAAAAGGGGAAAGGCTACAATTATCTTCAATTTTGCTACATTGATCTTTGTTCAACAAACATGTATTATATGATTGTCGACATTTAATACTTAAAAAGTGAAAACTCTCATCAAAACACATCTATGACTTCTATTCATATGCTGCTACTATAATTTATCTCCCTTAAACCCAATCAAACACAAACAAGTAGTCTAGGAAATAGTACCATTGTTCTACAAACTTATATATTTCATTAAAAACATTTACATTATTAAAAAATCTTGTTAGTTGCTCCGATCCATACGTTATTCATGAAAAAATGAAGCTTGTGGAGTAGACAAAAAATACCTTTTATTGTTGAGATGTACGCAAGATATTTTGCGTTGTACATGTATGTGTCCTCTTCACGTCAGTATTGAATTATGATTTGTTATTCTATTCGTGTGTTGAGAGTATCTTTTTTTAATCAAATGGTGATCAGCAAAATACTACTCCCTCTGTCCCTATGTCGCACCATTTGTAATTTCGATATTTAAACTTCTAAACTTTAACAATGTATTCAGACATAGAAACTTTATGTTTTTTGAAATAAAATTTATATATACAAAAACTATGTAAAAAGTACTATTATCACAATAATTAACTATGTAAAAAGTACTATAATCATAATAATTAACAACTTAAAATATTTAAAAGGCATATAAAGAAATTTCGGTTAAAGATGATTCTAGAAATTCCAACCGTGACACATAAATTGAGACAGAGGGAGTATAATAATAATATTTTTCCAGCTAGATGAAAACAAATCATGTCCAAATCAGCACAATTGGAACTGATCTGTGAAAAACAAAAAGAAAAAACGATATAGTGGACAAATAAACCAGAGTTTAGTAATTTACAATTAGGTTCTCCTCGCTTAGTTCATACATATCGTGTTTCCCAACATGACAACAGTGCACCAACAAAAGAGATTTGGAGTCTGTACAAGGAACCATCCCAACCACAAAATAAAGGGGGGCTGAGAGCGATCATCTATTGCGCCCTTCAAGGCTGTTAATAATGCTCTGGTCACCTGGCCATAGCTCATCCACCAGCCTGTCTCCTTAGAAACCTGTTGCTCTCCTCTGTGACTTGAACATCAATCTATTTTCATGATTTTATTTCTTTCGTTATCCTAGTTGTACTAGTGAATGTTCTTTTCTATTTTAATCAATAGAATAAAGCACAAATTCAGTGGAAGATTTGTTGCAAAGAAAAACACTGAATCATCTACTTTACAAAGAGATGAGTCAAGTCTTTGCATGCAACTGAGTTCATTAGTCAGCAGTCATCTAAATACTTCTACCTCGATTTCAAGATAAACATCAGGTTTGAAACAAAAACTGCATGACGTGTTATAAATGAGCACTCTATGAATAGATCAAACTAGTATATATGGTAAATAGCAGAGTGGATGTGTTTTACCTCACGGCTAACTTTGTGGAGTGATGCAAGAGCCTCTTTTGCAACTTCTTGCTCTGCCTCTTTCTTAGTGCGTAGAGCTGATCTGAATTCATATCGAGAGCCATCGAAAGTGACTCTCGCTGTGAACTGCGGTTCATGATCCGAACCCATCTTAACCGTGCTATAAACTGGGTTCTCTTTTCCAGATTTTTATGCGTACTCATGAAGTTGCTTCTTATACATCCTCGCTCTATTTCAAACCAACTTCTCACACCGACTAGTACTATTCTCAATTAGATGCTCCAGATTTCAATAAAGCTTGAAAAACACATTATGAGAATGCATAGACAAAGGTTCTTGAAAAAACACATAAACATGAGAAATCTACGTGGCAACTTCACACACTTATAAATATATACTACTAGTTTTCGACCACGTGCGTTTCACGTCTACCTCATGGTACACATCAATTGTCACAAGATGTGTATAATAACTTCCACATGTGGTTTCATGTGAAATGGAATAAAAATAACAAGAAAATTACAGGCAAATAGCCTAACAAAGATGCTTTATTGACTACAAATGTATAAATTACATAACGTTGAGTTAAACAAGAAGCTTCAAAATACCTATATTATTTTACTCTTGATTTAAAACCTGCCTCGATAATAGTGTTTTTAATGCAAAGTTTAACTCTTCAGATTTTAATAGTAACTAGTCTCTGGACACGTACTTTTCACGTGCATCCCATATGAATTGTCACAAAATGTTGCAAAAATAAACAAATTGAAATTATTTTTTTGTGAAATTATAGTGCGATGTATGTGTCTAATTTACTAAATATCTAAAGAAAATTAGACATCAATGCTCTTGTTTCATAAATATAACGATTATAGTATCGAAAATTGAATAAACAATCTTATAACAGAAAAAAGAAGATAAAATTAGCATCACAAAATAACTTTGCATATAAAAGCTTTAATAACATAAAATGATAAAAAAGTGCAGAAAGCTTTCTGAGTGTGATAAAGGGAGAGAAATAGTAACAAACCTCTAAATAGAAGGTCAAAGAACACTTCAGTGCAATGAAATTCTAAGCTTTTGGTTTTGTCCCTGTATTTCCAAAAAGTAGGTTGATTCAATTTTTATAAAATCAAAAATATTTTCGAGAGCATGATGATAATGAACATTATGTAGAGTTTACTTGATAAAGTACTGATACCTTGAGCTGATTAATAAGTAGTAAGTTTTGAAGAAGTGTAGATACCTAGAAAAAGCACACCAAAAGCATAAAATTAATTTAAAGTCAATGAATAGACAAATCTGATCGCATTGACCATAATGTACATGTGTGTTGCAGAGTAGCACATCAAGCATAAGAATCAATGCATTTTTTGAAGAACCCAAGTAGTATTCTGAAATTATAAGAGGATTAAATATTAGTAAGTCTCCCCAAGTAGTATTCTGAAATTATAAAAGGACTACCATTTTGCCCCTATACTAAATCAAATTTAAATAAATATCTAATTAAATAGTACTCCGTCCGTTCCAAAAAGATTGTCTTAGTTTGACTTGGCAAAGAGTTTAAGAAATAAAGGAAGATTTTTGACATGTGTGGTGCAAAACAATTCTTAGATATTTGTGTGGTTGTAAATCATCTCATAAAATTAAATTGTTTCTAAATATAGAAAGATGCCAATCTTTTTGGGACAGAATAAAAAGGAAAGGAAAACAATCTTTTTGGGACGGATGGTTAATTTTTTAATTATATAAATGTTGAATTAGAAGTTTTAATTTTTCACAGTTCATGCATCAGGTTCTTTGTCTTAGAAGATCTACAAGTCATGCATTCATACGTGCATTTAATTTTTTTTATAAATTCCAGAAAATCTCTTTAGATTCTTATACATGTATGCTAACTTTAAATTATATACTCTCATATCTGCGTTTTCATACTTAACTTTTCATGTTTCTATTAGTAGTTAGTATTATTACTTAGAACTGTTTCAGTTTTCTCACTTCAGTTTAATCCTTTAATCTATCATGATAGTAAATTAGTAATTATAATTTTGCAGTCTTCTTATATTCTTAACTTCACAATTCACTCTATCAAAGTGATATTACTGTATCATATTTTTCTTGGTTCTGTTAAAAAAGTTATTTTCTGCAAAAAAAAAATTATTGATTCTCGTGCTTGATGTGTTACTCTGCAACACACAGGTACATTATGATCAATCCGTTCAGATTTGTCTATTCATACATTATGGTCAATCCGTTCAGATTTGTCTATTCATTGACTTTATACAATTTTATGCTTTTGGTGTGCTTTTCCTTCAAGTTTTGGGTTCCTTTTATAGTTTCAGATTACTACTTGGGGAAACTTACTATTAATCCCAAGTAGGGAATTGGTGTTTACACTTCTTCAAAACTCCCTACTTATTAATCAGCTCAAGGTATCAGTACTTTATCAAGTAAATTCTACATACTGTTCATCATCATTATGCTGTCGAAAATATTTTTGATTTTGTGAAAATTGAATCAACCCTCGAAAATATTTTTGATTTTGTGAAAATTGAATCAACCCACTTTTTGAAAATATAGGGACAAAACCAAAAGCTTAGAATTTCATTGCACTGAAGTGTTCTTTGACCTTCTATTTAGAGGTTTGTTACAATTGCTCTCCCTTTATCATATTCAAAAATCTTTCGGCAATTTTTTTTTTCATCTTATGTTAATAAAGCTTTTATATGTAAAGTCATAAATTGACCCTTAAATTATACCCCAAAAGTCATTTTCACACTTAAACTATCCTGGCGACCCATTACATACCTAATATATTTAAAAGTGATATTTTTTACCCCTCCAGAGCTGATGTGGCATAAATAAAATTTATATTTAAATAATAAGAGAGTGAGGTCAATTTTTTTTTAAAAAAAATTATTATAATTTTTTTTTTTTTTTTTTGCAACTGCTTCTTCTTTATTACCATCCCCCAACCCCTCCCCTTCTCCTCCACATTCCCGCCACCCCCAACCCCACCCACCCCTTTCTCCTCCACCTTCCCACCAACCCCCAAAGGGCAATTCATGCAATTTCTTCATTGTTGCCATTGAAGGGCAGTGCGTGCAATTTCTTCACTGCCATTTGAAGGGCAGTTTGTGCAATTTGAATGGGCAGTTCATGACCGGAAAATTTCCCATTTGATGCAAATTTCTTCAATATTTCCCACTTTATTTTATAGATAGATTAGATGCAAATTTGGTGACCGGAAATGAAGAAGATCGGAAAAAATGGAAGCTCACCGGAAAATATTGAAGCTCATCGGAAAATATTGAAGCTCACTATTATTTTATAGGTAGATTAGATGAAAATTTGGTGACCGGAAAATGAAGAAGATCGGAAAAAATGAAAGCTAACCGGAAAATATTGAAGTTCACCGGAAAATATTAAAGCTCATTGGAAACAATGGTGGTTATGCAATAAGAAAGGGAGTAGGGATGAAGAAGAGGGGGAGGAGGGGAAAGGAAAAAAATATAAAATCAAAAATTAGAGGATTTTTTGACATGGCACTCACGTGGGGAGAGAGTGTGCACACTCTCCCCTAGTGCAACTGGTCATATTGTATCAGGGAGTAAAAAATATCACTTTTTCATATATTAGGTGTGTAATGGATCGCCAAGATAGTTTAAGTGTGAAAATGACTTTTGGGGTATAGTTTAAGGATCAATTTATGACTTTAGCCTTCTTTTTTCTGTTATAAGATTGTTTATTCAATTTTTCATACTATAATCGTTATATTTATGAAACAAGAGCACTAATGTCTAATTTTCTTTAGCTATTTAGTAAATCGTAGACACATACATCGCACTATAATTTCATAATAAAATAATTTCAATCCGTTTATTTTTGCAATATTTTGTGACAATTCATATGGGGTGCACGTGCAAAGCACGTGTCCAGAGACTAATTACTATTAAAATCTGAAGAGTTAAACTTTACATTAAAAACACTATTATCGAGGCAGGTTTTAAATCAAGAGTAAAATAATAGAGGTATTTTGAAGCTTCTTGTTTAACTCAACGTTATGTAATTTGTACATTTGTAGTCAATAAAGCATCTTTGTTAGGCTATTTACCTGTAATTTTCTTGTTTATTTTTATTCCATTTCACATGAAACCACCTGTGGAAGTTATTATACACATCTTGTGACAATTGATGTGTACCATATGAGGTACATGTCCAACGCACGTGGTCGAAAACTAGTAGTATTTATAAGTGTGTGAAGTTGCCATATAGATTTCTCATGTTTATGTGTTTTTTCAAGAACCTTTGTCTATGCATTCTCATAATGTGTTATTGAAGCTTTATTGAAATCTGGAACATCTAATTGAGAGTAGTACTAATTGGTGTGAGAAGTTGGTTTGAAATAGAGCGAGAATGTATAAGAAGCAACTTCATGAGTACGCATAAAAATCTGGAAAAGAGAACCCAGTTTATAGCACGGTTAAGATGGGTTCGGATCATGAACCGCAATTCACAGCGAGAGTCACTTTCCATGGTTCTCGATATGAAATCAGCTCTACGCACTAAGAAAGAGGCAGAGCAAGAGCAAAAGAGGCTCTTGCATCACTCCACAAAGCTAGCCGTGAGGTAAAACACATCCACTCTGCTATAAAACACATCCACTCTACTATTTACTATATATACTAGTTTGATCTATTCACAGAGTGCTCATTTATAACACGTTGTGCAGTTTTTGTTTCAAACCTGATGTTCATTTTGAAATCGAGGTAGAAGTATTTGGATTACTGCTGACTAATGAACTCAGTTGCATGCAAAGACTTGACTCATCTCTTTGTAAAGTAGATGATTCGGTGTTTTCCTTTGCAGCAAATCTTCCACTGAATTTGTGCTTTATTCTATTGATTAAAATAGAAAAGAACATTCACTGGTACAATTAGGATAACGAAAGAAATAAAATCATGAAAATAGATTGCAATGTTCAAGTCACAGAGGAGTGCAACTGGTTTCTAAGGAGACAGGCTGGTGGATGAGCTATGGCCAGGTGACCCAGAGCGTTATCAATAGCCTCAAAGGGCGCAGTAGATGATCGCTCTCAGCCCCCGGTTCCTTGTCTGTCTGACAGACTCCAAATTTCTTTTGTTGGTACACTATTTCCATGTTGGGAAACACGATCTGTATGAACTAAGCGAGGAGAACCTAATTGTAAATTACTAAACTCTAGTTTATTTGTCCACTATATCATTTTTTCTTTTTGTTTTTCACAGATCAGTTCCAATTGTGCTGATTTGAACATGATTTGTTTTCATCCAGCTGGAAAAATATTATTATTATACTCCCTCTGTCTCAATTTATGTGTCACATTTGGAATTTCGAGAATCATCTTTAACCGGAATTTCTTTATATGCCTTTTAAATATTTTAAGTTGTAATTATTGTGATTATAGTACTTTGTACATAGTTTTCATACATATAAATTTTATTTCAAAAAAAATAAAGCTTCTATATCCGAATACACTGTTAAAGTTTAGAAGTTTAAATCTCGAAATTACAAACGGTGCGACATAGGGACAGAGGGAGTAGTACTTTGCTCATCACCATTTGATGAAAAACAGCTACTCTCAACACACGAATAGAATAACAAATCATAATTCAACACTGACGTGAAGAGGACACATACATGTACAACGCAAAATATCTTGCGTACATCTCAACAATAAAAGGTATTTTTTGTCTACTCCACAAGCTACAATTTTTCATGAATAACGTATGGATCGGAGCAGCTAACATGATTTTTTAATAATGTAAAATGTTTTTAATGAAAGATATAAGGTTGTAGAACACTAATACTATTTCCTAGACTGCTTGTTTGTGTTTGACTGGGTTTAACGTTGATAAATTATAGTAGCAGCATATGAATAGAAGTCATAGAAGTGTTTTGATGATAGTTTTCACTTCTAAAGTATTAAATGTCGACAATCATATAATACATGTTTGTTGAAACAATTATCAACGTGGCAAAATCGAAGATAATTGTAGCCTTCCCAATTTTGGTGCTATTTATTCCACGAAAGCACCTTCATCGATTTAAAGTGGACATACACAGAAATAATTTCATCAATCTAACAGAGCACTTAACGTGATACCAAAAACATCCTTTTTCACGAGATAATTTTCCTCCGGCATATACCAAAATGTTGCATGATTAGTATTTCAAATTAACCAGAAATTACTAAAGACGGGCAATTAATCTGTCATCACACAACAGCTGTTAAGAGTTTCTGTAAAATCCAGTAATAAGATTCAAGCATCAGTTATTTATTTACAAGTACCGACATTTTAAAGGGAAACAATTTCTCGTTTAAAAAGACCAACGTGATACTTAAAGGATCAACACAAAGAAACAGAGGCGTTTAAGCTGCTTCCGCAAAACCAACTCTCATTTTCTCATAGTCAAACACTGTGTGATAGCGACCCATGAAAACATCTCCCAAGATCCTGTAACACATGTTACCCAACGAGCTAATTAATCAAAATATTAGTCTTAACAGATGTATCAAAGTCAAATGAACCAGTATACATAAATAATAAAAAAAAAATTACTCAACAATGTGAGTGTAGCCCAGTTCTTAATTATAGAAAAACAACGTAAAAATTATAATCAAATTTGCATATATACAAACAATACAAGGTGTAAAGTGTGCATGGATTGCCCTCGAGGGCTGCCTCTTCATAAGGCGAGTCCCACTTTTACCTTCTGAAACATTGTTGTCCACAACTCTTACCCAGTTTCATGTCTGAATATTATTTAGAAGCTCAACATTGAATAGTTTAAAAAGACTTTGCAGAGCAGCAACTTGAAAGAAGAGTACTAATGCATGTACTACCTCTAGAGTAAGAAGTTTAATAAATGCATGGTGAGTATAAGAAGTACAAATACTTTACATTGAGGTACTTATAATAACAAATACCTCTGTTTTAATTTATGTGAATCTATTTCACTGGCAATGGCGTTTAAGAAAGAGTTAAGACTTTTAAAACTTATGATATTAAACATACCGTAATATGTGTGGTTATGAGACATTTGAAACTTGCAGCATTATATAGTCAAAACATTTGTGTGGGTAAATAAGCTTGTCATTAAGGATACTATGGGAGGTTTAAGTTAAATTGTTACTAATTTTCGATGAGGTGATTCATAGAAGCTTCTTATTGTGGCATCAATTAACCATTCTAGTGAGTAGTGAGAGTGCAAAACAAATGGTGGAGAGGCATACCAAAGGGGTCCACGAGGAGGAGGCACATCCAATGCTGTAAATCCACTAATGCACTGTGCAACAGGACCCTCACCAACTTTAAGGACATACTGTTCAGTGACAACCAACAAACAAACGTCAAGTACAATACACATCTGCATATTTACGTTTCACCAATGCCATTAGGTCATGCTATATGGTTTTTCAAAGACTTCTATTTTAGGACCTACTTTTGGAAAAGCAAAAACAGTAAAAAGCCTTCATCCTTGTGTTAAGTCAATCTCCAAAAAGCATCAATTCATTCAAAGATAGACAAAACAGGGAAGTCTAAGGATGCCCATTTTTCTTGAAGAGAATTGGCTTAATATTGATTGTGTCTATCGGACACGTGTGCTCCGAAGCAATACCTAAAGTGAGATAAAGCACATCAGTAGATCAGACAAAAGAATTACCTGTTGAGGTGTCAGCTCAAATGCTTTATTACCAACGGTAAAGGAAACATTAGGCATGGAAGCAAGGCTGTTGCAGTCAACTGCAGATTCTCCCATTGGACTGGGGATTCGGTCGCAAAGCTGCAGTTGGAATTTGACCATTAGCCTTAGAGATCCTAATTAACCAACATTCACTTTGCATAATGTATAAAATCCACCTCACCTTGTCAATATAATCAAAGATTCTATCTGCAGTTTGGTTTTTTTTAATTTGGGTTTGCATCCATACCACAGCCATCTCACAAACCCTGCACATCTCGTCATGCACACCATTCGAAGCCCCATTGTGTTTGTCCACCACACTCTCAATAATCATGCTGCATATAGAATTAAACATTAATAATTGGCCCAGACATACAGCTGAATAAAGTCAACGACAAATGTGTTGAAATAAACAGCTAGTAGAACCTGCAGCAATCAAGTGACAATAAATTGCTTAGTATTTCTCTAATAGTAATAACTAGAGAAAGATGGTGATAAAACTGATGAGAAACCAGTATTATGGCATCTGTATATTTGGTCATTTCAAATGCAAAATGTTGAATATGCAGATATATTTAACCTCACCTAACGTCTTGTCTACCATCCGTAGAGCATAAACCAATTTGGGAGCAGATCTGTTGAGGCGCTGCCTGTAAAGCATAGGCGGGAAAAACCAGAACTCAGATTCTAATGTCAATGCAGTAAGCCGCTCAAAAAATTAGTAACTCGACACAGTTCGGTGTTGGTGAAGACACTCGATGCAGCGGCGGGGACACCTTGTAGTACGAGGTGTCATCCATAATCTTAAATATGTGGGTGTGTGCGCGTGCGTGTGTGCACGCGTGGGGATATGCAATAACTCAACAAAGCTTGAAAATAATGCAAAGTAAAATAGCAGTTTGAGACAGTAAGTAGCGTTAAAACCCTCACATTCCCAGACCCAAACCCTTGGACAAACCAATGCAGTGGCAATAGGCTGACACTATTTGTACAAAATCCTGTGTATACCACTGCTTGGATGCAAATACATTTTTCTAGAATAATTATAGAACAGATACCTAGCAGATGCCATACCTTTGATTCTAGTAGAGCCAGTATAGTTTTTCCATATTCACTAACTACTGACTTGCACTCCTGGCTGACAACTCCTGACGCTCCAATTGCATGATTAATTTGAGTAATAATGGTCTGAAAAAGTATGAAAGAAGAAAATTTGTTCATTCTGATGCATGTTCAAACAGAAAACTAATTACACATAAGCAAGAAACAAACATGCATCAAGAACTCAATGATTCAAACTGAACATCACGGAGTAGCAGCTGAGGTAAGAAATCACATGGCCCGAAAACACCTATTCCATGGTTATGAATAACGAGTTCTACATAAATGCCCAAAAACTTAAAATGTACGTGATCAGGTCACAAATCCCCTAAGCTCTGAAAACCTTCATCCGGTGAAGAAGAGCTTGTGGAAAGACAAAGTAACTTAGATTTCATTCAATAACATACCCAGTGTGATCCCACAGGTGGTTGGGGGGGGGGGGGGGGGCGGATGTACGCAGACCTTACCTCTGCCTTTGTGGGGCAGAGAGGCTGTTTCCGAAAGACCCTCAGCTCAAAGAAAGGAGAGAAGAGAAAAGAAAGTGAAAGGAACAGAAAAGTACTTCGAAGCAGATACAACGCAAATGTTCAACAGATGGTAATGCAGAGGTAAGTAGAATTCAATCGTCTTTTTGTTCTTTGCAATCGGGGGGGGGGGGAGGACATGTCCTGAATGATGTGAGAATACACCCTTTTAAACTCTTAGAACACAACAGTCAATATCAATCGGGATTTCTAGGATTAATGTAAAAAACCATGCCTTAAATTGTAATGTTCAACTCCATTACTGGTTGGACCGGCTTTGGGCAAGTCCAAAAGAAACTTGAGGAAATATTACTAAGCATTGGCGCTCCTAGTAGAAGCAATCAGAAAATTTAGGCAGAATTTGCTAGTTCAGATTTTAAAAGAAGAAAACAAGAACTAAAAGTGCTGCAGTTTGCTTATCGAAAAAATGCTGCAGTTCAGTTAGAGGTGCATGTTATCTGCTCAATATTTAATGTGAAGACCAAATATATATAGTTGTGGTTATGATTCTTATTGATCGTATTTTCGTCAAGCAAGATACATACTGTTGGTCCTGCCAATAAGGATGTTCCAGAGTCTGCAATTGCTGAACAACCACCAGAACAAAATCCTGGAAAAAACCAGAAAATTAGCTTCACAGACTACATGAAGAAAATTAACTTGAAAATTCAGAATCATTAATTTTCACAGGCAACATCCAAACAATATATTAAAAAAATACCAGTTGTTTCACCACCGACAAGCACGTCACCCATATCAAACTGAGAATAGGACATACATTAATCAGTCCAAACAAAAGTATACAGCATAGATGAAGATTCATTTTTAGAAGATGAATAGAAAATCCACCTGCCAGTAGCCTTTGTGAGTTACAGGAACATATGTATGTTTACCCTTGAAATGGTTGGGATCAACTCCACCGAAAACAAGTTCACCCCCTTCTTCCTCTTCGGCATTCCGATTGAACCAGAATGAGAAAACCTGTTTTTTAACAAGGCCTTGATTTACCATATTGTACCTAAGAGTATTATGGATGTCTCAAGACTTAGCGATTCAAACAATAAAAGAATTTAGGAGGACATAACAGATCCAAAGAATTAAATGGAAAACAACCATGAAATCAGAGAAAAAAAATAAGAAAATCTAGCAAATCTAAAATTGAAACCCCATAAAAATCACCCTGAAACAACAAAAAAATAGATAATAGACGGATAGCATACCAGATAGGGACAGATTTTCCTACAGATATCTCTTGAAATCCAAGTCCAAGAATACCATCAAACTTGGCTGCCAAAAAGGTGATGCCTGGTTCTCGAGTTGCCTCGATAAAGTCCTGTTCCAAAACGAAACTTAAGAAAGAAACTCACAGAGTCGATCCAAAACACTTCAATTCAATAGTTACCTGTTCTTTGACAACAAGATCGCCAACTTTGACATGGTCATTGCTAAAATATCCAGAAATAGATCCAGTTCCATAGCGGATTGCAGCAGATGTCCCTGCATCAAGAATGAATTAATTGATAATTTGCAAACTACTTTCATGTGCAGGAAACTTCACAAGAACAGATAGCCAACTATCCCAAAGATTTGTCCTAATAGACTATCTTCAGCCTATATAACATCAATATTCTATCTTTAAACATATTAGGACATGCCACATGGAAAGCATCTGATTTTCTTGCAATATTCAATGGTTTTTCATCATTTGGCACAGATTACCACAAATGAGGACATGTTCACCACTGGAGACGTGAAAGGCACATAATCATCAACTTTCATGGTACATTGTGACTGTCAAGCTCCTTTCATTTTTTTTCAAGATAGGGTGGAACAGACTAACTGTGTTAGTGTCAGAGCAATGCAAAAAATGCAGCATTTAAGATAAATCCTCTCCTCCTAATAACTTCGGCATGCTACGTATGCACTTAATTATGAATAAAGAATATGTACATCAATTATCTGAACATGCTATAAAGATGTCCATCTACAGTAATCCATTTTGTCTTTATTTGTTCTTTGGCATTAAAATTCCAATTATTTCCAAGTGAAATTATTTTATTGCAACCTCATCCTGATGGAGTAGTTGTTCATCAGGCCATTTAACAAAATAAACTATGACTTGATGCTATCAGTATGTCACACACTCAATCAACAAAAAAGCACATATAATCCAACAAATAAACAAAAATCACAGGCTGGACTCTAATTGAAGTAAAGAGAATGTGAAACAGACTAGAAACATGAGTAGCATCTATTACCATTCCTTTTGTAGGTACTGGAACGAGTTGACTTGTACTTCGGGTGGAGATAGCAAGCAAGCTGCACCAGATTAAATAAACATAAGGTTTCTTCATCAAGACATGGCAACATGCATTTGCATCAGTAATAACAACAGTATATAGCTACTCACTGAAAAATAACATCTTGCGGAGGGCACCCAAAGATTAGAACTTCCAGTATCAAAGATCACAGTGAACTTTTGGGGTGGTGAGCCAACGCAAATCTCACCAAAGTACTGAGCATCCAAGTAGTTCTTTAGTGAAACAATATCAGTGTCTGAATCACCTATATTTCCACCAAGACGATAATTTCGTGCAGAATGCAATCCGTTAGAATCAATGCCCCCAAAAACCTGGTTAGTCTGATCCAACTTCCTCTTCTTAATTCCAACTCTGATCAGTCCATCATTTGATACCGAAAACACCACAGGGGATAAAAGAAGCAACAAGCACAGGGCAGTTAAACAGGCTCCATATCTAGTACCCATGTTTAGAACTGCATAACACATGACAACAGGTCAATTACTCTTCCACTGGTACACACTCTCCTTTGTCATTTACGGATCTAAAACTTAGTTAGCATTACAAGACATTAACTTAAAATAGTGTTCTCTCTTTACATGTTTGATTTTTGCAGAACAAGCTTAGGTTAGAGCATTTTAATATAAAGTTGAAAACATAAAAATTATAGCAACACATGACACGAATTCCTCAAAATCTGGCAGACTATACAACAACAAACCCAGTGTGATCCCACAAGTGGGGTCAAGGGAGGATGGGGGTGTACGGAGACCTTACTCCTACCTTTGTGGGGTAGAGATGCTGTTTCCGATAGACACTCGACTCAACTAAAGCGTTTTTCAAAACCGGTTTGAAAAATACACAAGTACAAAGTTCGGTTTGAAAAATACATGAGTAAAAAAGTTATGGTGAAAATATCGAAGGAAAGAAAAGTATCGGACAGCAAAAGTAGTAAAGGTAAGCGAAGTAAAAGAAACAACAGTAACGATAAATTTGATAAAGAAGTAGTGATATATATGCTACCGCCCACCTGAAGAACCCTACCAAGGAGGGGGCATATGGCACAGAGATATCAAAACTTTGTTAGACAGAATTGAAGCTCTCAGTGGGCATAATAGAACATAAACTTAGTGTGTTAAAGAAGCAAAACGGGATTTTCTTTTTCTTTTTTTTTTAAAAAAAAAAGTTAATCCGTAATGACACAAATATTTACAAAAATAGATTTCTTCTAGGGTTCAAAGAAAAGGTAGCAGAAACATAAGTATCTCATTTCAATCAGCAAGCATTGTTCTTAGAGACGAAGTCCCAAATGTTCAATATATTAAACACAAAATCATCCTACCCACATCAATACATTATACACAATGCAGAAATACAAGTCATTACAGAAGTCAAAATTTCAGATTACCCACAAAAAATTGAATCTTTATACCATCAGATTACCCACAAAAATTGAATCTTTATACTATCACCTCACTTGGGTCAACCAAAAAACATGATCTTTAATCCTTTTGATGGAAATAATCAAAAAGGAAAGGTCAACCCAGTGTCAACATTCATCTGCTCATACAAATATTCCCAGAACTTAACAGAGAAAAGTAAAGAATCCCAACAAATTGGAAAGAGTACAAATTACAAACAATATCAAGAAAGTGATTAAAGCTGAAATCTTGACCTACAAAACTTCAAAACACCAAAAGGGAAACTCGATCATGTTCATAACTTTGTTCAATATCAATATATTATACACAATGCAGAAGTACAAGGCATTACAGAAGCCAAAAATTTCAGATTACCCACAAAAATTGAATCTTTATACTATCACCTCACTTGGGTCAACCAAGTAACAGGATCTTTATCCTTTTTACCTAAAATAGATCAATATTAGGGATTGAGATAATCAAAAAGGAAAGGTCAACCCAATAGCAACATTCATCTGCTCATACAAATTTTCCCATAACATAGCAAAGAAATTAAAGATTCCCAACAAATAGTAGAGCACAAATTACAAACAATATCAATAAAGTGATCAAAGCTAAAATCTTGTACTATAAAAACTTGAAAACACCAAAAGGGAAACTCACTTTGTTCAATATCAATATATTATACACAATGCATAAGTACAAGGCATTACAGAAGCCAAAAATTTCAGATTACCCACAAAAATTGAATTTACACTATCACCTCACTTGGGTCAACAAAAAAACATGACCTTTTTACCTAAAATAGATCAATACTAGCGATTGAGATAATCAAAGAGGAAAGGTCAACACAGTATCAACATAACATTCCTTTGCTCATACAAACTTTCCCAGAACTTAGAATAGAAAGTAAAAGATGCCCAAATTGAAAAGTACAAATTACAAACAATATCAAGAAAGTGATCAAAGCTGAAATCTTGAACTATAACACTTCAAAAACAGCAAAAGGGAAACATGATCATGTTCATAATTTGTTCAACAATAAATAAAAGAGATTAATAAGATGATTAATGAAGCTTACCAGAGAAATTGGAAGAAAGTTAGGTCTTTTTTTTTTTTTTTTAGGAGAAACCTAAAATGAGTGAAAGCAAGAAAGGAAAGTCAACTTATATAGAGCTTTAACTTAACCAGTTGGGTTACTACACTTTCCCCAAGGTCCCATATAATAAATTAATATAAATATCTACACGTCATTTATTGATGTAATAAATTAATGGGATCTTATCTTCCCTATCTTTCAAATAATATCAGAATATTATTTTGTCAAAATTGTTTTTTTCTTGTTTTTGAAAAAGAAAAATCAGGAGGAAAGTGAGAAGGAACCTTCCACCAGATTTTCAAGTCTCACTAATAATTGTATTGGCCTACCTTCTATTATTGTACTTTATGTATTCTTGTAGATATACAAAGTTATATATCGTACTTGAAATTGAACCTCCAAGTATGTCATATTCTGCAATTTATTCCCTTTCTCAACTTATTCCTGTTTTTTTGTCGGGTAGTAATTTTATTCCCTAATTATAGGGTCAATGGTTGTTTAACACCACGGATGTTCTTAGTAGAGGTATTAGCCTACGTTCTATCTAAGCTAATGTTTAATTTCTTTGTAATTTTTTGTGCATAAAAAAATAGTACTTGTTAATAATATTTTGGCCAAACACATTGATAGACACTTATGGTCATCCGGTTCTTTCACTTGAACACTTCAACTAAATCTTGTTTCATTTAGACACCTGAGGTAGGGTCCGACTGCGCCATTTAGATATTTTTCGCTGAATCAGTCAAATTTACATAGTGTGTGCAGTACACTCGCTGCTGACGTGACAAATGACGAATAAAATGAGGACATGTGTCTTTTTTAATTAAAAAAACTATTTTAAAATATTTAATAACAAATTAAAAGTAATACTCTAAAAAGAAAGAAAAATTGATTTACACCCAATCACAGAAAGACACATTATTAACAACAAGAAAAAGAAATAAAGGACACATTGAAAATTCTGAAATGAATAGTTTTTCTTGGTGTTCTTCACCATCTTTACGATATTCTTGTTACAACCACGATTTTAATCCAAATTTTCTTGTTACAACCACGATTTTAATCCAAATTTTCAAGAAAAAATCCTCCAAATTTGTTATAACTTCAGCTAAAGATTCCCCACGAAGACCCAAAGACAATCTAACATTAATTTATCAAAATTTTCATCAAATCAATTTACCTATTTTAAACCTTCAAGCTTTCTAAGGACTCCATTAATGGCAAAAAAAAAAAAACTTTTTGGGAATTTTTTTTTTTGTTCATTAAATAGATTTATCCAAAGAAAAATCATCTTTCTTGTCCTAATCGCTTATGGAGAGAGAGGGTGGTGGCGGTCTTGACTTTTTTCGGTGAAAAACATAGCAACAGTGGAAGATTTGTTAATGCTCGAAGGTTTGTTAAATGGAGAAGAAGAAGAAGGAAAGAAAAAGAATTAAAAAGAAAAAAAATCTGTTTATTGAGCTCTTCACGCGCCAGTTTTGTATGCAAATCATGTAAGTTGCCAAATCAGCGAAAAGTTTAGTTAAGGTGTTCAAGTGAAAGAACCGGACGACCAACACGTCTATCGATGGGTTTGGCCTAGTATTTTTTTTTTTATATATACATGTATGTGTAAACAATATACACATCACGTGTATTAAGATATATTTTCAAACTTATTAAGATATATGATCAATCGGAAAAAAGAACTTAAATATATGTCTAATTTATTTTCGATTAAGATGCATGACCAATCAAACAAAATATGGAAATTTTCAAAAAAAACAAAGAAAAGAACAAGGGTTTGAAACAGGTTAAAGGATAAAAATGGTCCCTTAACTATGATAGTAGGTTCAAAATAGTCCCTTAACTATGCACTTAACGGTTTTAGTCCTTTAAGTTTGTTACAAGTTAACAAAAACAGTCCCTTAACTATGAGAGTAGGTTCAAAATAGTCCCTTAACTATGCACTTAACGGTTTTGGTCCTTTAAGTTTGCCATAAGTTGACAGTTTTAGTCTCGACAAAATATTCATCGAACTCTATTTGTTAGATTTGACGAGAACTATGAAAAAAAGGGAAAAATTAGTGAAAACTCTAGATTGGTCAAATAATTCGGGACAAAACCGACGGACGTTAGTCGGTTATAGGAAAAAACTGAGGAAAAACCTACAGACTTGATAATGTCAAAAAATAGTGTCTCGGAGCACAAAGACCGACGGATTCTGTCGATTAAAATCGAGGGAGTCCATTCGCTAAGTAAAATACACTAGATTCGTTTTTACTAAAAACTAGAGAAAACTAAATACTTCCAGTGTAGTGATTCTTTTTTTTTTTTAAATAGTTTCCGCGCATTTTTCCTCAAAAATAACCAATGGACTTCTGTTGGTTTTCGTAAAAAACAATAAAAATTAAAAATAAAATAAAAAATAGTGTCCCTCGATTTTATCCATCGGTTTCCGTCCATCGTTTTTTTCACTTATTTTTTGTAGTGACAACTTTTTTAGTTTCTGCTATTTCTAATTTATTTCTAAAGTCTAGTGTATTTTATTTAGTCGATGGATTCCATCAGTTTTAATCGATAGAGTCCGTCAGTCTTTGTGTTTCGAGACACCATTTTCTGACATTATCAAGTCTGTAGGTTTTTTCCTATAACCGACTGACGTCCATCAATTTTGTCCCGAGGTATTTGACCATTTCTTTAATAATGTGTACTTCTAGATGTGAGTTCTCGCTAATTTTTTCCTTTTTTTTTACAGTTCTAGTCAAATCTAACAAACAGAGTTCGATAAATAGTTTGTCGGAAACTAAAACTGTTAACTTTTGGTGAACTTAAGGAACAAGTGCATACTTAAGGGACTATTTTTAACCAACCCTCATAATTAAGGGACCATTTTGTCAACTTATGGCAAACTTAAAGGACCAAAACCGTTAAGTGCATAGTTAAGGGACTATTTTGAACCTACTCTCATAGTTAAGGAACCATTTTTGTTAATTTGTAATAAACTTAAAGGACTAAAACCGTTAAGTGCATAGTTAAGGGACTATTTTGAACCTACTATCATAGTTAAGGGACCATTTTTGTCCTTTTCTCGTTTGAAACATGTACTTCTAAAAGGTAAATCTTAGTCACATTAAGTGTCTACACCAAACAAATAGATGCATATCATGTATTTGTATATACACTTCTACCACTTAACCATGATAAGTTAATACATATTTTCACTATAATTTAAGGGTGTGCTTGGTATGAAGGAAAATGTTTTTCACAGAAAATACATATTTTGAAAAATGTTATCCTAGAAAATAAGTTAGTTTTCACTTTATTTTTGATATTTGGTAAGTAAGCAAAAAAAAAAGCATTTCAAAAACATTTTATATAAACACTATGGAGTGGAATGTACAGGGTAGGAGTGTGGGAGAGGCGGGGATGACGGAATGGGATGCGGGTAAAGGTAGGGGTGTGTTGAGGGTAGAAATAATACAATTAATGTGAAATGTCACTTATGAAAGTTGTTTCTCTACTTCCATTAGAAAAATATTTTTCTAATTTTTAAAGAAAATGTTTTCGAAGAATTTTGACAAATTAAACATGAAGCCTAAAGAAAAGGAATAACCAAGAAGATCATTGGTCATTGATCTATCCTTTAACGAGTATTTGATTTTCAATATAGCATTTGAAGTTTAGAATTTGGGAAAATATATAAAAAAAACCCCAACGTATACTCGGATTAATTATGACGCACCCAACCTTTGCGGGCGACCTATCACCCCTCTGGCCTTATTTTTTCTGTATTTTTGTACCTTTTTTGGCTGATGTGGATAAAAAAAATTAATAGCGAGTGAAAGCAGTAAAAATATTTTTTATATTTTAATAAAAATTAATTTTTAAAAATTTATTTATATTTTATCCTCTCACCCACCCCCACCCTTCCTTTCTTCCACACTTCAATTGTTAAAGCTACTAATTGCAATTTATTTTTCTATTTCTTCTTCTTTCTCTTTTTTCTCTTTCTTCTTCTTTCTCCTCAACCACCCCCACTGCCGCTGCCACACCGCTGCCACCGACGCCGCCATGATTGAACATAGCCCAGAAAGGAAGAAATTGCACAGTTTGTCCTTCAAATGGCAATTTCTTCAAACGGGTGTCAATGGCAATTTCTTCAACTGCGTGGGGCAAGAGGAGCGGTTTGGGCGGGGGGGGGGGGGGGGGGGGGCAGCAACAACAACAGCAGAAAATACTGGATATGTTATCCCAAAATAATTGGAGTAATTCGTTTCTACATCAATAATTGTGATCCAAATCTATAGTGAGATTTCAGACTAATATGAAAATGGGTCTGACCCATTAAAACATAATGCCATTTCGATGGAGGATATATTTTGGTGTTTGATTTGCCTTCAAATGAATGTGTGTGTTAATGGAGGAAGAAAATGGGTTGAATGTGTGTGTGTTAATAGAGGAAAAAAATGGGTTGAATGTGTGTGTGTTAATAGAGGAAAAAAATGGGTTGAATGTGTGTTGTTAATAGAGGAAAAAAATGGGTTGAATGTGTGTTGTTAATGGAGGAAAAAAAATAGGTTGAATGTGTGTGTGTTAATGGAGGAAGAAAATAGATTGAATGTGTGTGTGTTAATGGAGAAAAAAATGGGTTGAATGTGTGTGTGTGTTAATGGAGGAAGAAAATGGGTTGAATGTGTGTGTTAATGGAGGAAGAAAATGGGTTGAATGTGTGTTGTTAATGGAGGAAGAAAATGGGTTAAATGTGTGTGTGTTAATAGAGGAAGAAAATGGGTTGATGGATTTCTTGAAATGAATAAGAAGAAGGGTTTAGTGATGAAGAAAATATAATTAATGGTTTAATGGTTAATTAGTGTAAATATAATTAATAAAAGAAAAATCAAAATGAAAAAAAAGAAGGAAAAGTGGTAGTGATGTGGCAGTGTCGTGGCAGTGACATGGCACCAATGTGGGGGAGAGTGTGCAACACTCTCCACTGTGCAACTGGGCATCATTTTTTTTTTTTTTGCTACGTCAGTAAAAAAGGAGCACAAAAATACAAAAAAAATAAGTACAGGAGGGTAATAGGTCGCCCGCAAAGGTTAGGTGCGTCATAATTAATCCGAGTATACGTTGGGGGTGTTTTTTTTTATGTATTTTCCCTTTAGAATTTAGATACCCAATTGATTGATGATTTTATCAATCAAATGACAAAAACTACGTCTGCTCTTACTATAACTCTATTCACACTGACTTTGCAAAACTTGTATTCCCTATTTCACTCCCTGTTGTACTGTATCAAAACTTTTAACATATGCTTTGATAAAAATCGGTAGTTGACTTAAAAGTGCAAAAGTAAAAATACGAAAAATTAAAGACAATTTTTTTAGATATGTGAAATTCGAGAATAAAATCCTTAAATTTTAAAATTAGCGGATTAAACCTAACTATGACGTTAAAAGAGTCAATTCAAGAACTTAGATCAAAAAATGATCTAGACCCCTATTTCGAAGAAATTACGGACAACAATTAAAATAAGACTAATTATCTTCTTTAACTTATGAATAAGAACCAAAGATATCAAGTCAACGAATTAATCTTAATTAATCTTACCTCTTAGAAGAATCATTCTTATAATGATGTAAGATAAATCTCAAGCACTCACCCACAAAGGTGTAGAGAAAATCTCAGATGATAATAATAATAATAATAATAATAATAATAATAATAATAATAATAATAATAATAATAATAATATTGTTCTAGAAATAAATGAACTAAATCCGTCCCTATATATAGGGAAAACCTATCTCGAATAGCATGGGATTGAGCCCTACATTTACAGAAATAATAAGTAATAAAAAACAAGACTTTAAACTAGAAAAAGAAGTAAAAATCCTCCCAGAGTTACTGAACAAAAAAAAAAGGAAAGAAACGTCAAATCTTGACACCATATCTCACGGCTTAAGTTCGCAAATGGCCTCCGTAAAGTGGATTTGATATTTTGACCGCTAAAAAAAAATTAGTTAGGCAAAGTTTTTGTTGCCCATGGAGCATAAATTGTAGAAATTCAGGATATTTCAAGACAGTGAACCTTCTCAATTTGTCACAAGTTTTGCCTTATAAGCAAAATTAGCTAGAACTTATGCTTGATGGGAAACAGAAACAAAGTTTTTGTTGCCCATCGGGCATAAGTTGTGGACATAAATTAGTTTCTGCTACTACGGCAGAAGTTCAGAATATTCTAAGACATTGAACCTACTTAATTAACAATAAGTTTTGCAACAGACAAAAGCTAGAACTTATGTCTGATGGACAACAAAAGTTTTTCCCAACGAATTGTTTCAAGTAAGATCATTTTTTTAAAAAACAATTGTTAAGAGGGACAATAATTCAAGGCCGAAACACAACCCTTTTTTGGCATGATTCTCATCTTTTTGGGCAACTAAGACAGCAGTAAATTTATAAATAAATAAAAAAACCGTAGACAACTTACAAACTTAAAACTATCCTGCTTTTCTAAGGTAAAAAACTCTTATAAACAGAGCATAGATTTGGATTAATTCATAAACTTGGTTTTTCCTAGAGCAAATTAAAGGCTTCAACATATATAATGTATAGTAATATATAACAAATGGTATTTAGCTTTATCTAATGAAGAAAGATTCAAGGAGCATTAGAAAATAAATAACCTATATTAAAATTAAATTATACAAATTTCATTTTAAAACTACTATTACACATATAAAAATCGTTAGCGAAGTGACTGTAATGGGGTGCAAATTAAAGGCTTCATGGGAAAGTGAGAGAGAAAAGGACCAAAATCATCCATTATGTTTGGGTTTGGATCAACATCATACATATTCTTTCACATGGAGCACTAATAGTACATTATGTTTGTATAAGTGGTGCACTTTTAGTCAAACTCCCAAATAAATTTAACGGAAAAGAACAAAAATGCCCCTGAACTTTTAGAAAAGGTATAAAAATACCCTTTATTCATCTATTTTGCTAAAACTACCCCTCAATTAAACTTTTTGGCTCATTTATTCCACTTGACTAACGGACAACACTAATTTAAAATAAAAATAAAAATTGCACATGACATTTTATTACTGAAAAATTGATTTATTCTTTTAAAAAGAAATCTGAAACCTTGGAATTTTTTTAAATTTGGAAAACTTTTTTTTAACGAGTAAAACCTTGACTAACGGACAACACTAATTTTTTTTCTTTTCAAAATGTGAAAAATTGGATTTTTATAAAAATCTGAAAAAATTAATTTTTTTATGGAAAAACTGTGTTTAAAAAAAAAAACAGAAAACTATCTTTTTTTAAATCTAGAAGAAAATTATGGAGTATTAGTTTTGCACATTTTACTTAAAAAAACAATCAGTTTTTCAGATTTAAAAATTGAATTTTCTAAAAAACAAATGGGGTTTCCACCCGTTAAAAAAAAGGTTTTCCAAACTTAAAAAAATTTCACATGTTTTAATGAAAATCCAATTCTGTTTTTTATATATATATATATATATATATATATATATATATATATATATATATATATATATATAT
The DNA here is from genome assembly GCF_019175385.1 of Lycium barbarum. Lineage (NCBI taxonomy): Eukaryota > Viridiplantae > Streptophyta > Magnoliopsida > Solanales > Solanaceae > Lycium > Lycium barbarum. The sequence continues at coordinate 20,460,934 of NC_083347.1, forward strand.
ATATATATATATATATATAAAAGGCTTACTACATTTGTTTTTTAAAGAAACGGATGTTGAAAAATAATTTTTCCTTATTCTACAAATAACGATTTTTCAGATTTCTTTTTAAAAGAATAAATCAATTTTTCAGTAATAAAATGTCATGTGCAATTTTTATTTTTATTTTAAATTAGTGTTGTCCGTTAGTCAAGGGGAATAAATGAGTCAAAAAGTTGAATTGAGGGGTAGTTTTAGCAAAATAGATGAATAAAGGGTATTTTTATACATTTTCTAAAAGTTCAGGGGCATTTTTGTTCTTTTCCGTTAAATTTATTTGGGAGTTTGACTAAAAGTGCACCACTTATGCAAACATAATGTACTATTAGTGCTCCATGTGAAAGAATATGTATGATGTTGATCCAAACCCAAACATAATGGATGATTTTGGTCCTTTTCTCGAAAGTGAGAAGATAAGATGAACCACACACATACTTATTAGCAAAACAAGTCATTCGGTAGTGGGATGTAAATGGAATAAAAAGCTCTTTTTCTAGTAAACATATAACCATAAAAACCGTCAAGCAAATCAAACTATACAGTACATCGAGTAAAAAGTAGAAATTGCAAGCTGTGAAATATTACTTTAAAGTTAGAACATTATGCAAAACACTTAGATACCAGGAAAATGACATAGTAATATACAAGGTGTCACAGCCCAACCGGAGGGCTATGACGGACACCCAGAAGTTGATCTCCTAGATGCCACAATACAGAAATAACATACCTGCTCATGCTCATTCTGGGTCACCTGAGGGCACTCACAACATAATCTGTTGACTAATAGGTATCATAAACTGGAGGGTCACCGCCCTCGAAAGGTATATACACACATGCATCACTAAACTGAACTGGGGTACAAGCCGAAAAGGCTACCCGATAAAACTATATAACCAAACAAGTGTTGAGTGGGCCATACTTTCTGACTGAATATAAGTGTCTATGAGCCTCTACTGACATACTGGACATGCTGCGGGCGGGACAGGGCCCCTGCCCTACCCATAAACATTAAAACATATACCAGGAGTAGATGGCAACTCCGGCAAGAGAGGAGTGTTCCACTGTCAAGCTGAAGAAGCAGTCTAAGGATGCAATCTGTCTTCCCGGCTATCTGAACCTGCGGGTATCAACACAGCCCCCCCGAACAATAGGTGAGTCAGTACGGATAATGTACCGAGTATGTAAGGCATAAGAGTAACATACACATAGGAGTTATGAAGAGAATTTGAAACTCATGAGCTAATCTGACTACTGAATGCATCTATGTGTCTGACTATCTGAACATATCCGTATGAATGCATCTATATGTCTGACCATCTGAACATATTTGTATGAATGCATCTATATGTCTGACCCTTCATGACTAGTAATCCTTCTAGGCTAATAAGTTAATGGGGACATCAGAATTCATTAGGTCCCTTAGGGAGTGTCCGACTATACCACGCTCTTTTAGCTCTAGTCCTTCTCCACAACTATCTTCTTAACATCCTTGAAATTCTCCTCGCTCTGGGTTCCCAATTCTGATTTAGGTTTATACTATACCAATAAAATTTGATACTCCACACCATCCATTCCCATGACTCGTCCTTTCATTAGCTTAGCTCATTTTGTCCTGTAATTCTTCTTAACTACTTGTTTGCATCACAACTAGGCATTATAGTCCTTCTAGTGTTCTATCGGTTCTTGTTCTTATCATGATATCCTCACAAATTACCCCTTTCCTTTCTTCTTTCGTCGGGTTTTCATCTTCCTTTATGATACTGCAACTTGTACACACACACACACACACATATATGTGTGTGTGTGTGTGTGTATATATATATATATATATATATATATATATATATAGAGAGAGAGAGAGAGAGAACATTCTTGGTTTTCTTCATGATCGCATCTTTGAATCTTTTACACAACCATTGTCTTAAAATTTCATTTTTTTCCTTTGGGCAAGCCTACTGACTCATTAACCTTCTCCTTGTTATCGGCGGCTACATAATTCCCCTTAACCATTTGGTTAACACCTCCTCCTTCCTTTGGTCCTCATAGTTTCCTTTACTTGTAAAATGCCTGTTTCCATTAGTCATCTTTTACTCTTAGGTTAGGAAACGTTGGAGTGTTCCGTTATGAGTGCGAATCCCTTTTGACGCTGAAAATCTCTTCTTGGGGTACTTTTCCCCTTAAATAGGCATACTAATCACATCTATCCTCCTGTTTAAATCTCAGGAGTTAAAATTTCCTCATCGCTCTCATAAGACCTGTTTATTTCTTCTCAAGGATGCACCTGTGCCAATTATTTACAACCTTCTTAGTTCTGGTTGTGAGGACGTATACGTTGGGTCCAGGGTCCTCACATTTATCCTTTGTCACGTACAACATTACTCTATCTCCCATTGATTTATTTAAATTTGATCCTATCGTCTGCTTTCCTGCTTTCATCCTAACCTTTTCCTCAATTATATATTATCTGACCCTTAATGGGTATACGTTTTCCTTGTCCAGGTTTCTCCCTCCTTCATGATATCATAACCTTCTTTTTCCTAATGCTCTTTCTTACATTATTGGTCGCGTTACCGCTATCTGACTTTAATTCTCGAGAAAACCCAATCCCGATTCTCTCTGTAGCGCTTGCTACCTCAATTTTGACATACAGCACAATCAATACTTTTAACATGTCGTAACATCAATCATAAGGGTATACATAATACTCGATGTAGCCACTCATGACTTATCTTTTTATCTCTTTTCAACACATTTTCTTGCGAGATATCCCATTTCCATTTGATTTTGTCTTGAATCTGTAGCTTTAATACATCTCCCCTCTTTTGAGCAACTAGCCAGACTCATACCTCACGATCATTTCGAAATTCTAATTACAAAGCTCATATGCTCCTAATTTCCCTCGAGCTATTCTGGTTTCTCATATTCCCTTTTTCGTATGTCTAAATCTGTAGGTCTTCCTAGCATATCTTTCTACATCCTAACTGTGAATCCCGGCGATATAACTTTACTTAAAAATCTTTACTCGTACTTGTACCCTGTCTCCTTGTCTAAAATAATCAACCTCACATCCTTTACTTTCCTGTAGCAATTGAATCGATCCTTGAGATATTTTATCTTCACTTGTACACCTACTCTTTTCTCTCTTTACACATAAATCAACATCACACCTAATTTCTCTATCGTCAAATAACCTTCACAACACCCGTCTGAAAAAAAAATTGAGGTGAAGTCTTCTTATAAAGATTAGCTAGAAATACACCATATATTCCTAAGGTTGATACAATCTCTACTTCCTTCGTCAGCCAAGAAACATCACATTTAGAAGTTGTATAAGCAATCCAGAAAACAATCATAAATGCAAACCAACTTACCTAACCATTTCTCATTCTTGAGTTCAAGGTCATCATTAATACTCGAAGTAACTTGGCCATAATGATTCTCAGAATAGTACCAACTATCAAGTGCTCAAAATCCCCTTGAAGTCGAATGACTGGTGACTTTTAAATCCCAATGTAAACCCACATCATCTAGGGAAGTCTGATAAACGAGTCTGTATGTCTATCATCAACCCGTCCTGAGCTTGTGTAGATATATATAAACTTCTTGAATAATATTTTTCCTTACTCGTTAACTTCCTTTCCCTTATCTATATCTCTTCGTTATCTCTTACTCACCAATCTATAAATTGTAATACTGCACTTGAATTCTTAGTGTCAACTTTCCCTATATCTTCAATAATCTCAATTCTCCGAATTCTCAAATGCACTCATTCCAACTCCTTTAATTACTAATAATTTTTCCCCTCCAGGGTTCTTCCCTTGAATTTAAAATCATTCTAAAACTTCTTTTGTCACATTTTCCCTTCATTCTTTCTCTATAGCCTAGACATTCAAACAATTCAATTTGTAAAAATTTTGACAGAGTTTCCTCTATACTTCTTACTGCCTCATTCCTGCACACAGCCTAGAAAACACATCCAATGCCTCACAGGGCAATCACAAATACTCGTAACATCTAGCTCGAGCTCTTATATCAAAGTTTATCAATATCATAATGCAGGAAACATACCTTTCGGAGTAATAACTTCAATTCTCATAAATTACCTCATAGCGGCATAAGCAACTGCTCATCCACAATAAAAACATTTAGGATTAGAATCAGGGACATCCCATCTTATAATTTAGCTATACGACACGATCTAAGATGAGAAAGAAGGGTCAATTATACCTAAATGCCCTGCAGCCTCTTGTTTATAAGGGTGGCGAGTTGCACACCCATAAACAAGACTCTACGGACACGGCTCGTAGACACACCCTAGGACGAACTGCTTTGATATCACTTTTGTCACAGCCCAACTGGAGGGCTATGACGGATACCCAGAAGCTGACCTCCTAGATACCATAATACATACACATAACATACCTGCTCATGCTCATTCTGGGCCACCTAAGGGCACTCACAACATAATCTGCTGACTGATAGGTATCATAAATTGAAGGGTCACCGCCCTCGAAAAGTATATACACACATGCATCACTAAACTGAATTAGGGTAAAAGCCGAAAAGGCTACTCGATAAAACTATATAACCAAACAAGTGTTGAGCGGCCCATACTGTCTGACTGAATACAAGTGTCTGTGAGCCTCTACTGACATACTGGACATGCTGCGGGCGGGACAGGGCCCCTACCCTACCCATAAACATCAAAACATATACCAGGACTAGACGGCAACTCCGGCAAGAGTGGAGTACTCCACTGTCAAGCTGAAGAAGCAGTCTAAGGATGCAATCTGTCTTCCCGGCTATCTGAACCTGCGGGTATCAACGCAGCCCCCACGAACAATAGGGGAGTCAGTACGAATAATGTACCGAGTATGTAAGGCATAAGAGTAACATACACATAGGAGTCATGAAGAGAATCTGAAACTCATGAGCTAATCTGACTGACTGAATGCATCTATGTGTCTGACTATCTGAACATATCTGTATGAATGCATCTATGTGTCTGACTATCTGAACATATCTGTATGAATGCATCTATATGTCTGACCATCTAAACATATCTGTATGAATGCATCTATATGTCTGACTATGTGAACGTATTTGTATATCTCTGCTTACTGAAAATGCCTCAGAGGGCGTATAATATGCATAGGTCATAGTGCCGAGGAACGTACAGCCCGATCCATATCCCATATATTAGTGTCGAGGAACGTACGGCCTGATCCATATATCATATAGGCCCCTTCGGGCATCATAATAATCATCACTGTGCACCAGCTGATCAGGTGGTAATGGGTATATAACGCATCGCCCTTTCCCCATACCCCGCATACATATAATATACGCGTATATAACGCCTCCTGGTCACGGGTCAATATGCATATATGTAAATGAATGTAATGCATAAATGTGAACTAACATAATCATGATACAAAACTCAGGACCCATGGACAGAAGGGACAATCATAAGAGGGGTACAGGAACATCAAAGACTGAAGTACTCCTAGTGCTTCTAAGAGTAGAGTAATATGGAAGCTCGTTTACTCATTGTTCGCTCATATCATAGGATCATGCCAAAAAGAAAGAAAGGGAAAGCCTTAACATACCTTTTTGTTCTCCTATTACTTAACGCTTATCCTTCCAAGCTCGTAAATCTACATTCAAGAGAATTCATATCACTGTTAGACTTATCGTCATATGCTTATCTTAAGCCTTCAAATTAAACCCCTTTAAAATCTGCCGAAATTCGGGTAGCATCTCCCCTGTTTATATCCCAAGCCTGAAATCACAATACCAATAACGCAACAATAATAGCAATACTAATATCAACAACGTCATCATCAATACCCAAATATTCCATAAAATATTCCGCACGATGTTTTCAACATACAACAACAATATACACTTCCTTTCTTCCCAATCAAGGAGCATAATTTTATCAACACACCAACAACATTAGATACTATCCATATATATGGAAATCAGCCCAACCACACGGTTACAACATGCTCAAAACAGTCCATAAACTCTACAACTACAACACAACACTTTATGACATTTCCTCCATAACTATTTTCACTTTTAAGATTTGCTAAACCTTCAAATCAACTCAACATAAGAGATAGGATCAAGAACATATCTTATACTTGAAGAACTTTAGTCACACCAACTTTCTTCAAGACCAAACTCGCCACACCATCAAGTAGAAGCAAGAACAATCACCTTTCATGAACTAGTTTGGTGTAATCTTGTTAAATTTCTTATTTAATGGGCTATAAATGTTTGGGGTTGTGTTGGGAAGTTTCTAGGACTCATGAGAATGTAAAATTCTGAAAAAATAGGGTTGATGGGGGGTTTTTATACCCCTCATAAGTTGGTTCCACCAACTTTCCCAAGTGGGACCCGCGGAAGTCATTTGGTAGCTTGGAGTCTTTATCTTAAAATGGTCATAACTCCCTACTCAGATGTCGTTTGGACGAACGGTTTGTTGCATTGGAAACTAGACTCGACGAACTTCATTTTAGACTTTTGAAACACCTTAAAACTCCTAATATACCTGGAGATATACCCCTCCAAATTGACCCAAAATTCTGTCCAAAATTCTGCCAACTTTTTTTCAAATTTTCGACAAACTTATTTTCTTTGATTTGCTTGGTCCTGGAATCTTCTGAAACTCTCCATACAAAATATTTATCATTAATCATACTTGATAATTTTCATGTTCTTTGGTTTCAAGTTTGTCCTTCCCGGTTACGACTTACGAGATCGTAATTTATTATTTACTTCATTGTTATGAACTTCCCATGACTTGTACTTTTCAAAACTTCATGGGACGTCTCCGATACTCCATTAATATGGTGAAGTGTGTGGCATGCGCATGCTCTGAAAGTGCGAGGTGTAACACAAGGATCCTTTTAAAAACGGGAAAATGACATAAGATACCTACTTAAAAATCTTTATTACAAAATATATAGATAGTTTTGTCTTATTTACAAAACATAACGATATGACGGATTTTCATATATTTTTCATAATTTTTTTTTTAAAATTAAAATTATTTTAAAAAATATTTCTAAACAAAAAAAATATTTTAAACTTTTTAAAAAAAATATATTTATTTTTTTTGCTCAAAGGCTTAAAAATTTACCTTAAATTTTTGTGTATGAAAGCTGTATGAAATGTGTATGTGTGAGAATTTTTTTTAATATAGTTTTCATACATAAAATTGTGAGCGAAAACTTTAAGCCTTGAATATTATATGAAAGTTGTTACAATGTTGTTGTAGTTGTATTAATTTTTCAGAAACCTTATATGAACTTTATATACGAAAAATGTGAATGAAATTCTAAGTCTTGAGTATACACCATACCATTCTCATATATAAAATTTTGAGCGTAATGTTTAAGCTTTGATAGAGATATACGCGTTTCATACGTTTTTCATACACACAATTTGAGCGAACTTTTTAAACTTTGAGCAAGATATACACATTTCATACACAAAAGTTTGAGCGATTATTTTAAGTCTTGAATGTTGTATCAAAGTTGTATACAATGTTGTTGTTGTTGTTGTATTAATTTTACAGAAATCTAACATTACTTTATACACGAAAATGTGAGCGAAATTTTAAGCCTTGAGCGAGATACAAATTTCATAACATTTCATACACACAATTTTGAGCAGATTTTTTAAGCCTTGAATTAGATATACACATTTCATACATTTTTCATACCGTTTTCATACATTAAATTTTTAGCGAACTTTTTAAGCCTTGAGCGAGATATACGCATTTCATACAACTTTCATACATAAATTTTTTAGCGAAAAAAATAATATTTTTTAAAAAATAGAAAAATAATTTTAAAAAGAACAATTTTTTTTTTAAAAATAAAAAATAAAAAATAAAATTTAAAATTATAATGTTTATTTTTTAAAAAGTATGTTTTGTATAGAATTTGTAAGGTTATGTTTTGTAAATAGAAAACTATCGTCACGTTTCGTAAATATTTCTCCTTAATATGTATATATATGTTCTTTACCCTTTAAAAAATCGTTGTATAATACTCCCTTCCTCTGTGCCAATTATGAGATATCATTTGAATTCTGAGAGCTAAGCTTTTTCATTTTAATTGTGGATTTAGATATGAAATCTTTAAATTCTTTGAAATAAAATTTACATACTTGAAAACTACACCATAGTTGATAATTTAAAATATGTAAAAGCATATGAATACATTCGCGGCCAACTAAAAATTTATTTGACTCTCGAAATCCTAAAGGTGCCACATAAATTAAAATGGAAAGAGTATTCTTAAGAATGCCAGAATGGTGGAGAAATGATGATGAAGACAACAAGATGTATAACTACGAAAGCACAACATGACAAATAGACACCTTTTGCATTTTAGTTGGCAAATAGAAAGAAACACCCAACATGACAAAATAAAAAAAATGACGGTGTATACGAAAACTTGACCGCACCACCACCAACTCAACAATGAGGAACAAAATGGTTCCCATGATATATCATCTACAGAATTTCGACCCGAATACAGAACAAAATTAGAACTAATGGTTTAATCACTTATGCTTAATAGTAGTACAAATTGATGAATCATGGTAATAACACATGAAAGGACAAAGTAACGGAAACAACAAATATGACAGAAGATGACAAAACATGGGCATTAATATGAATTAATTTGTTAGTTTAATTAGAGAATTAAAATAGTTAGTGGTCTTCCCAAAAGAGTAAATTATGATGGGTGAGAAACATTCAAAGAGTAAATTATGGTGGGTGAGAAACGTTCAGCAGTAATGCTCTGATTTATTATTACAATAATTATTATTAGAATAAAATGAATTAAAATGTAGCAACCAAGCTACTGATTTAAAATAAATAACGAATGACAGAAAAATAATTAAAAGAGAGATGATTTCAATTTTCTTCGATAGCTCCAATGATTACACAATAAGGGAATATAAAGGCAACCTTGCTACAGCTGGCTAACTAATAGCACTATTTAGGGACACATGGCACAATGCCATTTAGGGAACTAATTAAAAGGACAACATACTAAAAGGCCTAAGGATAATGGGCCAACTAAATACTGAGCTTCTGGATGCAGGAATTAACGGGTCAGGCCCAATTCATGAGCCAGCCTAAATGTCACAATTGAAATCGTGACATCCCATTCCCCTTCAATCCAAAAAACCCTTGTCTTCTCCACTTTACTGACTGAAATTAGGAAACTGAGATATTAGGAACAAATAATCCTCCTATGTCGCTTCTTCCTTTGACAAATTGGCCCATTGCACTAACACTTGTGTGATTGAATGATTCCTCCGTTTCACGGTCCTCTCCTCCAAGATCGCGAATAGTTCTGCTAAGATTTGACCATCATTGGAGCAAAAGAGTGGATCTTTTGATGGAACCACCTTCTCGTCGATCTTCTTCTTTAATTGCGATACGTGGAATACTGGGTGGATCCTCGAGGTTGCTGGTAATTTGAGTTCGTATGCTACGGGTCCCAATTTCCTAATTACCTCGTAGGGTCCGAAGAATTTGGCTAATAATTTCAAATTTTTCCTCATGGCAACCGAGATCTGCCGATAAGGTTGCAATTTCAGGTAAACCATGTCTCTTATTTCAAAGACCCTTTCACTTCTCTTTGCATCTGCATACTGTTTCATTCTATTTTGTGCTTTGATGAGGTTATCCTTGAGAATTTTGTTGATATTCTGTCCGTCCCTTAACAATTGATCAACTGTTTCTAACTTGGATTGTGCGATCAGTTCAAATGAAGGTAATGGAGGTTCATACCCATAAAGGGCCTTGAAAGGTGTCATTCCTATGGCGGATTGGAAGTTCGTATTGTACCAAAACTCCGCCATAGGAATCCATTTTCTCCATTCCTTGGGACGATGTCCTGTCATGCAATGTAGGTAAGCTTCCACACATTGATTCAATCTTTCTGATTACCCATCGGATTGTGGGTGATAGGCCGATGTCAACCTTTGATCAACTTGTAACCCTTTAAATATTTCTCTCCAGAATAAGCTTGTGAATATAGGGTCACGATCAGACAAAATAGAAGTAGGAACCCCATGGAGTTTGCAGATGTTATCAAGAAATAATTGTGCTACTTGAGAAGCATTATAAGGATGTGACAAAGTAAACAGATGTGCGTACTTAGTAAACCTGTCAATGACCACTAATATGGTATTTTTCCATGTGACTTTGGCAAGCCTTTGATGAAGTCCATGACTAGATGCTCCCAAGCTCTACTAGGGATGGGGAGTGGTTGCAAGAGACCAGGGTACAGAACATGTTCTGATTTGTTCCTTTGACAAACCTCGCAACTTTGTACTTTTTCCTTAACATCATTAAGTAAGCCAAGCCAATAAAATAAGGTTCTTAGTCTTTGTTGAGTTCCCAAAATGCCTGAATGACCACCCCAAGAAGTTGAATGCATCTGATCAATTAGCTGCTCTCTTAATTGTCCACGATTGCCAACAAACAACTTCCTATCCACTCTGATTATTCCATTTTGCACAGTAGTATTAGGTAGTGCACTTGGATCAATTAATAATTGTGATAACATATTTTGTGCTTCTTGATCTATTTGGTAGCTTTCTATCAAATCTGTAATCCATTTTAGTTGTACAATATTTAATCCATTACATTCATCATTGTCTTCAAACCTTCTTGATAATGCATCTGCCACAACATTTTCCACCCCTTTTTTGTAGTGTATTTCATAGCTAAGACGCATTAGCTTAGAAATCCCTTTGTGTTAAAGGGCAGTAGTGATTCTTTGGTCTCTTAAGAACTTGAGACTGAAGTGATCAGTTCTAATAATAAAACGGCTAGGCTGTAAATAATGCCTCCATTTTTCTACTGCCATCAACAAAGCAATTAGTTCCTTTTCATAAGTTGAAAGTCCCAAGTGTTTAGAACTTAGAGCTTGGCTAAGGAAGGCAATAGCTTTGTTCTGTTGCATCAAAACTTCCCCTACACCAGTACCACTAACATCTACTTCTATCACAAATGGAATAGAGAAATTGGGTAGGGCCAACACTGGGGCCCTGATCATGGCATTTTTCAGGTCATCAAAAGCAACTGCTGCTTAAGAATTCCAACTGAACCCTCCTTTCTTTAGAATTTCAGTCAATGGTTTGCTTATGATGGCAAACTTATTGATGAACCTTCTATAGTAGCCTGTTAACCCTAGGAATCCTCTTAATTCTTTGATAGTTTTGGGATAGGGCCAACTCACTATAGCCTCAATTTTGGATGGGTCGGTGCTCACCCCTTGCCCAGATATAATGTGTCCAAGATACTCTACTTGCGCTGCAGCCAAACTGCATTTGGACATCTTAGCAAACGACTGAATATCTTCCAAGATCTTGAAAACCTCCCTTAAATGATGTACATGATCTTGTAAAGTAACACTATAGATAAGAATATCATCAAAGAAAACAAAAACAAATTTTCTAATGAAGGGACCAAAAACTTCTTGCATAAGGGCTTGAAAGGTGGCTTGGGCATTAGGGAGCCCAAAGGGCATCACCTTAAACTCCCAAAGCCCATGATGGGTCCGGAATGCTGTTTTGAACTAATCCCCTAGCCTCATTCTAATTTGATGATACCCCGCCCTTAAATCCAACTTAGAGAAGAATCTAGCACCATGTAATTCATCTAAGAGATCTTCTACTATTGGAATTGGGTATTTGTTCTTAATTGTGATATCATTTAGCTTCCTATAATTAACACAAAACCGCCATGTTGAGTCCTTCTTTTTGACCAAAATGACTGGGAAGCATAAGGGGATGTACTGGGGGAAATAGTTTGTGCATCTAGCATCTCTTTCACCATCGCTTCAATGGTGTTTTTCTGATCATAGGAGTACCTGTAAGGTCTTTGATTGACTGGTTTGGAACCTGACAATAATTTAATAGCATGATCACAAGACCTGTTAGCTTGCAGTCTTTTGGGCTCGATAAAAATGCCTCCAAATTCATTTAATAGCTCCTGAACTGGAATGGGAGGCCCATCAGCAGTAATTGCAATATCCATTGTTGTTAGTTGGGTTGATATAGAGCATTGCCCCAAACTGAGCAATTTCTGAATCTCCTTAATATCCCTGATAGTATTCGGCCCAGTAACATTACAGCCCATTAAGGTTATCAGTTTATCACTTTTAAAAAAAGAAATGCTATAAGGCCTAGTATGTATAACAATGGGTGCCACTACATCCACCCAATCCATGCCAAGTATAACATCCGAACCACCAGTTTTTAATACTCGTAATTTAAATGCAAATGTTTCCCCGTTCATTTTCCACTTGAATATTAGGCATAGTTGGGTGCAAACCATCATTTGCCCATTAGCAATACGTTCTCTCCTAGGTCTAGCCATAGTCTCAGTCTTAAGCCCCATCTGTTGAACTAATAGTGGATCAACAAAGCTGTGAGTCGAGCCACTATCAATTAATACTGAGATTTCACGTTTTTGTACGAGCCCAGCGATACGAATAGTAGTTGGGTCAGTATCAAGGCCCATAATTGCGTTCATGGACACCTCAGCCTGGTCCATCTCTTCCCCTCCATCCACTGCTACTACCGCGTCATCTTGTTTAATTAATTCCCCATCTTCTTGACCCTCCACCTGACCTTCTAAGGTGTTCAATGTTTTGGGCTTACAACGGTGACCCGGATGATATGCCTCATGGCACCGATAACACAAGTTTTTTTCTCTCAACATTTCCAGCGAAGGTTTTGGAAACTTAGGAGGGACAATTGGGGCTTTTTGGGTTGCTGAACTTAAAGTGACCGAGGCTTTAAAATTTGAAACAAACTGATTGGGCCTGGGGTATTTGGGGGCATTACTTTTAGCTTGAGCATTTTGCGACAGTTCATATAATTTAGTCGTGTTATAGGCTGCTGCAAGTGTTCGAGGATTTGCAACCTTAACCATTGGTCCAATTTCATCCTTTAAACCTCCTACGAAACACGTAACAAAGTATAGCTCATCAAGGTGTGGCCTCACCACTTGAACTCGACAACGGAGCTCTTCGAACTTCTTTTGGTAACTGTAAACATCAGCTGTTTATTGTAAGCTATTAAAAGTAGTAACAACATCAAGTGGCCCCATGCCATCATAACACATTCACAAATGTCGTTACAAAATTGACTCCAATAAACTTGGCCACCATGATCAATTACATATGAATCAAACCAACTGTCAAATTTATCCTTTACACTACCAGACACATAGGTCATTTTTGCAGCCTGTACCTGATAATAGTCAAAATAATATTCTCATAGCCTAATCTAACCCCGCACATTTTTATCGTCAAACTTCGGAAATTCCAACTTAGCTTTAAGGAATCTCAAATTCGGGGAGTTAACGTCTTGGTTAGAAAATAAAGTGGGTATGGTACTGTGGGAATGAGTTGGTGCTTGGGCTTGGTTAGGTACGTATTGGCCTTGGGTTGTATATGAGGGTATTTGGGTTGTATATGAGGATATTAGGGTTGTATATGAGGGTATTTGGGTTGTATATGAGGGTATTTGTGTTGTATAAGGAGGTATTTGGGCATGGTGTTGTGGAATTTAGGTATGGTACTGGGGCATTTGGGTTGTATACGAGGGTAATTGGGCTGTTGTGGTCGTTTGAGCAGAGGGAACAGTGAAGTGGGGCATGAAAGTGGTGTTCTGGGCTGAAAAAGGGTAGTTAGGTAACTGAGTTAAGGTAGGAGTGTGGGTTTCTGTTATGGAGAAGGGAACATGGCGACCTATGGAGACTCCACCAGAGACCGGTGTGCTAATGAAGGGTCTTGAAGTGCTAAGGGATACAGGGATAGTCGAGTTTATAACAGCGGCGAGTGAGTGAGAAACATAGGGGTTCATGGGGAAGAAAGAATGAGCTTCGTTCCTAAGGGTTTGAGTACTATGGCAGTAGTTAAGAGGATTTGATGTTGTGGTAAGAACTAACCCTCTACTTACGTTAGATGCTGCAGTCGAGGCAGCTACAGGGGTCGAGTATGTTGGGTTTGTTGGCATTGTCGGAGCCGAGCGACTAGCTCCATTTACCGATGATTGACCCATACTAAGACGTACTCCACTTTGCAAAGCACCCAAATATGAGCGATTTCCAGAAGCTGAGTCCTCTCCCCTTCGTATATCCATCACCATCGTCTCTATGCGTTGATTACTCTCAGCATTTCGACGTTGCATTTCCTCCATTTGTTCCATACGTTTGGTTGCTATTTCCATGAAGGTTTGTAACTGTAAACCCAAGGTTCGCTTCACCATCGCTTTGTTCTAAAGGCGGTGGGGGTAATACCATCGTGTCCAAGATCAATTGCTCTGGATACTAAATGTAGCAACCAAGCTACTGATTTAAAATAAATAACGAATGACAGAAAAATAATTAAAAGAGAGATGATTTCAATTTTCTTCGATAGCTCCAATGATCACACAATAAGGGAATATAAAAGCAACCTTGCTACAGCTGGCTAACTAATAGTACTATTTAGGGACACATGGCACAATGCCATTTAGGGAACTAATTAAAAGGACAACATACTAAAAGGCCTAAGGATAATGGGCCAACTAAATACTGAGCTTCTAGATGCAGGAATTAACGGGTCAGGCCCAATTCATGAGCCAGCCCAAATGTCACAATTGAAATAGTGACATAAAATATGAGAGAAAGGCCAACAAAGGAGAAAAGGGATAAATCAAATCCTATGCCAAAGAGAGGTGCCACATCACTCTTTTATTGCCTAGCTTTATAATATACATATAGATTTGCACGATTGCCCTTATTCGGCGGTGATCTTTAATTTTTACCCCTCAAATTGCTAGTCTTTAATTTTTGCCCTTTGCCTAAAAACTTCTGGGTTTCGGGTTCAAACCTCCTCTCAGTCAAAAACTAAAAAAAAAAAAAAATCGCAAGGCAGAGTTCTACCTTATAAGGCAGACTTTGTCTTATGCCTGAAGACTCAACAACCTAAAGGACTTAAGACATCTTCAGTGATTAGAGAACTGATCCTTCAGTTTGTTGCAGCCTTGTTCTTGATGAGCACTTTGATAGCAGCGGCGGCTACCACTTGTGGGAGAGTGATTTTCTATTTTTCAAAGTGTTAGGTTTGCACTTGAACAATGTTGTTTATATAGGAGGAGTAAGTCTTGAGATGAGAGGGACATTACATTGTCAACTAGCAAGCTGCAGCTGTGCTGCTGCACTGTCCAGTCGACACAGTGTCAGCAGCTTTACAGCTGTAGAGTTGACCCAGCAACGGCTAGAGGACTTGATCCCATATGGTCCCTCTAGAAGCATATCTGGTTCCTCGAATATGTTTGTCAAATCATCAAAATACGAAATAGCATGACTTATCAGGTTATTTTGTAGAAATTAAGTTTAGAGTTAAGCTAGCTAATGTTTTTTTTTTCTTAGGGATATTAGCACCTGTATACAACCAGCAACCAATATTGACAAGATTTTAGCTAAAGATTAGGCTTGATAAAGCCTAAAAATTTAGCAGTGGATAGCCAAATCCTACCAAACAAACTAAAAAAAGGAGAATTTGAATCTTTAACTCCTAATTTAAAACTTATATCCATTCAAAATATAGATCCATTGATCTTTTCTCTCCTCACCTTGATCAAAATTATGTCACCACTGAAAAAGCTGAAGCTTTTCCATAGTGGCAGCGTGACAAGCAACTACACACTTGTCATAATTGCCTCATCCACAACACGGTGATTTGATGACTTCTACTTCTCCATAATCATCGTACTATGTTCCCTCTTTGTTACTCGTGATTTTGCAGAATATGATAATTTAGTTGTTGATTTGGGTAATGTTTTTTGACCTTGATGCTTTAGCATGTATATCTCTATGTATATCAGTTTATACCCACGCATATTACTGTTAATCTTGTAATAGACAACATCTACAACAGGTATATATCATATACCAACGTAGATCACATAGATTTTCATGAATATGTAAAAGATATGCATGCTATACTTGGGATATATGGATATACAAGGGGATGAATATACTGATATACATATGAATATACACAAATATAAGACCACTATAACCTTCAAAATGCGACCGGAACCACAACAAATCTTCTCCAAATGAGCAATTTCATATTTCCCAAAAACGCTACTCGCAACAACACTCATTCGATTTAACAGCACTTTTCGAATTTCAATTTTTGAATCCTCAACCTTCACTTAAAATTGATCCTACTTTTCTGAAGAATTAAAATCCATCACGACAAACTTGAGCCTTGCAACTCTGTTTAGTATGAAGAATCTCTTACAATTCAAATTGGGTTTGCCATTATTCAGTAATCAATCTAAATTACAGCATAGATTAATTTCAACTAAGGAATTAGCTGGATTGAGCTTAAACCAATTTGGGAGAAAATGTTGACAGATTTTGGTCGAAATCTTGGAAGGAGAGGGGCGGGGGGGGGGGGGGGGGGCTGGGGGGAGTGGATACTAAATAATTCTTGCTATTTTTAAGAAAAATAATTTTGATTATTGGGTGTCAATTCTTTTAAGATAATTGCTACCGAATTCAACAGGGCTATGATTAAAGAATGGGCTTTTTTATGCCAATTGTTCGACACACTAGTCATACCATGCCAATTTCTCTTTTTTCTTTTGCGAGCAATTTGCAGGATTGTCCTTCGCTGAGGGTGGTATTTAATTTTTGTCCCTCAAATTAGTGATCTTTAATTTTTGTCCTTCGCTACAAGCCTCTTGGTTCCAGGTTCAAGCTCCGGCTCAGTCAAAATTTTTTAAAAAAAATTCGGAAGGCATAAGTTGGGATTCGCAGGGAATAAGTTGGACCCCAACTTATGTCTTGCGAATCCCAACTTCTGCCCTGCGAATCCCAGCTTATGGCTTGCGATTTTTTTTTTTATTGAGCTTAGGTTCGAACCCAAGATCTCTGGATGTTAAGCGAAGACCAAATATTTAAGACCACCAATTTGAGGGACAAAAATTAAAGATCGCCCAAAAGGAGACTCCGTGCAAAAAAATGTTCTTTTGCTTTTAGGGTCAACCTACTAAATTTAGAACAATTAGATCCAAATTAAATTTGGGCTCAGTCTCTTTATTATTTTGGGCCTTATAATCGACAATAGCTTGACTGCTTGAACAAGAATGCGAAAAAATAGGGAGAATGACATATATATACATAAGAATATGATATATTTATAAATATGACGATATTTTTCAGTTTATAAAACATAACAATGGATTTCTTAGAAAACATATACAAAAATTTCGCTTAAAATTTTGTGTATGAAAACTGTATAAAATGTGTATATTTCGCTCAAGGCTTAAAAATTTCGTTCAACTTTTTGTGTATGAAAACTGTATGAAATATGTATATCTCGCTCAAGGCTTAAAAATTCCGCTTCATATTTTGTGTATGAAAACTGTATGAAATATGTATATCCGCTGAAGGCTTAAAAATTTGATTCAGAATTTTGTGTATAAAAACGGTACGATACATGTATATAACTATATAAAATTTGTATAACGTTCGTGTTAGGTTTTTGAAAATTTAATACAAGTACAACAACATTGTATACAACTTTCATATAATATTAATACAACTAAACAAAATACAAAACTTGGTACAATTTCCATACAAACTCAACGTACTATTATCATACAACTTTAATAAAAAAAAAAATTGAATCTCCCTCGAAATATGAAAAAAATCACGTTGCGGATTGATAATTTTTATTGGGGGTTGTTGGTTAGCTCTATTCTCTTCCGTTCGTCTTCCCTCCCAGGTTTATTCTCTTTTCATTATGAATTTTTCAGTTGATATACGAATGATGAATTTGTTACCACGGTGTGTATCTGCTCCTCCCAATTAATCATCGTCCTTTCAGTTTTGATAATTAAAATCTGTATTTGGAATCACTATACCAACATTGTATTCGACATTGAAGATAATCCAGGCCAATTTGTACGCTTTGGAAAAACTCAACAAACTGAAACCAGCGCAACTCTTTAACACCACATTCAAAAGAGAGCGCACATGAGGCCTTTTCTCACGATTTACAATAAAATATAAAAAACTTTTATGTTTGGTAACTAAGAAAAAATATCTATATATTTAGTAATAAAGAGTCTTAAGTAGCTACGTATGTTATTTTCCCGAACAAATATCGAGGCCTCAATCGCATTACTGTAGAACTGCTGGATTTAATCAAATGAAAGTAGGAACATCATGCCAATTCTTTATGGAACGGACAGAATTACTTCAATTGATTAGATCAAATTAGACGCATACAAATCACGAGACACATTTTGCAAAGTTTGTACAATATTGTTTGGTAAGTGGATACAGAAATTTTCCAATATATTTCAGATTTTTTTCCGGAAATACACCGTTTCGGGATCTCTAACGTAACCAACCATTATAAATTTTTAACAAAAAATAAACTAAAAGAATCAAATAGATTACTCTGTTACACAAAATTTTCCTTAATCTAAAAAAGAAATCCAAAATTTGTCCAAACTTTTTTTATTTCACTCAAATGACGCCTTACTGAATGCAAAGTCTAGTTTTACATCTGATATTGACCAAATGAGATACTACTTAAACTTACAACATGCTTTTATGAGAAAACCACTTTAATTTCTATTAGAGAAAGGAAAATAGGAAATACAACACAAACTATTTGCAGGGGCATATATGAATCAATCATCCCACAAGATAAGTTCAGTTACGTTGCGAATATTTTTGATAGAATCAATATCCATTTCCAACCTCTACTGATAAAAGAAGCAACTTTAGCAGTATAGTGAAGGCTTCCCCACAAATTGTATATTAATAATATGAAAACATAGCTTGTGAAGCAATGAACAAAGGCAGTGGAAACTAATCTTCCGCTACAAATTGCCTCTATACGTAATACAGTACTTGTTAGTAAGGTGAGAAAAGAGTCGCCAGAGCGCCTTACACCTCAGGTGGAAATTTTCGACAGAAATTCGAAATACCGGATACGGGAAACAAAAAAAAGAGATTTCTTCATGACTACCCAGGTTGAACAAAATATTTACTCGGTGTACCTATTTACAAAGTTCGCCCTTGAAAATTACACTACAATACCTATGTTGAATCACCCTATTGTATATCATAATGATATACACCATACAACACGTGATTTGTATACCCGAAGGTACACAACATACATACATGTTGCATATTTTGTTAAAAAAAAAAAAAAAAAAAAAAAAAAATCTAATTAGGCATCGATTGTAATTCCTAAAATGTTTATTTTTCGTATAATTCTTTTCGCCGTCTGGGTCTGGCCACACGGTGTAAATGTCCCAAAAGAAAAGACTTGAGACTCCTATTGCAAAAATGTAGTAATACGTAATAGTTTGAAAGTTGTTTTTATATTGCACAAATTTTTGTTATCGTAATGTCTGACTTAAAAATTTGAAGAAAGGAATACCTTGTGAATTTTTATCCAAACAAGTGCTTTTGAAACAAGAAGATTCAATTAGGTGATCTTCGTCGGGATTGACACAAGAAAATAAATGCTTCCCGTGCAAATTCTATCCAGAATTATCTAGTCTAGCACAAACAAACACGTCAGTTAACTTAAATGTACCAAAGTTGACTCCATCTGATCATTAAATGAAAAGTTGAGAACTTAGAGAGCAATAAGTGCCCATCTTATCCCAAAAATAACATAATCTCAAAATGGAATACTCCATTCATTGTTATCTGTCCACTATATACTAAAAATAAATTCAGTTTACTTGTCCATTTTAAAAAGAAAGAGAAAAGTATTCTTTTTTCTAATTTATCTTTAACATTAACTACTCATTCTCTAAATCATTTTTCAGTTACATTAAAATTATACATAAATTAATAATATGAATATTATAATAAATTAGCACATTATTTGTTACTTTTAAAGCTATGCAAAATTAAATCATTTTTCAGTTACATTGAAATTATACATAAATTAATAATATGAATATTACAATAAATTAGCACATTATTTATTACTTTTAAAGCTGTGCAAAATTTATTGTGAACAAGTAAACATGCACGGGAGCCACAATTGAACCGGATGGGGTTACATCTACATGTGATCCCAATTTATTTACGAGTAGCTGTTGGGTTGTCAACAAAAACATGGAGTATTTGCATCATCTTTTGGACCTACTCGAGTCACTAAAGTCTTCTTTTCTTCAATATGATCACATTAATCCCATTGATTTCATAATTTAGCCAAAAACGTAATACGACGGGAAAAAAGAAGAAGAAGATGTAAGTAGTGCCATATCACGTAGGCCAAAGGCATACACCCAAATATTAAATTATTGTAGCCGTGATCAGAGGACTAGGTCAATAGAAATGTTCAAGAAGAAAGAAGACAAATATGTAGACTCCAACTTGACCTCAAAGTCTTGTTCATTGATCACAATCGGACAATGTCATAGCATTTTCTGACTTCAAGGTAAGAAGGAACGACAACTTAAGCCATTAGGTGTAGGCGTTTTTTAGAGTTGAATTTTTTAAGTTTTTCGATTTGACCCGAAATCGATCGATCTAATCATGAGCAAGTTGGAAAGAGCTCTAATAAGCCTACCAGATCCATGTATGTGGAAAAGTATAGGAATGACTTGTGGCTAAGGGTAAAAGGGCAATTACAAATAGTTTTTTTTTTTTTTTTGTGTGTGAAATCTATTTTAATAGAGCATATGATGTCAATGGTCCGCAGTAATTAAAGAGGGTATACCATTGTAGATGCTATCATTTTTTGTTTGGTTGTGAATGCTGATTTCTTATTTTTTAACTAGCAGGACACAATTTCAACAGCAACCATCTTGCCATATGTTTCTAGATGTAAAAAGTTCAGTCCATAGTGTTGCACTCAATCCTCACAAGAATATCAGCAATCCACCTTTTGTCTACTCATACAACTTTCATCACAAAAGTCAAATCCATTGAATATAACATAAGGCTCTAACTTATATACACTAACAAGGTAAAAATATTTTACTATCAGTATAATTTAATCTGTATGCATCGTACGTAGTTCGCTTAGGGGTGAAGCGACAGTCTATCTTATTGGCTCAACAAAATCAAGTAGTTTTGGCCCAAATAATAAGTACATATAAATAACTTATTCAGATTCAATAGTGTCTTTTCTAGAATTCAGAATCCATAAATCCAAAATTTTAGTTCAGCTTCTATTTTCACGTGACTGATTTCACTTATAAAGACCTGTTACTTGTACTTATGGAGTGACCTAATAATGTAAATCATTTTTTGGATTATTAATTTTATAGAAGTTAAACTTATAAGATAACTGGTGCAGATGTTGCGTGTATAAAGTTTATGCAAAGAAGAAAAAAGAATCCATAAAAGATGTGTGTCAAACGTTTGATTTTGTCATCTTTAGGTAAGCACAAGGAAAATGGAGAATGAACGTTAAAAAAACTGACAATGGATTCAACATCAAAATGAAACTTGTCGTCTGGATATATATATATCCCCATTTAGTGAAATTTGTCATTTGCGGGTCATATATGAGGAAGGCATCCAAATGAGAGAAGCAACCAAATCTCTTTCTCACTAGTCTCTCTTTTGTTTCTTCTTTCTCCAATACATATATCACATACGTATTTCCATGTCAAACAAACTCCTTTAATATCTAACAACTTTGAGACGGTTTTATTGACTCCTCTCTTGACTACCATATGAATATGACTTGAAGACTCAGCCACTCCTTGCAATTCCAAGGATTACAACATTTTACTAGTAAAGTTTTAATTTGTGTGACATAGTTTGAATCAACATGAAATTTTTAGAAAAAAATGAAGACTTTTTAAACATCCATGTTTGTGGTTATAAACTTTTGAACTCGACCTTAAACATGTTGTAATATTTATGTAGTTAAAGAAGAAGTGTAAAAATTGTTTCGAAATTAAGAAGTGATGTCTTTTCCGAACAGGCTATAAAGAAAAGTTTGTCACATAAACAACAAAGGATGGAGTAACTATTTCTCAATATCCTCACTTTATCACTTGCCTCCCTTTGTGTATTTTTTCGCATACTTAGTCGAGAAGCAAATAAAATGACAAAATACAAATTTGAAGGAAGACAAGAAATGAATTTCAGTCATTTCTTTTCTTTTCCTAGCAACATATTTTCTTGTATTGATAAGAAATCTTGAATTACATTATTCAGCCACAAAAAGAATGGAAAATATATGTTTTAAGCCACCTATAAAAAATAAAAATATCTTATCAACTTGTATAGTAATCTAGTTTACCTGATTACTAATTAAGCAAAAAATAAATTTAAGAAAAAAATTCTTTTTTAAAAGGAAAAACATGCAGCAAGAAGCTTGGCTAGCTATCAATTTGCTGGAAAACTTGAATTAGCCACTTTATTGTTGCCATTGCTTGTGTTATTATTGCCATTGCTGGTGACACTGCCATTATTGTTGTTGGCAGTCGTTGTGGTGGCTGTAGTATTGTTGACACCATTGTTCGATTGCCCGGGATTGCCAATAAGGGAAGTGATGGCTGCTGCTAATGCCGCTGTGAAATTAGGATCATTGGTGAGGGCGTTCACCGTGTCAGCCAGAGGATTGTGGTTTGATGGATTAATCGATGATTGCAACGTTGAATTATGTTGTCCTTCCAAATCTTGTGACAATTGGAGGCCAGAGAATTTTGATTGGTTATACAAAGCCTGGCCAAAAATCTGAGGCAAAAGTGCAGCTGGATTTGCTAGGATGTTATTGTGGGGTGAATTTGAGAATGGGACTTGAAATTGGTTAGGGGGTCTTGGGAATTGCAACGGGTTTGGGGATTGAGTTAGGTCCAATGTAACAGTAGGGAAAGGCGCCGAGGCTGAAATTGTGGCCATGCTAGAAGAGCAAGGAAGGAGAGTTCTCGCAAAGAAATTGGAATTCATTAGCCCATCTGCACTCGGCATAGAACCCGAGAGCAACATTCTTGCTGCTGAGGAAGTAGTTGAGGCCATTGCCATTGCTGCCGGAGGCAACGGATGGTTGTGAGTCCCTTCATAGGTTGTGATCAAGATTGTTCTGTCCTCTGCACATCTTTGAACCTGTCAATGCAGCAAAATCACTTCAGTCAAAAGATTCTCTTCTACCAATTCTTGCAACTCAAATTACCAAATGAAAATGCATAATGACCTTCTTTTTTCGTTTCATTCAGTATTCGTTGCTTACTAATCTGACTAATCCAGACATGCTCGAGTAAGCCTACTAAGGAAGGTAAAACGCTCTTTACTGAAAAATTCTTCATTTTTAGGGTTCGAATATGAGACTTCTGGTTGAAGGTATTAGAGACAGCAACTATCATACCACACTCCTCAGTGGTGACTTTCATTGCTATTATAATATATACATTCATGATGTGAATTCCACAAGATATTTCCTACCAGGATTCTTTCTTGATTCTTTTAGAAAGAAAACAATTTTTTTTTGTATTTGATCAAGAAAGAGAAAAAAGCAATTGCAATGTAACACCAACTAGTATTGACTATCAGTGTTGGGTATGAAGCGTACAGCTAACACATTGTTGTTAATTTAGAGGCTAAATTCACTAAGATTCTGATCTTTGTGATTGACTAATATACTCTGAAAAAATCAGGAGTAAGTACAGAAATAAATTATTGGACAAACGAAAACATACTTGCTTCCGAACTGGGCAACCAGCTGCCATAGTGCACCGGTAATAAGCCCGAGGACACGGGTTTCCCTTCGCCATTTTCTGCCCATACTTTCGCCATTGGCAACCATCCGTGATCTGATTGTACCACAAGAAAAAAAAGAACTATCCATTAGTTTCCATCAAATAAATCTTTTAAACCCAAATAAATATATACATCCAATCCTGGAAGAAAAAATTGTACCATGGGAGCCTCTGATCGGGCCCTGACCGATACACGAGCCTTTCTCATGGTAGCCTCAGTAGCTTGTTGATCAGCAGGTTTATTAGAGCCATTGCCACCAAGTCTTGGAATTTTATTAGGACCCCAACCAGGTGACCCTTTTTCAGGACTATCTTCTCTTCCTGATTCCATATTATTCGTTGGCGATCGTGATTTTTCCCTGCCACTTCGTCCCTCTGACGAAGACAGGGAAGCCTCTTCTGCCTCAGAACCAGCTAGGCCAAGATCCATGAATTGCCTAGGCACCATTTGTCCATGACCATTTTGATTATTGTGGTTGTGTTGCTGTTTGATCACTTCTTCAGTACTTTTCCCATCATGTTGACCATTTTCTTGATTTTGTTGTTGTTGTTGTTGTTGCTGCATCATATTCATCATATGCACCTGCAGGGTACTGTAATTGTTTGTCACCTGATTTAACATGTCCCTTAAACGTCGATTTTCACCGTTCATCCTTTCCAATTCAGCCTGAAGAACTGCTAGCTGAAAAACAGAGTGTCCAAAATTCAAGTTATGTTAATATTGCTAAATAACCAAATATAGTCATGAATACTGTAATTAGTGAGTGATCTTAATTACACTTACCTCACTCTTGGTTCTTTTATCTTCAGAATTATTAGGGGATAAGCCATCCTCCACTATGGACTGATCACTATAAGTGTTTGCAGTGAGAAGATGCAAACCAGTCTACACAATAATTGGATCAAAATTCAGTACAGAGGTAGTTTAAAATTCACTAAACAGATAAAAAGTTTTTTTTTTTTTTTTGGTAAAAGTAGTAAGCTTACATTAATGCTAAAATCCAATTCAGGAGGAGGGGTGTTGGATTCTTTCCTCTCAGTGTCGTTGGCTGTTGTTTCCGCAGAATTACCATCTTTTTTATCAGCAAAAAAGTCCATTTCATCAATGACGGGTCTATTCTGGACCTCTTCTTCTTGATCATGATGAGTAGTGGAGCAGTTAAGGTTCACTGGGAATTGAATAGTAGATGGTGGTGACCTGTTCTTGAATTGTGAGTCCATTGATGATGATAAAAAAGGTTCAATCTTGAAAAACTTGTTATGAGAAAATTGTTGGTCGGGTTCAAGAAAAGAATTGAGGACAGTGGATATTGGAAGGAAGTTTTTGATGGGATCTGGATCAAAGGAGAGTCCACTACCTTTGGCCATATATGTATGAAGAGAAAGAAGAATTACGAAAACAGAAAGGGAGAGAGAAATGGGCTAAGTGAGAAGAAAGGAGAGCAATGGACTCGGCTAATAAAAAGGGGAAGTTGAGACTTTAGACTTGAGACTAGGGAAGGAAGACCAAATACTAGGTAGGGGGTGGGGGTGGGGTGGGGTGGGGGGGTTTTGTGGAAGTAAATAAGAGTTGAGTTTCTAGATTTGTTTGAACTTTGAAGAGAAATTGATGGGATTTGATTTTTCTGAAAATTAGACAACGAGTAGTAAAGAATTTGGAAGAAGGGATATCAAGTGTCCCCACTTGAAAATTGAGCTGTCAAATATGGGACCCACCTAGGGGTTTAGTGGGGTCCATGCTAAAGAAAATTTGAGCTCATGAAAATTAATCATTTATAATCACATTTTTATTGTCGCTTCGGACTTACCTAGTGCAGTTATATTTTTTTTGTGGTTTTTGAGTTAATGCACATAGATTATCTAGTGCGCATCAAATGATAGGAATCTAAAAAAAAAAACTCCATTTTATTCGTGATAAAATAAAGTATAGATTAATAAATCATAATTCAATGATAATAATTTGCATGAAATGAAGTGTTTTTTTTTTTAAATTGTTTTTTTATTACATAGGAAGGGATAGGGGAAGGAGAAATGGGGAAGAAAATTACAATATGAGGATTCGAACCCTCACCAACAAGGTGAGAGTTCAGGTAGTCAACCAATTGAGTTACTAGATGCCTACATGAAATGAAGTATCATATATGTGCTGAATTGAATTAAACAATAGTGTAGCCAGATTTTCTTTTGAATAAATGTTTATGCGAGAAATTTACTCCAGTCACGTTGAATGCTTCTATTCTTTGCTAAAAGTACTAATACTATTTCAAATGTATAGAAAATATCATTTATTACAATTTCAAATGTATGGAAAATAGCATTTACTTCTCTTTACTTTGTTATAATCTTCACTCTAGTTGAAAATATTGTGAATTTTTTAAGCAAAAGAACGACACTGACTGATTTTTTTTGTCAAAATAGAAAGTGAGAACCTGAAATTGACCAGTTCAAAAAATTCACCGCCCCTATAGGTCCGGCATTTGCTCGTGATGATTTTGGGCCTTCTTTTGGATGCATTAGAGTCAACGGATTTCAGAGACCGGCCCACTTTATGACGACTTGTGGGCCCATCATTGCCACGTAGGACTTTTATTTTTTGGCTTACCCCACACCTTGACTTCTTCACTTCTCAGTTGTCATATGAATTGAAATCTTCCAATAATGAAAGTTCAAAGAAAATGAAGTGATTTTACTTGGTAAATGACGTTATAACTATGTGGTAAGTTTTGCTGGTCTCCTCTATATTCATGGACAAGATCTGAGTTTGTGGCTTGTAAACTAGTTACGAGATGTGAACAATACGTAAATTAAGGTAAAACCATCCAAACATGATAAGAACGTGCTTCTAATCACGCAATTTTATATGTTATGTATATATTTGTTTATTTTGTGTTAATATATACTTGATTGTGTTATATACAAATGAAATATGAAATATCGAGAAAAAAAGAGGAAGATCAAGGGTGGAATAATTTTTTATAATCGGTGTGAACACATTCACCGTCTTCTAGTTCAAAGTACTTATATTATCACTAAAAGAAATTCTAAAACATATATAATCATACGAATTTGTTCACACTTCACACCCATTGTCAGAAAAGAATAATTGATGCAGTATATTCTACAATCACACCCATTATCATTAGATCTAATGTACGTCATTTGAAAAAATAAGGAGGAAGTTTCATGATCTAGCTAACTGATATTCTATTATGATATATAGAGACGTATATGAATTATATGCTCCCTCCTTCCCATAATAAGTGTCATCTTAGTCAAAACACGCATATTAAGAAATCAATAATGCAATGTGAAATTTACTAAATTACCCCTACATAGTAAAAATAAATTATTTTCTCTTAATTAAAGCATGCACAAGTAGTAAACCTTTTGACATTGGGAATCCAACAATACCAAGTTACAATGTGGTTCTTCCAATCATCATTTAGATGTTACTTTAAATTGTCATATGGGATAAATTTTTTTGGCTAAGGTGACACTTATTATGGGACGAAGGGAGTAGTTGATATGAGTGAAATATCTATAGAAGTAAAGTGAAAAAAAAAAAGGGATAGAAACAAGATGGAAGATTAGGGTTTGTTCCCATAGGTTTAGCTAATAACTATAGCTACTCTAAAGTATTGTAAAGTTGGGTAATAGGGATATAGTTCAGGATACTGATTAATTATAAAAGCTGGTCCAATCTATGGGTATTTTTCAACAATGGAAACCAATTAAATGAGTATTCAATTGACCTGAAAAAATTAAAGGGGGCATGCAGAAGAGTATTTATGCGTAGCTTATTAAAAAAAAAGAAATTAGGTCCCATGGTCCCAACTTTGCGTCGCCCGCCATGCATGACTGAAACTTTCTGCACTCGAAAATATTAATTTGGTTTAGCTTTTCCCCAATTTAGTGTCTATTGATCAGAGGCGAAGTTAAATTTTAGTTTATGAATTTTAAGTCACTTGCTTATTGGTTCTTGAAAGATTATTTATACATATCAAATGTATGTTTTTAACATGAATCAAAAGGCTTGAGCTAAAATTATTGAGTTTTGTCGAATCCGTAGTTAAAATTGTCGGTTCGTCATGGAGTTTCACCCATAAAATTTGAAACTCCATAGCATGCATATGTTTCAATTATAGAGGCTGAAAATTTAAACAAATAGGATCGAGCACATATCATCACTCATCAGTGCTAAATAGTGAATACAAAGTTAACCAAAATCCGCGAAGAGTATAGCTTGAAAATTTTAAGGGACTCTACGGTTTTGAAAAAAGGAGTAGCGAAATTGAACAAGAAGCAATTTTCAAATCGGAAAAGGGTAAAAAATACTCCTAATGTATATGAAATGGCTTAAAATTTCCCTACATTCACTGATTGGACCATAATTGTCCTTAACGTTAAATTTAACCTTAAATATGCCCCTCCTTATAACAGAGAATCTGATGTGCATTGTGCATTTTTTAAATAAATATGTGACATTGATCATTTGTTGGTCCACATGTAATTAGACTCAACATGTTCACAACCCGACCCATTATTCTAAATCCTTTCTTCCTCAAACTGAAAGCCTTAATCAGAGACTACATTGCTGGTGATGACTCTCATAATCATCAATGCCCCCATGTTCATAACAAGGAGTAACGTCAAGCAGCTCTTTTGGGTCTTTATTGAATAGGAAGTTAATAAAGTGGTAATATTGGGTCTTGACTTTTGAAGGAGCAGTTGATAGGACTGATTTTCTAATTGAGAAGCTGGGGAATTAGTAATATTGCAACTATTGTGAGAATAGAAGAGGAAAATAGTGTAGCCATTGTTTGCACAAGCTAGGAAAAGATTGAAAGAAGCAAGTAAAAACTTAGAGCATTTTTACTGTTCATGCATATTGAGATCTTCACCTTGTTGGTGAGGGTTTAATTTTTCACCTTTATAATCTCCTCCCCAGTTTCTCCTTTCTCTATCCCTATGTAATTAAAGGAAAACGCTAAGGAGAATTATGGTTCAACAGGTGAAAGAAGAACAATTTAAAGCTATTTTTAACACGTTAAATGCATATTTGACCTTTTTCCATTTTCAAATTTATCTGCCTTAGCTTTTGGGTTGCTTGACCAAAAATCTACAGTACCTTTTATTGCTACAGTTTCCTCCTTTTTTCCTGCGTTAATGAAGAAAATATAGATCCCGTGAAGGGACGGTTCCTTTCTTTTCATTGAAGTTTGAATCAGGTCAAAAAGTGCAGTGGCTATTTTTTCCGTCTCCTGTCATGCATGCACTTTGTAAAATGTTATTTTATCTTCTTATCCCATTCCCTCTACTCTCTATGGTTAGGTTCTTTCTATAATTCTCTGGCTTTGTCTAACAACGTGACGTGTTATAAAAGCTATACATAGCAAAATTCTTCCAGTGTAATTGATTGAAGATGCAAACCTTTCCACGTTTTATAACAGATTCGACACACACAAACAAACAAACAAACAAAAAAGTAAATACACAGTTCAATATTCTCTTATCTAATGCAAAAATAAGTGTTCTTTCTGTTTCACTTGACGTGACACAGTTATTATTTGAAGAGTTAAAAGGAAGCTTTTTCTTATCATAAAATAATTTTAAATATTTTAAATTATTAATTATTATAATTTATAAGACTATTTAAATATATGTATTTTATTAAAAATCTGAATCTGAATTCACGTGGAAAATTAAAGAATTTGACTATTAGACCTCGAATTCTGCATCATGTCACATATAGTGATATGGAAGGAATAATGGAGTCGTTATTATAACTTCAGGAATTGTGGCCAGGTGGCTGTAAGGTCACAATTTAAAGCTATGTGTAACGAGAGTACTGAAGTCCACAGATGTTTGATTTTAGAATCACCATTTAGTTATATTTGTAGTACGTAAAAATTTACAAGCTAAGTCTACTCACTTCAGGATAAATTTAAATGTGCGGTATCTGAATTTCAAGCACATAAGGCTAAAGTCTAGTCATTTTTGCCTGAATTTTATGCACATATGGCTCAACAATTTTTGCATGAACCCTTGTCTAATGTGTCTGAATTCAGCTATTTTTACTTGCAATTCAACCATTTTTATCTAAGATCAGCCATGGTTAACTTCAAATTTGTGTACACTTAGACTTCGTCAAGCCTAGCTTTAGATATAAACCGTACGTCTGAAATGATAGATGTGGACAATTTTAGTACATGTTAAAAAAAATGACGGTGTTCAAATAAAATACCCATGAAACTTTTACCCAGTCCGAATCCAATAACCTCCGATTAAATTTGTAAGAAAATGTAAATAAGCATACATGACTTGCTTTGAGTTTAATCCTATTATAGAGTTCAAAAAAGAAGAGTGAATTCCCGTATGATCAATCTGCTTCAGCTTATTTTTGACTGAAATTGAAGGAAAAGCTTGAAGAAGAAAAAAAGAAAAAACAAAAACAAAAGGAGAGAAAAAAGGAGCAGAAAGAAGAGCGGTTTTGGATATTTTTTATGTATAGTGCTGGTCCATATTGCTTCGTGAAGCCACTTTTAGGAAGAATCACGATTACTTGGATGACATTTTGCAGTCAACAGACACTTTAGACAAAATATGGAAAGAGAAAAAAAAGGGACAAATCAAATTAAGGTCCAACAAGTAAGGGTCCAAAAGTACAAACAAAACGGAGATCTAATGCCAAAGATATGGTACTGCTAAATTAACATTATTATATATACGTATATACGTGGGAATGGAAATCAAAACGTGACTCAATTATATATTCCTTTTGTGTGGAGATCTTTACATTTGCTTTTGGAACTTTTATCATACTTTCGTGTGAGACCTGAAGGTACTTTCTATCATGAAATGATCGTATTTATATTAGTTTAATATTATTACCGCAAAATTGTGGCTATAAATTAAACCTCGTGTAGTTAAGCCGAGTCTTAATTATGAGATTTACTGTTGGGTTAAGGAACATTTTTAATATTGCAAAATATTATTGTTAAAATGCCTTATTACTCCTACACATTGTGACCATATATAAAAGTGGTCGAAGTGGGATCATTTCTTTAGTAGACATTATTGGTTGAAGTGAGATCATTTCTTAGTAGCCATTATTGGCTGAAGTGGGATCATTAGAGCTAGACAATGGCAATTATTTCTCTCGTAACATTTGTTCCCATACGTATCATCCAATTCATTATAAGGATGACTTCTTCTTCTATAAATAGAAGTCACCCTTTCTCTTTGTGGAGTATAAGAGAGAAAAATACTTTGGAGAGTTCTTAAAAGAGTGAGGAAAATAAAAGAGAGATGAATTAGTTGAAGAAAGGTGTTATTCTTTGTGGAGCTTTGGACTCAACTTATTGTCCAGAGTTTGTTGAGTTATACGACGTGGTCGGGCTGTTGTATCCTGGAGGGGACAAGTCAGAAAGATTACTGCTGGACCGGTAAAGATTTGCTGTAGTGGGCTTGAATCTCCTTAAAGAAAGCGAGATATCCGCGCCTCAGCCGAAGACATTTTTTATTTTATTTTTCAATTGTAATTTTATTATTATTGTATTATCACCAACAATTTTAAGGAGATTCATATGGCTACAATTGAAAAATCTGCGGATGTCAAAGTGGGAGATCTTAACAAGTCATTTCGGTTCAACGTATTTTAAGAGATGGAAGGGTAAAGTACTTTGCTACTTAAGTCTTCTCAATGTTTCTTATGTGTTAACTGAGAAGAATCCAAACAAAGTAGATAACTCTTCCATGAATGATGAAACACTTATATCTCTTCAAGAAAAAATTGAAAAGTACGATGAGGATTCTTACAAGTGTCAGTATTATCTACTAAATTGTCTATCAGATAATTTTTATGATTATTATGATAGAACTTACTCTACTGCAAAGAAAATTTGGAAAGCATTGCAGAGTAAATATGATACCGAGGAGGCTGGAGCAAAAAAATATGTTGCAAGTAGATATTTTCGTTTCCAAATGGTGGACAACAAATCAGTGGTAGACCAAGCTCAAGATTTTATAATGATCGTTGGAGAGCTAAGTCGCTAAGGTCTGAGGAGATAAAAATTGGAGATAACTTTATTGTTTGTGGCATAATAGATAGACTTCCACCTTCATGGAAGGAATTTCAAAAAACTATGCGCCACAAACAAAAGGAAACTTCGCTTGAGACGTTGATTATGCGAATCCGCATGGAAGAAGAGGCAAGGGGCCAAGATGCACTTTTGCAAACGAAAGAGAGCAACTTACAACCCGTCACAAATAAGGTAAATTTAATTACTTCTAATAATGATGCTCCTAATGCTAACAAAAATACCTCTATGAAGCCTAAGAAGAAAATATTCAAGAAAAATAATGGTAGACCTCCCAAGAAAAATAATGGTGGTAAAAACCAAGCACAAAATCAACAAGCACAAAATGGAGGACCATGCTTTGTCTGTGGCAAGAGTGGGCATATTGCTCGATTTGGCAAGTTTCGGAAACGTGGTCCTATACCTCAGGCGAACGTTACCGAAGAGCCACTTGTGGCGATGATAACAGACATAAATATGGTTGAAAATGTTGATGGATTGTCACACGGGTACCCGGAGCTGACTACCGAGCACCTCTCATTAAGCTAATCATCGTACTTAACCTGAACATATATAATCTCCAAAGCAACCCATATCTATATACATAAGCCCTCACGGCTACAAAAATGATATACACAAGTACAACGTGATCATCGTGGGACACCAATAACCCACACGTACGTATCTACGAGCCTCTACTAGAGTACTAGACATAAAGACGGGACAAGACCCCGTCGTGCCCAACATATATATACACAAAAGAATATGATCATAAGTATCACCTTCGGAATAATGGAGTGCTCCTGTGAATCTGCTGATAAGCTCCTACGGATCCGCACCGTCTCCCTGTCTACCTATGGGCATGAACACAGCGTCCAAAAAGAAAGGACGTCAGTACGAACATTGTACTGAGTATGTAAGGCATGAATAGTACTGGCATAATAAAGAAATCACGAAGCATGAGATGAAGATATAACCTGATTAACCTTTAAAAGTAAACACGTGTTATACATCTCACATATATAAACATATCACATGTACCATCGTTGTTAACCCGCGTCCGGGTAACCATCATACGCCGCCCAATAGTGGTGTCATGTCCGGCCCTCTAGGCACGGTGTAATCATAAGCAACCCGCATTAGCGATGACATGTCTGGCCATCTAGGCACGGTGAAATCATATGCTGCCCACCTTCGCGGTGACATGTCCGGCCATCTAGGCACGGTGGGATCGTATCATCATATACTCATCATAAACTCATCATAAAGCATGCATTAGAATCCAAGATAATCTATAATCATATCGGGGTGACGTAAGGTCGAGAACCCCCATTTCCATTATGGATTAATCACAATCATCATACCCCACCTCGAAGGAACTAACGTTATAAGGTGGGTCTAGAAACAATGAATAACATCAAAGGAATGTATAAGATTCATTAGCTTCATAGGAATATCATGTCATGAGCTTTGGGATCTTTAGTCTTAGACTCATCATCATTATTATCATATTCATAACGTATCTCTTATCTTTATCTCCTGAGCAGTTCTTAATAGCCATAGGCTCATAGTTTCCGGAATGTATGAAAGTCATGGAAAAATAGAGTAAGTCATGTCATAGGAATCATGCCTTAGAAAGAAGGGACTAGCCTTACATACCTTTTCGTTTAGCTACTTTATCACTTGAACGTTACCCTTCACTATTCACGTTTCTACCTTCAAGAGAGTTCGTACTAATATTAGATAATCAATAACGTAAGCATGCTTGAACTAAAGCTAGAGAAAAATTGGGCAGCATCTCCTTTGTTTATACAACTTTCTCCATATCATATAACAACTCCCAAACGGCAATAACAATATTCATAATATCATATTCAACAATCTTCATCAACTATACATTATTCATTTCTCCTACTTCCATTTCAGGGTCATCCATAACCATGGTCATACTACAACATTACATTCGTACTCCTATAATGTTTCTCCCATGTTCTTAATATCATCTATAACAAGATTATACTCATAAAATCTCAAGAATTATGATTCATGTCAACTACTATTCAAGAATACTTTAATTTCACACTTGAGCTCCATATTTCACTTCCTTCCATAATCTAAGTCTTTCAACCATTAAATATGCTAGATAACATGTAATGATCATGAAACTCACCTTTGATTGTGTAGGAGCAAGTTTTGGATGAAAATGATTCACTTGAAGAAAAGCCCTAGCTTTAATCCAAAGAGATTTCTTGACTCTAGCAATCCATTAAGAGCTTCCTTGCACTTGATTTCTTTGGATTAATGATATTGCTCCTTGATTTCCCTTTGGATTCTTGAAAATAAAATGTGTGGAATGTTCTAGAGCCTTGGAGAGAAGTGGAAAAGTGTGGAAAATGAAAATAATAAAGTGGGAACATCATTTTATACTTGAAAATAACTCAGCCCGTCGGACTTTTACGGACACTTTATACGGTCCGTATAAGGGTCCGTATAACCCCACCTTTCTGAAATTGTTTCTGTCGTTCGTTTGAACTCCAATCCTTATGGAACCTTCTCAACACTTGTTTAACACTTCATTAACCATCTAAGGAGCATTATAACGTTTCCTCAAGACATTATTAAATCAGCATTAGCTCAGTACTTTGCAAACCCTTTTTCAAACACGACTTATACTTTACATTCTTCAACGAACTTTCTTCGCTTACCTCAAATGTCTTTGGAATGTTAATTAAAACGCTTTAAAACTACTTATTACTTATAGAAACATCGTATACTCTCACCCCGTGTTAATCTATCTACCATGCGACGATATGAAATTTTCCGAGGTGTAACGTGGATGGTGGGCTGATTTTGGTGCAAACCGTCATGTCTGCTATGACAAAGATTGGTTCAAAGTGTATACTCCATTTGAAGAGCCTAAAACCATAATGCTTGGTGATTCTCACACTACTCAAGTGCTTGGAGAGGGAGATGTGGAGTTAAGCTTTACCTCAGGAAGGGTGTTAACATTGAAAGATGTACTTTTTACTCTTTTCATGAGAAAAAAATTGATGTCAAGTTTTCTTCTTAATAAAGCGGGGTTCAAGAAAATTATTGAATCTGATCAATATGTAATAGTGAAAAAAGGTATTTTTGTGGGAAAGGGGTATGCTTGTGATGGGATGTTTAACTTGAATGTTGAAATGAATAAAGTTACTAATTCTGTTTATATGCTTTCTTCTACTAATTTTTAGCATGCTTGTTTGTGTCATATTAATAATCGTTATGTGGGAATTATGAGTAGTTTAGGATTAATCCCAATGATTAAAAAGGATTTTGAAAAATGCGAGGCTTGTAGTAAAGCCAAAATCACCAAAAAGCCTCATTTTCAAGTTGAAAAAAAAACTGAATTGTTAGAGTTGATTCATACTGATATTTGTGAACTTGGAGGAATTTTAACTCGTGGAGGAAATAGATATTATATCACTTTTATTGGTGATTTTTCTAAGTATACATATGTTTTCTTGATGAAAAATAAAAGTGATGCTTTTGAAAATTTTAAAGTTTATCTCCAAGAAGTTGAAAATCAGTTTGGTAGAAAAATAAAAAGAATTAGAAGTGATAGAGGCCGTGAATATGAGTCTAATGAGTTTAATTCTTTTGTTAGATCATTGGGAATAATTCATGAAACTACTCCACCTTATTCTCCTGCGTCTAATGGTGTAACTGAGAGAAAAAATAGAACTTTAGTAGAGTTGACAAATACCATGCTTATTGAGTCAAGTGCACCTCTAAATTTTTGGGGTGAAACTATTTTAACTGCTTGTTATGTATTGAATCGTGTGCCTCATAAAAAGACTAAATTAGCACCATTTGAGTTGTGGAAAGGTCACAAGCCAAATTTGGGATATGTAAGAGTTTGGGGTTGTCTAGCTTATGTAAGGCTAATGGATCCCAAAATAAGTAAATTGGGTAAAAAAGTAACTACTTGTGCTTTTCTTGGTTATGCTTCAAATAGTACAGCCTATAAATTTTTTAGTCTTGAAGATAATAGAATAATAGAATCAGATGATGCTATTTTTCATGAAAATAATTTTCCATTTGATTCTAAAAATAGTGGGGGTCATAGGACTGAAGAAAATATTTTGTCACTACCTAGTTCTTCTACTTCTGTTTTGAAAAATAAAGAAAAGGATGATTTTGAAATATGAAGAAGTAAAAGAGCTAGAGTAGAAAAAGATTTTGGTCCTGATTTTTATATTTTTAATGTTGGAGATGACCCTATCACCTTGCGAGAAGCTTTATCTTCACATGATGCTATTTTTTGGAAAGAGGCTGTAAATGATGAAACAGAATCACTTATTTCCAATAAAACTTGGAAGTTAGTTGAGTTACCACCGGGTTGTAAAACAATTGGGTGCAAATGGGTCCTAAGAAAAAAGTTAAAACCGGATGGTTCAGTTGATAAATACAAGGCTAGACTAGTTGGTAAAGGTTTTAAACAACTAGAAGGCCTAGAAATTTTTGATACTTTTTCTCCGGTAACTAGAATTACATCCATAAGACTTTTAATTGCTATTGCAGCAATTTTTGATTTGCATATTCATCAAATGGATGTAAAAACTGCCTTTTTAAATGGGGACCTAAATGAGGAAATTTATATGGAACAACCCGAAGGTTTTGTCGAAGCAGGTCAAGAAAGCAAAGTGTGTAAACTTACTAAATCCTTATATGGCTTGAAACAGGCACCAAAGCAATGGCATGAGAAATTTGATTCCTGCATGATTGAGAATGGTTTTAAAACAAACGAGTGTGATAAGTGCAGTTATCATAAGTCTTGGAATAATTCACATGTTATTGTTTGCCTATATGTTGATGATTTATTGATCTTTGGCTCAAATATGAATATTAACTAAAATTATTCTAAGAAGCCATTTTGACATGAAAGATCTTGGTGAGGAAAATTTTATTCTTGGAATAAAAATTACTAAAACATGTGATGGAATTTTCCTTGACCAGTCACATTATGTTGAGAAAAGTTTGAAAAAAATATAATTTTCTTGATTGCAAGTTGTTGTAACTCCTTTTGATTCAAGTGTTCACTTGTTTCCTATTCAAAGTGAAAATGATGTGATAAATCAAAAAGAATATGCTTGCTTAATTGGAAGTTTGAGATACGTGACTAATTGCACTAGGCCTGATATTGCGTATGCAGTTGGAGCACTTAACAGGTTTACAAGCAAGCCAGGTAATGAACATTGACATGCCATAATGAGAGTTATGAAATATTTAGTTGGTACAATATCTTATGGCTTGTCTTATAAAAAATATCCTGCTGTACTTGAACGGTTTTCTGATGCAGATTGTAACATTTTATCTGGTGATTCTTGTTCTACCATTGGTTATATTTTTATGTTGGTAGGTGATGTGTCGCGGATTTGTGGCACATTCGACGCCTTTTTACTATGAATTTTGGTTGTTTTCAAGTAAGTCTGGTTCTCGTTAATATGTTTTGTTGTGTTTTAGGAAAACAATGGCCTAAAAGCAAAAAGCAAAGAACAAAAGAAAAATTGGTGTTACACCCCATTTTAACCCGGGAGTTGAAGCGGAGTACAACATATTGGAGATTCCTAAATATGCTTGTTTATTTTAAGGAGTCGCCACCTAATTAACTTTAACGGTGAATTAGGACACCTAGATATTAACTAAGGTAAAGTTAAAACTAAACCTTTGTTAATGGTCTACTTAACCAGTGTGATTCTAGGTAAGGGTTCTATATTATCCTAAAGGGAAGGGGTTAGGCATCCTTTAGAATCCGTTAACTTACGGTTATCCGACCAAACTTAGGTTAATTAATCAATGTTGGGTATAATATTTAAATTTTAAGAGAATAGCTTGTGCAAACAAGACTTGTAAAAATATAACAATTGGTGCAAAAGAAGATTTTAAATGTCATTTTATAAAGAAAAGGACTTCAAATAATAATGTTGTTAAAAATGGGATTAGTAATTCGCGTAAGAGGAGATTTTAGAATGCTATTTGAAAAAAAAAGTTTATGAATGTTGCTAAGGTTCTTGAAATAAAATGCTAATAAAACCTATGGGAAAGAATATAATAATTTGTATAAAAGGAGACTTCAAGTGCCATAAAATTTATAAATATTATTAAGGCTTTAAATAGAAGTGCTATTTAGAATGAAATTTGTAAAAAATATAATAATTCGCATAAAAAAAAGAAGAAACTGCAAATGCCATTTGAAAATAAACTTATAAATGTTGCAAAGATTTTTAAATGATGATGCTATAAAAAATAAAATTCGCATGAAATGTATAGGCAAAAGAAAGTGCGGGTTTGCGTAATGCTTTAACAAACATTTGAAACAAACTGAAACGATGATATACTGATTGACTTTGCGTTTTAGAAGTACAAAATATTCTTTAATTCCTATTTACATGTTAGTGATATTTCAAAAATTCCAATAAAATATGAATCCTTTGCCTCAAGATATGAAATTAGGCTGTTTGCAAATCAGTTATTTTAAATAAGATAAATATTAGATGCTTATAAATAATTTTGACATAAAAGAGAAGAATAGATTTATGGGATTGATTAGTCTTTTATCTAACTACCCCTTACTAAACTATCCCTACTAATTTCCAATAATTCACCGAAAAGCTAAGGGAGAAAAACGAAATGAGAACAAGTGTTAGTCAAATAATATACAAATTAAGGCATAAGATAAGGCAGAGGTATAAAAATCAAATGGGCAGCCCATTTGGGCCGCCGATCTGCTGCTATTGGGCTTTTGCCCCAGTTTTACTGTTGCAGTTGCTGCTACTGTTCCAATTTATTGTAGGGGGGAGGCCACGGCCTGTTGCTGCTGTGTGGATTGGACTCGAGAAAAGAGTAATGTTTCGTTGGGCTTTAGCCCAACATCGAATGCGGAAGAAGACGAGTCCGAGGGGACTCGTATGCGATGGTCATGCATAAAAAAAAAAGAAACGAAAAGAAAACGGATTAGGATACCATTAGATGAATAGGATCAATATGTAAAATATACACTCGAAGCAGACCATGTATATGCTGTGTATAATCGAGTATACCTCTTGTATACACATATGCTATTAAATACAACATGCTTGCACTATAAGAATCTAAAGATTGAGCAAATAGCAGTACAGCAGGCCTTACAGATTTAATCATGTACTCCTAAATCTTTCACGGGGCGGTTTGAGGAAGAAGGCAGTAATTCAACACTCCCGAAGGTATTTATACATATATACTAAACATGGTGAACTTAAGCTTAGTACAAAAGGGCAGCTGGTTCCTTATAACGGAACAAGATGGAATAGACTAAACTAAAAATAAGGACTTGACAACTACGGACTGAACGTGATAAAACTATTATT
This sequence comes from Lycium barbarum, assembly GCF_019175385.1. Taxonomy (NCBI): domain Eukaryota; kingdom Viridiplantae; phylum Streptophyta; class Magnoliopsida; order Solanales; family Solanaceae; genus Lycium; species Lycium barbarum. The sequence continues at coordinate 20,500,250 of NC_083347.1, forward strand.
TCACGAAAACAGGGAAGCTAAAAAAAACATTAGGCTTGCTACAGCAAAGGCAGTAAAAATCAGACCTGCTTTCACTGAAACGGAGATACACAATATATAGATTAAATATATTGGCAACATACACCGCGTACCAAATCTAAGCGTGGCATATTGCAAAATACCTACTGAATCTAGGAAGGGCATTTATAGTGACCATTCGCACTGTCCAGTTCCATTTCCACATTAACAAGGCAACATATTAGTATTTATAGCCCCGTATCATCATTGCCAGTGGCTTGTAATTCCAGAAAAAAGTTATTTCAGCATTCATTAAAGCCTAGACAGCCTCTAATTCCACAAACCTGACTGACTGGTACCATTTAAGAAGGGTTGATCATGTTTTAGAGGAATGCTTGCATATGGGGAATCGTATAGAGAAAAATAGCTGTTTTAGAAATAAAAATAAAAAAAGATGATCTTTATGTCTTCAAATCTCCAACTTGAACTAAAAGAGGTTTCAACAGGTTCAGATTTTACAACACTACATTCAAACCATTTAAGGTCACTGTTTTGCTCAAACTAACTAGGAACTATATCTAACGCAATACAACTTAAATGACATGCCCAGCTGAAAAGGAAGTAGAGAAACTGGGCTTAAAACAACAAACAATATCTTGACCATGTCATTATTTCAACTCAACTGCCCAAACCTTATGCAAAGCAATTTTAAATTAACCCAAAAGACTGAATAAAAATATAAACATGCTTGATTATACCAACTGACGTCAACACTGATTCACCCATAACAGTGGTATTTGGCAAAAATACTCATATTTGCGAATGGACAGATTTACAGACACAGGGATGGGATGCCAGGTTCAAATACATCTAGACAACATATAAGCCAGACTCCACATAGAAGAGGGGAAAAGAAAAGGCAAAGCTTTTTCTAAAGATAGTGAACAAATCCAGGGCAGTTCAGCCTACTTCTAGACTTATCAAGATTAATAGTGAGAATCAGGACAATCTGGACAACTAGTGTTAGCAGCTTCAAGCCCATTTTGATGTCATTTCACACTTAGCCAAGTTTGTAAGACCTTTTTCCATTGGTTAGACACACTGAATGGTGAGCAAAGACTTGTAAAGTATAAATTCAACTAACAAAGACAATTTCAAACAGATTTACAGTGCTTAATACAAGTTGCCATCCCATAATATAGCAACTCAGTCAAACTGCATATAAATACCCTCCCAAGGTAAGCAAGTTAAAAGCTAATCCCATAAACATAGTTGGTTAGACAAATTAGGTCACTATGCCTGATTAGATTAAGGAAGAAAAAAATGTGATAGTGTGTTATGGCCAACATCCCAAATTATATCTCAACAGGTTCAAGATTATAAAGCATTATAGTTTCAAATTTCAGCACTCCTCAATAACAGGTTTATGTCTTATGTCCTTTAGTCCATTTTACTCAAATAAGCAACAAGCTAAAGACAGGTTGATTACACTGTTATGCCTAACCAACTGAATTCGATCATGCCTAGGCCTTATTACGTAATAATCGACCAACTACTCTTACCATAATAGCATGTTGACACAGGACACGCATTTAAACTAGACGAATCATATTCATATAATGCCCAAAGACCTACTTAAAATGGACCAGGTTGTGCTAAACAGACTAAATCTCTTAAGTCCACTGAACAACAAATGCAACCAATCATAAAGCGTATGAAACTAAACCCAAACGAGAAAGTAACTGCCAGAAAATAAACTGAACCAAACAGGGGACTAATTAACACAAATGGTGCCTAATAAACTTAACAAAAACAGGAAACCAAACATTCTAACACATGCGCGGATATTCAGACTATGTACGCAAATCCAATAAAAAGCAATATTTGGACTAGCACCGAACCACTAAATCGAAAAATAAAATGAAGACAAGAAAGGGGAAGAAGAATCACCTGCTTCGGATGCAGCGAATTGGGATTTTGAATCTTCGATCTACGCTCGAATTCTCAAGATACCAGGATCCCTTTTAAGTGCGATTTTCGTCTATAATGAAGTCGAACCTTCGTTTCTAAGGTTTCGACTCACTTAAACGGAACGAAAACGGAAACAGAGAAATTAAGATAAAAAAAAAGATGGACTCGATAGAAATTCTATGGCTGAAAACTTCTTAGTTTTGGAGGTTCGATGTTTGAAACTTCTTCTATCTCCTTTCCCCCCCCCCCCCCCCCCCCCCCCTTCTCCTTGTTGTTGTTTTCGTCCTTTATAGGTTTTGTTTTCGTCGTCTTGTACTGAAAAAAAGGGGAAGGAGGAGCGGGAGAGAGAGGAAAGTGGGGGACAAGGGTGAGTGGGAAACGGAGAAGAAGGAGGGAACAAGGGAGAGTGGGAGCGGCGGCGAGAGGGAGAGACGAAGAAGGAGAAGGGGAAGGGGGGTGCGGCGGTGAAAGATGAAAAATGAAGGGGAAACCCTAAAAGGGTTTCCCTTATTTGGCTGAAGAGTGAATTGGACCCGGTCCATTTGTGGACCGGGTCAAATTTTAGACTGGGTATTAAAAGAACGGACTATTAAATTAAACATGGACTGATCTAAAAAAATTGAGATAAAACATATGGTCTAGTCCAAAAAAATATTAGGAATTAATCGGACTTTTATTTGTGGTCCGGTAAGTCAAAATACGGACTGAGTGCAAGAAATAGTTTGGCTTCTAAATTTGAATAAGAGACACATTTTGATTGACGATGTACTAAGGGCGCCAGAATATCACCTAATACGGAAATATGTAATTATAAAAAAAAGATCCGGGTAAAAATTATATGATGTCGCAAATGACCGTGCTATAATATTTAACGACAAACGCTATCATTTAAATGTGCGAAATAAATGCGATGTGTGTGCGGAAGTTGGTAGAAACGTCGAGAAATGCAAGTTTCAATAATACTAAATAATAGTAGCAAACAAATAGCGGTAGTAATACTGCTAATAATGATAACAATAATGATAATGGTAATAATGATAATGATAATGCTGATGATAATGGTGATAAAAAATAATAATAGATATAATAATAATAGTACATAACAAATATTGATAATTAATAACAAATAACAATAAGAATAATGATAATAATTAATAATAATAATAAATATGGTAGTAATTAATAATAAAAAAAAATGACAATTATTGATAATAACAAAAATGATAATAAATTAATAATAATAACAGTAATAGTGGTAATAATAAAATAATAATGATAATAATAATAAGAAATAATAATGATGATAATAATAATAATAAATAACAATTATTGATAAAGCAAATGATAATAATTAATAATAAAAAATAACTATGATAATGATGATTAATAATTAATAACAAAAAATAACGCTGATAATAATGATTAGTAATTAATAATAATAATAACAATAATAATAATAATAATAATAATAATAATGGAAATAACAAGAATAATAATAATTAATAATAATTAGTAATAAATGATAATTTAAGAATAATAATAATAATAATAATAATAATAATAATAATAATAATAATAATGATAATAATAACTGCAGTAGAATAAAACGTGGGTGTTAATAAAGACTAATAATTATAGTAAAATTTAAATGCATATTTTTTAATTTCTCGAAATACCAGAAGTATAAATAGGTATTTCGGAGGAGAGGTGGGACAAAATTGGGTGTCAACAACTTGTCCCTCTTTGCCTGGTAATGATGAAAGAATTTTCGGGCAAAGACGTTGACTTAGTAGCCTATTTTGTCCCGGCTAAAGGATTGTGGAGGACTAAGGGTAAAGAAAATTACGGCCGAACTCTGGTCTCTGAATCGCCTACATATCTCGGGTTGCACGAGAATCAGGCCGTGTGTAGTTCTGGGAAGACTACGACACCTATGACTGGCAACTCATGATTTGACGCGAATCTTCGCAAAAAATATTGTCCCAGTGTCGAATTATGATGACACTGGGTATTGTGATAGAACCCTAAAAATTGATTGTGCTGGAATGTGAACGGGAAATTTGAATTTGGAGCCGAGTGTTCGAGGTAGATCTTTGACCCTTGTCGAGAAGTCTGCTTGTCCTTCCCGACGTATTGCCCCAGTTCGCTGCCGAAGAAATAGTTCCACGTTGCGCTAAAGCTCCTGCGAAACTAAAAACTAGCTGAAAATAGTCAGTAAGAATAAATATTGAAATATAGCGACGCAAGTGCGGTGCAATGCGGCTGCGGGCATATGCAGGGCATTAATAAAATAATAACAAGACAGGGCAGGTGCGGTGCGATGTCTTATGCAGAAATTTAAAAATGGCGGTGCTAAGGGCGGTGCGCAACCCATGCAGAAATTTAAAAGGGCGGTGCATGGCCCATGTAATGTATGAAAGGTGGTGCTCAGCCTTATGCAGAAATTTACAAAGGGCGGTGCATGGCCCATGTAATATATGAAAGCGATGCAAAGGGCGGAGCACAGCCCATGCGGAAATTTAAAAGGGCGGTGCATGGCCCATGTAATGTATGAAAGGCGGTGCATGGCCTTATGTAGAAATTTAAAAGGGCGGTGCATGGCCCAGTAAATATGAAAGCGATGCTAAGGGCGGTGCGCAACCCATGCAGAAATTTAAAAGGGCGGTGCATGGCCCATGTAATGTATGAAAGGTGGTGCTCAGCCTTATGCAGAAATTTACAAAGGGCGGTGCATGGCCCATGTAATATATGAAAGCGATGCAAAGGGCGGAGCACAGCCCATGCGGAAATTTAAAAGGGCGGTGCATGGCCCATGTAATGTATGAAAGCGATGCGAAGAGCGGTGCGCAGCTCATGCATCATATGAAAGGCGGTGCATGGCCTTATGCAGAAATTTAAAAGGGCGGTGCATGGCCCAAGCAATATGAAAGCGATGCGAAGAGCGGTGCGCAGCTCATGCATAATATGAAAGGCGGTGCATGGCCTTATGCAGAAATTTAAAAGGGCGGTGCATGGCCCAGACAATATGAAAGCGATGCGAAGAGCGGTGCGCAGCTCATGCATAATATGAAAGGCGGTGCATGGCCTTATGCAGAAATTTAAAAGGGCGGTGCATGGCCCAGACAATATGAAAGCGATGCGAAGAGCGGTGCGCGGCTCATGCATCATATGAAAGGCGGTGCATGGCCTTATGCAGAAATTTAAAAGGGCGGTGCATGGCCCAAGCAATATGAAAGCGATGCGAAGAGCGGTGCGCAGCTCATGCATAATATGAAAGGCGGTGCATGGCCTTATGCAGAAATTTAAAAGGGCGGTGCATGGCCCAGACAATATGAAAGCGATGCGAAGAGCGGTGCGCAGCTCATGCATCATATGAAAGGCGGTGCATGGCCTTATGCAGAAATTTAAAAGGGCGGTGCATGGCCCAAGCAATATGAAAGCGATGCGAAGAGCGGTGCGCAGCTCATGCATAATATGAAGGGCGGTGCATGGCCTTATGCAGAAATTTAAAAGGGCGGTGCATGGCCCAGACAATATGAAAGCGATGCGAAGAGCGGTGCGCAGCTCATGCATCATATGAAAGGCGGTGCATGGCCTTATGCAGAAATTTAAAAGGGCGGTGCATGGCCCAAGCAATATGAAAGCGATGCGAAGAGCGGTGCGCAGCTCATCCATAATATGAAAGGCGGTGCATGGCCTTATGCAGAAATTTAAAAGGGCGGTGCATGGCCCAGACAATATGAAAGCGATGCGAAGAGCGGTGCGCAGCTCATGCATCATATGAAAGGCGGTGCATGGCCTTATGCAGAAATTTAAAAGGGCGGTGCATGGCCCAAGCAATATGAAAGCGATGCGAAGAGCGGTGCGCAGCTCATGCATCATATGAAAAACGATGATTAATGCAGGTGCAGTGCAATGCGGCTATAAGCACACGCAGTGGCAAAAAAATAAAAGCAATGTATTCGGAAGCAATTCAAAATATTTGTGCGTTGATATATATTTGAAGAAAATAATTTGCAAGATTAGCTTATGGTGATCGCCGAAAGTTATTTATATTTGAAGACATAATTGATAGAAGAATGCTCAAACCGTTTGACGCGCCATCATTTCAAGGTCGTGCCTATTTCGATCCTGCAACTTGGCAACCTGCATCCAAAGAAAATATGTAAGTTTGGGGAGGGGGTTGATTCGCGTTGACTTGGGGATCTGGCTCTTGCGCTTCGTGCCTCCAGCTTCGTATGAACTGGTAACCTCCGCTCATTTTAAGTCTTGGCCGACTAGTAAACAGTCTGATTAGAATCACATTATTTCGAAAAAATAGACATAGTAAACTATATGTATGGTGATAAATAATTTTGCTGAACTCGGAACTGTGACACATTGTGAAACAAAGCGAATGCCCCTTTTCCGAAGTTTTCTTCTGCCCGAAGACTCTGTCGAACAATATTCTCCCGAGTCTGTCGATGTTGTCTTACGGTGATCCCTTTTAAAAAAAAATTGTCCCAGTTTCTGGTGCAAGGGATGTTGATCTTTTCAAAATGGCGAGACCGAGCCTACATAGGCTGCCTACGTATCCCACTAGGGGAATCAGGTCGAGCGTAGTTCAAATTACAAGCCAAACTGCGATTGGGGAGAATAAAATGATGTGACCGAGGCCTATGCGGGCCGCCTACGTATCCCCCATGGGAATCAGGTCAGGCGTAGTTCATAATACAAGCAAAATAAAATTGGAATTTCGAAGTGATGTGACCGAGGCCTATGCGGGCCGCCTACGTATCCCCCATGGGAATCAGGTCAGGCGTAGTTCATAATACAAACGAAAGGATATTGATTGGAATTATACCCAAAAGACCTAAACTGATATAGGTTTGTCATGCATCCCGCCACGGGGAGTAGTGTCATTACATGAATAAGTGTTGCGGGATATTACATACAAATAAAGAAGGCTTCTAAATATAATATCTCTTGACGGCATCTGCGTTGATAGCTTTCGGCCAAATTTCGCCATCCATTTCTGCTAGGATTAACGCTCCTCCAGTCAATACTCGATGAACCATATAAGGTCCCTGCCAGTTAGGTGCAAATTTGCCTTTAGCTTCATCTTGACATGGGAATATGCGTTTCAGTACCAATTGCCCCGTTTTGAATTGCCTCGGTCTTACTTTCTTGTTGAAAGCTCTGGCCATTCTATTCTGATAAAGTTGTCCATGACAAACGGCATTCAATCTCTTTCCATCAATGAGCATCAATTGTTCGTATCGATTCTGCGTCCACTTAGCGTCACTTAACTCAGCTTCTTGGATGATTCTCAAAGAGGGTATTTCTACCTCAGCAGGTAACACCGCTTCTGTCCCGTAGACCAAAAGATAGGGTGTTGCCCCTGTTGAAGTTCTCACGGTAGTGCGATACCCGAGAAGAGCTAACGGCAGTTTCTCGTGCCAATGCTTGTAATTATCGATCATCTTCCTCAGTATTCTCTTGATGTTTTTATTGGCTGCTTCAACTGCCCCATTCATCTGAGGGCGATAAGGAGTGGAATTGCGATGAGTAATCTTGAAGGTATCGCAAATCTCCTGCATTAGACCACTGTTAAGGTTAGCGCCGTTATCCGTTATGATTGACTCCGGGACTCCGAATCGGCAAATAATGTTGCTCCGAACGAAATCCGCTACCACCTTCTTTGTTACCGACTTATGTGAAGATGCTTCCACCCACTTTGTGAAATAATCAATGGCTACCAAAATGAACCTGTGCCCATTCGATGCTGCTGGCTCGATAGGACCGATGACATCCATACCCCAACTTGCGAAAGGCCACGGAGAACTTGTCACATTTAATTCATTTGGCGGAACTCGAATCAAATCACCATGAATCTGACATCGGTGACACTTCTGCACAAAACGGATACAATCGGACTCCATAGTCATCCAGAAATAGCCTGCGCGAAGGATCTTCTTAGCCAGTGTAAAGCCATTCATATGAGGCCCACATGTGCCGCCATGCACTTCTTCAATCAAACGAGCCGCTTCTTTAGCGTCAACACATCTTAATAATCCTAACTCCGGAGTCCTCCTATACAGGATTTCTCCGCTTAGGAAGAAATGGTTTGCTAATCTCCGAAGCGTTTTCTTCTGAACACTAGTTACCCCTTCCGGATAGTCTCCGGTCTTAAGATATTTGTTAATGTCGTAGTACCAAGGTTCCCCATCAGGATCTTCGTCCACATAGAAGCAATGTGCATGTTGATCGTGCACGTTTATCTTGATAGGATCTATGCGGTTCTTGTCTGGATGCTGAATCATAGAAGACAACGTGGCCAAAGCATCAGCGAACTCGTTCTGTGTCCTTGGAACGTGTTTGAATTCGACCTTAATGAATCTCTTACACAAATCCTTTACGCAGTGCAAGTACGGAAGTATCTTCCCGTTCTTAGTTGTCCATTCGCCTCGCACTTGATGAACCAGCAAGTCTGAATCGCCTATAACCAGAAGCTCTTGTATATGCATGTCAGCTGCCATTCTGAGGCCGAGAATACAAGCCTCATATTCTGCCATATTGTTGGTACACGGGAACTTGATTTTGGCTGAAATGGGATAGTGCTGGCCTGACTCTGAAATCAAAACTGCTCCAATGCCGACCCCTTTAGAATTTGCCGCCCCGTCGAAGAACAGCCTCCACCCCGGGTACTCTTCTGCGATGCCTTCCCCGATGAACAACACTTCTTCATCCGGGAAATAAGTTTTAAGGGGTATGTATTCCTTGTCCACAGGATTCTCTGCAAGATGATCAGCTATCGCCTGCCCTTTGACAGCCTTTTGAGTAACATACACAATGTCAAACTCGCTCAACAACATTTGCCACTTAGCTAGCTTCCCCGTAGGCATAGGCTTCTGGAAGATGTACTTGAGTGGGTCCATCCTCGAAATGAGGTAAGTAGTATATGCAGACAAATAATGTCTCAACTTCTGTGCAACCCATGTCAAAGCACAACAGGTGCGTTCCAATAACGTATACCGTGCCTCGTAAGGTGTGAACTTTTTACTCAAGTAATATATCGCTCGCTCCTTCTTTCCTGTCTCATCATGCTGTCCTAATACACACCCAAAAGCATTTTCTGATACGGACAAATACAATAACAAAGGTCTTCCAGCTTCTGGAGGCACCAAAACAGGCGGGCTAGACAAATACTCTTTGATTTTGTCAAAGGCCCTTTGGCAATCTTCAGTCCATTTGGTAGGAGCATCCTTCCTCAATAACTTGATTATTGGTTCACATATCACCGTTGATTGTGCTATAAATCGGCTGATGTAGTTGAGGCGCCCGAGGAAACTCATCACATCTTTCCGACTCTTTGGAGCGGGCAATTCCTGAATGGTTTTTATCTTCGAGGGATCTAACTCTATGCCTCTTCTGCTCACAATAAAACCCAACAATTTCCCTGCAGGTACTCCAAATGCACATTTTGCGGGGTTCAACTTCAGATTATATCGCCTCAACCTGTCGAAGAACTTTCTTAAATCCGTTAGATGGTCTGAGCTCTTTCGTGATTTGATGATGATATCATCCACATAGACTTCAATCTCTTTATGGATCATATCATGGAAAATGGTGGTCATGGCTCTCATGTAGGTAGCTCCTGCGTTTTTGAGCCCGAAAGGCATCACCCGATAGTAGTACACCCCCCAAGGTGTGATGAATGCTGTTTTCTCTGCATCTTCCTCATTCATTAGGATTTGATGATATCCTGCGTAGCAATCAACGAAAGACTGCAACTCATGCTTTGCACAATTATCAATAAGCATATGAATATTCGGGAGGGGAAAGTCGTCTTTTGGACTGGCTTTGTTGAGATCTCGGTAATCCACGCACACTCTAACTTTGCCATCCTTCTTAGGCACGGGAACGATATTGGCTAGCCAAGTGGGGTACATCGTAGTTCGTATGACCTTTGCATCGAACTGTTTAGAGATCTCCTCCTTGATTTTCAAACTCAAGTCTGATTTAATGTTTCTTTTCTTTTGCTTTATCGGAGGACAGGATGGATCAAGAGACAACTTGTGCGAAACAATGTCAGTGCTTAATCCGGGCATATCATCATAAGACCAGGCGAACACATCTATGTACTCTTTCAAAAGTTTGATCAATTTCTCTCTCTGTGACGGAGTTAAGTGGACGCTGATTCTTACTTCCATCATGATTTTTGAATTACCCAAATTTATGATTTCTGTTTCATCCAAATTTGGTTTTGGCTTATTTTCAAAATATTCATAATCTTTAGTTAATCCTTCAGGTCGCATATCTTCTTCGCATTCTTCATCATCTTGTTCGGCATTTCCTACGGGCTCGCTCGTTTCACTATGTGTCATATTCGAGGTATCAGCAGATCTATTAATTTGACTGCTGAAAATAAAAGAAAAATTGATTAAATAAAGATGGAAAACATAAATAAAAGCATGGCTGGAAAATTGCATTTAAACTTCAATAGTTGGGAGGCAAAACAACAAAAGCATAGGCACGATTCAAGCCTCAATTTTGAATCGTGTCTGTTTCATAAAATACTGAATACAGTTTTGTCTACCAAGACTCCCGAAGAAACGGGGGCGGGGTACAAGTCCAATTGTTCAGACGACATCCTGGCTCTGCAACCCGGATAGTCGGGTCTTCGGAACATCCACTTGAAACCATGTTGCACTCTGCTTCTCCTTCGATGATGAATAAGTTCTTAAAATTTTCTAGGAGGTCGTCTTCCAGCTTTTCTTCTGACGCCTGGGCAGCGGAATCCCTGAGAAATGATTGATTCAGGAGCGGAACAGGCTTCGGCAAGGGACTAGCACTTCTTCTTTTGAGACTGGCTAAAGCAATCTCCTCAGGGGTGGGCTCATATCCGAGACCGAAAGTATGGTTGTGTCCGGGCAGTTGGATTGGTTCCACAATCCCATTCGAATTCAAACCGAGGCCTTGACCGGGTCGGAAACCGTTCTTCAGCATTTCCCATGCCACCATCATAAGCGCTTGTGGCAATTTTATTTTCCCTGCTTGAACAGCACACACAATCTCTTTGATGTGGAAAACAGATCCGTCTAGTCTTTCCACACTCTCAATAGGAGGAATCGAAACTTCCGGGTAGAGGGAATTGTTGCCTTCTCCATGGATTACCACTTCCTGATGATTCCACACGAACTTCAAACTCTGATGCAAAGTGGAAGGGACCGCACCAGCCATGTGGATCCATGGTCTCCCAATCAGCAAGTTGTAACTAGTAGATATGTCCATTACTTGGAATTTCACCATGAACTCCACAGGCCCAATCTCTAGAAATAAATCGATCTCTCCGACAACCTCTCTTCGGGCTCCGTCAAAACCTGTGACACTGACCTGACTGCCGTGGAGTTTCCCAACATCGATCCCTAAAGCTCGTAGAGTAACGACAGGACATATATTCACAGCTGAACCCCCGTCGACCAATACTTTGGAGATGAACTTATCCCTGCATCTGATAGTAATGTTTAATGCCTTGTTATGCCCCAAACCTTCAGGTGGCAGCTCGTCATTATGAAAAGAGACCCGGTGGGCCTCGAGGATCTCCCCTACCATAGCCGACAATTTTTCACTGGAAGTCTCGGCCGGAACATAGGCTTCATTCAGTATTTTCACTAAAGCACTCCTATGAGCTTCAGAACTCATCAATAATGCGAATAAGGAAATTTGAGCTGGCGTTTTCTTCAGCTGTTCTACAACAGAGTATTCCTTCGTCGGCATTTTCCTCCAGAATTCTTCGACTTCAGCGTCTGTAATAGTTTTCTTCGAGCCATTCTCCTTGCTTGGCGCCCCTCGTGCCACCTCTTCGGGGGCATAGCATCGTCCAGATCTAGTTATCCCGGTGGCAACGGTTTCTACAACTATTCTTCCTTTTCTTTGTCCTTTACCCCGGATTGATAGTCCCAGGGGACCGTTTTGGTGCTGTGAGAAGGTGCTGGGGCAACGAAAGCTGTGATCTTGGGCCTTGGGGTGAGTACTTCGAACGGGGCCCTCATTTGAACTGTGATTACGGGAGCAACACAAGCTGACGATTCGACCTTATCTCTTTTCTTAACCGGGACGATGGTCCCCTCCAGATTGTAATCTTCATCAATAGTGATCATGTGCGCATCTGCATTGCAGTGATTCGGTAACGGATTGTTGTTTATGTTCGGGGGAGCTTCCTTAAGCTGTATGACTCCTTCCTTGATTAATGCCTCAACTCTATCCTTGAGAGCAAAACAGTTTCCAGTATCATGCCCTGCAATTCCCGAATGATATGCACAATGTTTAGTCTCGTCATACCATCCTGGGATAGGATCAGGAGTTCTTCCTTGAATTGGTTGGAGTATCCCTGCCATTTTCAGCCTCTCGTACAGTTGGGCTAAAGGCTCGGCTAATGGTGTGTAAGTTCTGGTTGGTCTTCTTTCAACATTTGGGCGTGGTCTAGGGGTGTTTTGTGGGCGGTTTGGTGAATGGTACTGGGGTTGCGTTGCATAGGTTGGACGGTGTTGTGTTGGGTTTTGGTAGGAAGGGGTTCGAGGTGAATAATATGCTGGCTGAGTGTGATAGACGGGAAGAGGGGTAGGTGGGGGTTGGTAATAAGGCTGAGGTGTTTGAGTGTACTGGCTGTAGTGCGAGGGCTGAGGTGAGAAATGTTGGTGGGTTGATTTTTGGGTTGGTTTTTGATCTTGGACGGCCATGACTGGGGATACTCCGTCTCTCTTCTTCTTAGCAGGGTCCGCCTGAATGGCCTTACTTGTGGCTTGCAAGGCCGCAAGATTTGTAACTCTTCCTGTTTTTATCCCTTCTTCTATGAAGTCCCCCATTCTGATGACTTCAGCAAACTTCTGCCCAATGACACTTAACATTCTCTCATAATATGTGGGGTCCTTTAGAGATTGTACGAAAAGCATCGTCATTTCACTCTCTGCCATTGGAGGCTGGACTTTTGCTGCTTCTGCTCTCCAGCGCATAGCGTATTCCCGGAAAGTTTCTGTTGATTTTCTCTCCAGCTTCATCAAATAAAACCGGTCCGGGATAGTCTCAGTGTTGAACCTGAATCTGTCCATGAATTCCTGGGCCATATCTCCCCAACTGTGCCACCTCTGCGGGTCTTGGTATGTGTACCAATCGAGTGCCTCTCCAGTTAAGCTCCTTATAAATAGTTTCATTCTGATAGCTTGATTTTTACCCACTCCGACAAGCTTATCGCAATATGATCTCAAATGAGCCCGAGGGTTTCCCTTCCCGTCGAACATGTCAAACTTCGGCACCTTATATCCAGCAGGTAACTCAATGTCCGGGTGAATGCACAGATCTTCATATTCAAGTCCTTCACATCCCCTGTTGGTTTGGATGTTCCTGACTGCTTCCCTCAGACTGCGAAGCTCTTTTGCCACATCTTCGTCCGCTCTTGCCCTAGCTTCCCTTTCCAACTCTTCATAGGGGTCAACTTCTGGATGTTGCAAGGCCTGTGCCTGGGTAGTGAAAGGATGAGCTTCTGCCGCATACTGTGTGTTATGGCTGGCAATATGCGCCAATGGTGTATGGTGAACTGCTTGGTAGTTTTGGGTATGTGGGTTAATTTGGGTAATTGCAGGTTGAGGAATGTAAGGAGTAGCGAAAGGTTGTGAATTGGTTTGTTGGAAGTTAATTTGCTGGAGGTTGGCTTGTTGCTGGTCATTTGGTTGTGAAGTAGTTTGTTGTATGTTGGCTTGTTGCGGGATGGTTTGTTGTTGGATAGTTTGTTGCGGGATGGTTGGTTGCGGGTGGATCTGGTGTGGAATGGTTTGTTGTGGATTTGACTGTTGTGAGGCGGATTGTTGGTTAGTTTGTTGGGGGTTGGAGGTATTTGGATGGACTGTGTAAAGCGGAGGGTTTGAGGGAGAAGGTTGTGGTGCGGGTGAATCGACAGGCGAAAAGGATGGTGGAATTGTTGTGTTTGTTCTTTGTTCAGGGTGAGGGGCGTTCAGAGTGATGGACAGATTGGTGAGATTCCGCAGTCGCTCAATTTCGGTCTGCATATTGGCCATTTGCTGCAACAATTGGGCAATGAGTTCATCATTTCCCCCTCCTGAAGCCTCAGGTTCCTCTCTTGGAAGAGTGACGAGTCCCAAGCCAGTCTGTTCGGATGCCCCTGAATCATTCATATTGCCGGATGTTCGTGCTTTTGATCTCGTGAAGTATGGGTGGTCTGCCAGTTCACAGTCAACGCGAATCAACCTCTGGGGGATAGTAAAAAATAAACCTTTTAAGAATGAAGAAAGCTGTGTTAGTATGGTCCGAATGATTGTTGTTTAAAATAATATGGAGATTTAGCAGATAATGTTGAAATAAGCACATGTTGCATAGCAAATAAGCACATATTGCGTAGCAAACATACATTTAAATAGCAAACAAAACATATTGCAAACAAACATATATTGAATAGCAAACAAAACATATCGGAAGGAAATCAATGCGTCCTATTATGCAAGGGACCTTTTGTGCCAAAGGTAGGCCTAGCGTGGATTTGAAGGATAACATATGTAGTCATGTGTCATTCCAGTGTGCTATTAATTGAAAACCCAAAACGAATACAATCCCAATGCAAAAGAAATTATTACAATCGCTATTGAACAAGTTAACTAAAATGAAGATGGCCCTTCGTCGCTCTTGAACCTCTTGGTTGCCCGAATTGACTGATCGATCTTTCGGCGATTTTGGGCAAGGTATGACATAGCTAGAACACCCCCTGTTTTGATGCCTTCTTTGATACAAGTATCGCCCTGTTCAGCCAGAAGTGTATCCAACTCTTGCATACTTTGCTCGTAACTAAGCGCTTGCTGCTTCCAATTCTCTGCTTCCCTTTCCTTTTCCTTAAGTTGCGCATGATGCTCGGCTTCAGAAACAAGACTTTTCTCACGCAATTGTCGGAGTAATATGCATGCTTCGGCTTCCCCATCCTTAATCCGATCTTTCAAACTAACACCGGGTTTGATTGATTCCTCCAAATCAGCGGCCAGCCATTCCACATAGTTGTCCTCGCACCCAGCTTGGTATCTATTTGGCTCAACTGAATCTGTTTTTGTGGTCTCTTTCAATTTCCACATGCGAATAACCTCTTTTGCAAAAGGAATTTTCCCTTCTTTGTAGTCAACACAGTAATGACTCATATCTGCCACTAAAGGTATGTTTTGCTTCCTCCCTGATTGTCTCAAAACTCTCAGCGGGGCGTAAGGCTGCAAACCTCGAAGTCCTATCAAGACCAAAAATGGTACGATCTTCGTTCGAAACACCAAAACCTCAGACGGAAACCAACTGAACATCCATTGCATCGAGTCATCGTTCAAATGGCTAAGAAATTCTACCCACTCTTTCACACACTTTGGTTTCTCAAATGATTTTGCTGTCAAGATAGCGCCTGGAACATGACCCAGAATGTGATTCTCACCCGTCGGCTTCTGGAATGCTAGACCCCCGTTGACTTTCTGAAGATGTTCCATCAACCAAATTTGCAGAAGAAAGTTGCATCCTTCAAAATGCTTATACCCGCGCTTACAACGCCCTAATGCTCGGTAGATATCTGCCACGACCATAGGGACCAGAGTGTAGTGTTTCCCGTCGATGCCACCAAAAAGAGCCTTAGTTACAATAACAAGATGGGTGTGAATGTCTTTTGTGGTTCCTTTAGGAAATACTATAGTCCCTAAAAAACATACTGCGAAAGCGAAGCACCGTTTCTGCTTCCAAGAGTCATATGAGAAGAATTCATCCTGATGATCGACGAAACTCCTTTGATAACCGAATCTGTGATACAAATACTCGAGTGGTATCATAGACTTCTGCAAACATTCCACACCTTTACCCTCTCTGAACCCGAAGCTGTCAGCAAATTCTTTTGGTAAAGGTTGCCTCGGAATAATCATGCCACAATTTTGCCATTTTCTTGGTTTACGTAATAATGCCACATTTTCTATATAGCCTCCTATTTCCTCTAACAACGGAGTCATCTCAATGTTGCCAAATCTAAACACGACCCTCTTTTCATCCCAAAACACAGTTGCAGCCTCGATGATGTCTCTGCAGGGCTGGATATCCATCAAAGACGGTAAGTGTCCCAATGCTCCACGTACAACCCGCTGTCCGTAATCCCCCAAATCAACCCACCATGCTGTTAGTTGGGAAGGGACGCTCAAAACCATGCTGAATCTCGGGTAGGCATTGTGTTGACTCATGGTTACCTGTGTTCACAAATGGTTAGTTCTACCTAAATAGCACATGGTCCACATAACGCACATTCATCCTTCAAATTAATGCACATAACGTGATAACCGTCGCTCGGGGTCGTAGACCCACCTGGACATTTTGGAAGAGGTTGACTAATGGACTTAATACACCCTGGGTATTAAGCCTCCTAGGTTCGTGCATGCCCTTAAAGGGTTTTGGCTTAGCTCTATCTTAGGCTGACTAGGAGTTGTTTTCCTATAACGCAAGGCTCCCCCAAGCGGACAACTTGGGAGTGGAAAGTCCGTGGCCGTCGACTGCACCGCTGATCGACTAAATCCACTAGACCAATCCAACTAAAGGGGTAATTTAGTAGTGCACGGGCGCAAACTGCGAAGCCGCTTTAAGTGTGTGAATATGTGTGAGTTTTCCAGGAGTGGAAGAAATATGAGCGGAATGCCAATTTAAGGAAAGCAATAACATACATATTACATAGAAAATTTACATAATAAAACAATCACTTAAGAACATAAAAGAAGAGAGAAAAAAAAAAAAAAAAAAAAAAAAAAAAAAAAAAAAAAACAACAATAAAGGCAAAAAAAATAAAGAAAACAACCAGACATCCAATAAATTTAATTATTAACCTAAGTTGTTATGGTTAAGAACCTAAAATTCCCCAGCGGAGTCGCCAAGCTGTTACACCCCATTTTAACCCGGGAGTTGAAGCGGAGTACAACATATTGGAGATTCCTAAATATGCTTGTTTATTTTAAGGAGTCGCCACCTAATTAACTTTAACGGTGAATTAGGACACCTAGATATTAACTAAGGTAAAGTTAAAACTAAACCTTTGTTAATGGTCTACTTAACCAGTGTGATTCTAGGTAAGGGTTCTATATTATCCTAAAGGGAAGGGGTTAGGCATCCTTTAGAATCCGTTAACTTACGGTTATCCGACCAAACTTAGGTTAATTAATCAATGTTGGGTATAATATTTAAATTTTAAGAGAATAGCTTGTGCAAACAAGACTTGTAAAAATATAACAATTGGTGCAAAAGAAGATTTTAAATGTCATTTTATAAAGAAAAGGACTTCAAATAATAATGTTGTTAAAAATGGGATTAGTAATTCGCGTAAGAGGAGATTTTAGAATGCTATTTGAAAAAAAAAGTTTATGAATGTTGCTAAGGTTCTTGAAATAAAATGCTAATAAAACCTATGGGAAAGAATATAATAATTTGTATAAAAGGAGACTTCAAGTGCCATAAAATTTATAAATATTATTAAGGCTTTAAATAGAAGTGCTATTTAGAATGAAATTTGTAAAAAATATAATAATTCGCATAAAAAAAAGAAGAAACTGCAAATGCCATTTGAAAATAAACTTATAAATGTTGCAAAGATTTTTAAATGATGATGCTATTAAAAATAAAATTCGCATGAAATGTATAGGCAAAAGAAAGTGCGGGTTTGCGTAATGCTTTAACAAACATTTGAAACAAACTGAAACGATGATATACTGATTGACTTTGCGTTTTAGAAGTACAAAATATTCTTTAATTCCTATTTACATGTTAGTGATATTTCAAAAATTCCAATAAAATATGAATCCTTTGCCTCAAGATATGAAATTAGGCTGTTTGCAAATCAGTTATTTTAAATAAGATAAATATTAGAT
Organism: Lycium barbarum; assembly: GCF_019175385.1. NCBI lineage: Eukaryota > Viridiplantae > Streptophyta > Magnoliopsida > Solanales > Solanaceae > Lycium > Lycium barbarum. Next base: position 20,518,123 of record NC_083347.1, read on the forward strand.
GCTTATAAATAATTTTGACATAAAAGAGAAGAATAGATTTATGGGATTGATTAGTCTTTTATCTAACTACCCCTTACTAAACTATCCCTACTAATTTCCAATAATTCACCGAAAAGCTAAGGGAGAAAAACGAAATGAGAACAAGTGTTAGTCAAATAATATACAAATTAAGGCATAAGATAAGGCAGAGGTATAAAAATCAAATGGGCAGCCCATTTGGGCCGCCGATCTGCTGCTATTGGGCTTTTGCCCCAGTTTTACTGTTGCAGTTGCTGCTACTGTTCCAATTTATTGTAGGGGGGAGGCCACGGCCTGTTGCTGCTGTGTGGATTGGACTCGAGAAAAGAGTAATGTTTCGTTGGGCTTTAGCCCAACATCGAATGCGGAAGAAGACGAGTCCGAGGGGACTCGTATGCGATGGTCATGCATAAAAAAAAAAGAAACGAAAAGAAAACGGATTAGGATACCATTAGATGAATAGGATCAATATGTAAAATATACACTCGAAGCAGACCATGTATATGCTGTGTATAATCGAGTATACCTCTTGTATACACATATGCTATTAAATACAACATGCTTGCACTATAAGAATCTAAAGATTGAGCAAATAGCAGTACAGCAGGCCTTACAGATTTAATCATGTACTCCTAAATCTTTCACGGGGCGGTTTGAGGAAGAAGGCAGTAATTCAACACTCCCGAAGGTATTTATACATATATACTAAACATGGTGAACTTAAGCTTAGTACAAAAGGGCAGCTGGTTCCTTATAACGGAACAAGATGGAATAGACTAAACTAAAAATAAGGACTTGACAACTACGGACTGAACGTGATAAAACTATTATTTCACGAAAACAGGGAAGCTAAAAAAAACATTAGGCTTGCTACAGCAAAGGCAGTAAAAATCAGACCTGCTTTCACTGAAACGGAGATACACAATATATAGATTAAATATATTGGCAACATACACCGCGTACCAAATCTAAGCGTGGCATATTGCAAAATACCTACTGAATCTAGGAAGGGCATTTATAGTGACCATTCGCACTGTCCAGTTCCATTTCCACATTAACAAGGCAACATATTAGTATTTATAGCCCCGTATCATCATTGCCAGTGGCTTGTAATTCCAGAAAAAAGTTATTTCAGCATTCATTAAAGCCTAGACAGCCTCTAATTCCACAAACCTGACTGACTGGTACCATTTAAGAAGGGTTGATCATGTTTTAGAGGAATGCTTGCATATGGGGAATCGTATAGAGAAAAATAGCTGTTTTAGAAATAAAAATAAAAAAAGATGATCTTTATGTCTTCAAATCTCCAACTTGAACTAAAAGAGGTTTCAACAGGTTCAGATTTTACAACACTACATTCAAACCATTTAAGGTCACTGTTTTGCTCAAACTAACTAGGAACTATATCTAACGCAATACAACTTAAATGACATGCCCAGCTGAAAAGGAAGTAGAGAAACTGGGCTTAAAACAACAAACAATATCTTGACCATGTCATTATTTCAACTCAACTGCCCAAACCTTATGCAAAGCAATTTTAAATTAACCCAAAAGACTGAATAAAAATATAAACATGCTTGATTATACCAACTGACGTCAACACTGATTCACCCATAACAGTGGTATTTGGCAAAAATACTCATATTTGCGAATGGACAGATTTACAGACACAGGGATGGGATGCCAGGTTCAAATACATCTAGACAACATATAAGCCAGACTCCACATAGAAGAGGGGAAAAGAAAAGGCAAAGCTTTTTCTAAAGATAGTGAACAAATCCAGGGCAGTTCAGCCTACTTCTAGACTTATCAAGATTAATAGTGAGAATCAGGACAATCTGGACAACTAGTGTTAGCAGCTTCAAGCCCATTTTGATGTCATTTCACACTTAGCCAAGTTTGTAAGACCTTTTTCCATTGGTTAGACACACTGAATGGTGAGCAAAGACTTGTAAAGTATAAATTCAACTAACAAAGACAATTTCAAACAGATTTACAGTGCTTAATACAAGTTGCCATCCCATAATATAGCAACTCAGTCAAACTGCATATAAATACCCTTCCAAGGTAAGCAAGTTAAAAGCTAATCCCATAAACATAGTTGGTTAGACAAATTAGGTCACTATGCCTGATTAGATTAAGGAAGAAAAAAATGTGATAGTGTGTTATGGCCAACATCCCAAATTATATCTCAACAGGTTCAAGATTATAAAGCATTATAGTTTCAAATTTCAGCACTCCTCAATAACAGGTTTATGTCTTATGTCCTTTAGTCCATTTTACTCAAATAAGCAACAAGCTAAAGACAGGTTGATTACACTGTTATGCCTAACCAACTGAATTCGATCATGCCTAGGCCTTATTACGTAATAATCGACCAACTACTCTTACCATAATAGCATGTTGACACAGGACACGCATTTAAACTAGACGAATCATATTCATATAATGCCCAAAGACCTACTTAAAATGGACCAGGTTGTGCTAAACAGACTAAATCTCTTAAGTCCACTGAACAACAAATGCAACCAATCATAAAGCGTATGAAACTAAACCCAAACGAGAAAGTAACTGCCAGAAAATAAACTGAACCAAACAGGGGACTAATTAACACAAATGGTGCCTAATAAACTTAACAAAAACAGGAAACCAAACATTCTAACACATGCGCGGATATTCAGACTATGTACGCAAATCCAATAAAAAGCAATATTTGGACTAGCACCGAACCACTAAATCGAAAAATAAAATGAAGACAAGAAAGGGGAAGAAGAATCACCTGCTTCGGATGCAGCGAATTGGGATTTTGAATCTTCGATCTACGCTCGAATTCTCAAGATACCAGGATCCCTTTTAAGTGCGATTTTCGTCTATAATGAAGTCGAACCTTCGTTTCTAAGGTTTCGACTCACTTAAACGGAACGAAAACGGAAACAGAGAAATTAAGATAAAAAAAAAGATGGACTCGATAGAAATTCTATGGCTGAAAACTTCTTAGTTTTGGAGGTTCGATGTTTGAAACTTCTTCTATCTCCTTTCCCCCCCCCCTTCTCCTTGTTGTTGTTTTCGTCCTTTATAGGTTTTGTTTTCGTCGTCTTGTACTGAAAAAAAGGGGAAGGAGGAGCGGGAGAGAGAGGAAAGTGGGGGACAAGGGTGAGTGGGAAACGGAGAAGAAGGAGGGAACAAGGGAGAGTGGGAGCGGCGGCGAGAGGGAGAGACGAAGAAGGAGAAGGGGAAGGGGGGTGCGGCGGTGAAAGATGAAAAATGAAGGGGAAACCCTAAAAGGGTTTCCCTTATTTGGCTGAAGAGTGAATTGGACCCGGTCCATTTGTGGACCGGGTCAAATTTTAGACTGGGTATTAAAAGAACGGACTATTAAATTAAACATGGACTGATCTAAAAAAATTGAGATAAAACATATGGTCTAGTCCAAAAAAATATTAGGAATTAATCGGACTTTGATTCGTGGTCCGGTAAGTCAAAATACGGACTGAGTGCAAGAAATAGTTTGGCTTCTAAATTTGAATAAGAGACACATTTTGATTGACGATGTACTAAGGGCGCCAGAATATCACCTAATACGGAAATATGTAATTATAAAAAAAAGATCCGGGTAAAAATTATATGATGTCGCAAATGACCGTGCTATAATATTTAACGACAAACGCTATCATTTAAATGTGCGAAATAAATGCGATGTGTGTGCGGAAGTTGGTAGAAACGTCGAGAAATGCAAGTTTCAATAATACTAAATAATAGTAGCAAACAAATAGCGGTAGTAATACTGCTAATAATGATAACAATAATGATAATGGTAATAATGATAATGATAATGCTGATGATAATGGTGATAAAAAATAATAATAGATATAATAATAATAGTACATAACAAATATTGATAATTAATAACAAATAACAATAAGAATAATGATAATAATTAATAATAATAATAAATATGGTAGTAATTAATAAAAAAAAAATGACAATTATTGATAATAACAAAAATGATAATAAATTAATAATAATAACAGTAATAGTGGTAATAATAAAATAATAATGATAATAATAATAAGAAATAATAATGATGATAATAATAATAATAAATAACAATTATTGATAAAGCAAATGATAATAATTAATAATAAAAAATAACTATGATAATGATGATTAATAATTAATAACAAAAAATAACGCTGATAATAATGATTAGTAATTAATAATAATAATAACAATAATAATAATAATAATAATAATAATAATGGAAATAACAAGAATAATAATAATTAATAATAATTAGTAATAAATGATAATTTAAGAATAATAATAATAATAATAATAATAATAATAATAATAATAATAATGATAATAATAACTGCAGTAGAATAAAACGTGGGTGTTAATAAAGACTAATAATTATAGTAAAATTTAAATGCATATTTTTTAATTTCTCGAAATACCAGAAGTATAAATAGGTATTTCGGAGGAGAGGTGGGACAAAATTGGGTGTCAACAATTGGCCAGAAATGAAGAATCGACGTTCCGTCGATTAGCCGACGAACCGTCCTTTGAAGCGTCGATAAGCTCGATTTTCCAGTGATGACAAAGTTGAAGACGACAAAGGACGGAGGTATCGACGAAGCGTCGAACTGATCGACGAAGCATAGAACTGATCGACGATTCGTCGTTTGTGTCGTCAAACAGGATCTCTCAACAAGAGGAGAGAAAGACGGAATACTCGACGGAGCGTCGAACTGGTCGACGGTGCCGTCGAATAGAACACATGGCTGAAGGTACAAAGGACGGAGAAATCGACGGATCGTCGAACGATCGACGGTCCGTCGATCTTTCTATCGGGGGAAATTTTGTCAGTTGCTGCTGTGCGTTTTTTGAGCCTATTTAAAGAACATTTTAGGTTTTTTTTTTTAGAGGCAGATTTTATTGTAACCACAAAAAAGTTCCATTAGTGGGTGAGCATTGAATACTCCTCTTTTAGAGCTTAGTGAAGACAACAAGATTCCATTTTCCATCATCTTTATTACATTTAGTAAGCTTTATGTCTCATTTATTGCTTACTACTTTTGAGACCATAATGTGAGTCGTTTCTTTAATCAAAGTTGTGGACCCAAAATGATGGGTGCTATGTAATGGGTGTCTAACATTGTATATATATAATGGGTTGTGATGTGTTTTATTATTTCTCATATTCATTGTTCATTAGTGGTTGCAAACACTTGTTCATGCACAAACCCTAGTTTATTTGAAAAGATGAATAGGAGTGTGATTCGAAATAATATAACAAGGACTCGAGGCGCTAACCCTCGTTTAATGAACTCGCTTAGCGATAAGATGAGTTCTACTTGGCATATTTAATCAATCTTATTTTCAACTTTTCTGCATTTGGGAAAATCATGAAAAGAAATACTTTCTAACTATTGGAAAATATTAGAAAGTGCATTAGAGATTAAGTGCATACATAACTCTGACCCATTAGAAATATATCATATTAACACCAATAGCATAACATCTAATCATCGCGGGGACACAACTTTGGTTCTCCAAATCCAAACATATTCCAAACATTTCAAAATAGCAAATACAAACCAAATCTCTTTTCAAAACATTCAGAATAGGATTAAAGCCTTTAAAGACTAGTATCACATACAGTTGGTACCCTTTTCTCTCCATATTCCCTGTGAGATTCGACCCAAACCGTGTTTGGGTTACTATATTTGACAACGTCCGCTTTATGCCATTAATAAGTGTAATTTGAGCGTATCAAATTTTGGCGCCGTTGCCGGGGAATACGGTTTTGAAATTACTGATTGTTGTGTACTCTTCTTTAAAACTTTTTCTATTCCATCACACCTTGTTTGCTATTATGGTGAACGAGGTGAGCATGGCAGGAAGACAGAATCGGAATCCAGGAAACCAAGGTGGACTCCAAGTGAACCCACCTGCACCAGAAGAGGATGAGGATGATAATATATTTGCAAAATTCATCAATGAAGCTGATTATGCTTCTGCTGTGGTTCCTCCTAGAACTAGAAATGCTACTTTCAAAATTGATAGTTCTATTTATTAGCTGCTGAAACTTGAAGGTTATTTCCGAAATTCTTCGGAGGATTGTCCACTTCGACATTTGAAGAACTTCTTGCATGTGTGTGCTCAACAATCCCAAGGTGCTGTTTCTGCTGATGCACTTCGATTACGGGTCTTTAAATATTCCTTGGCTGGACAAGTAAGGGAATGGTATGAAAAGCTCCCCAGCAATTCTATTCATACCTGGAGCGAGTTAGCCCATACATTTTTGAAAAAGTGGTTCCTACCAAGTAAAAAGGCTGAGCTTCGGGATAAGATCTTTGAGTTCAAACAACTTCCGAGGGAACAATTATATTCGGCATGGGAGCGTTTCGAATACTATCTAGCTCAATCTCCAACTCATGGGTTTCCGGATGCTATTCTAACCGAGAAGTTCTACAAGGGGTTAGATACAATGAATCAAATTGCTGTCAACACTGCAGCTGGGGGATGCTTCATGGACAAATCATTTGTCAGCATCACCAGGTTGCTCGATAAGCTCACCACCCACAATCAAGCGTGGCACTCAAGTGATAGTGAAATCTTGTCATATGGTAGTCCCTCTGCTGCCGCGGTGGCCAAAGAAAATCATGAGCGAGATCATGCTTTTGCTCAATTACAAACCACCGTGGATTTGTTGTCAAAGAGGCTTACGGAGAAAGAAGCTAAAAGTGTGAATGTTGTCGAAGAGATACCATCTCATGCTCCCGGGATGTACCAAGTCTCGGAAGAAATTATCTAGAGGGGCAGCCGCAACGTGAGGAGGCTAATTATATCGATCACCCTCAAGGGGGTTATCAAAAGCAATGGAGACCCCAACAACAAAGCAATCAATATGGCCGAAATGAATATGGTGGTTCGGACAAGAGGGATTACAACATCAACAATTATGGTAATCGGAATTCCAATGCCTATGTTCCACCAAAGGGTCGTACGTCTAACTCTCAAAATTGGCGAGAAGGTCTTTCCAATGATCAAGGGACTTCTCGAATGGAATCTATGCTTGAAAAGATGTTGGACAGCCAACATAAGAATGACAAGAAGATGGAAAATTTGACCGAAGTGGTAGGCTCTCACACCACTTCGATTCATAAACTTGAGTCACAAATGCGAGATCTTTCTCGTGAGCAACATCCACCACAAAGAGGGGGCCTTCCTAGCGACACAATTCTGAACCCAAGGGGTAGTGGAGGCGATCACATTGCCTCATGAAAAGCTATTTCTACTAGAAGTGGAAAGATCCTTAATGCAGTAAATCAGAGAGTGGTTGAACCTATTATTGTCGAGCCAATTGTTGATGAGGTTATTGAGGAAGAAGTTGAAGAAGAAATGGAGGCACCAATTGAAGAGCAAGGTCATGGGAGCAATTAAACCCTTGACTCAAACATATAAATCTCCTCCCCCGTTCCCACAAATATTGTTGAAAAGAACGGAGGATGCCAAGTGCCAACGCTTCTACGACCAATTGAAAGGGTTGTCAATGAATAACCCATTTCTTGATGCATTCCAAGAAATGCCAGGATTTGCTAAATACTTGAAAGATTTGTTGACGAAGAAAAGGCCAATCAAGCATGATACTGTGGGAGTCACTCACCGTGTGAGCGCTATTATTTCGTCATCAAAGGTTGAGAAGAAGGGAGATCCCGGGGCTTTCACTATCCCTTGCACCATCGGTCATCATGATTTTGCTCGTGCTTTATGTGACAATGGGGCTAGTATTAATTTGATGCCACTAGCCATATATAAGCAAGCCGGTTTGGGAACACCTAGAGAAACGAGCATGCGTCTCCAAATGGCTGATAGAACCATCAAAAGACCGGTAGGGGTTGTTGATGACATCCTTGTTAAAGTGGGGAAATTCTTATTACCGGCAGATTTTATCATCCTTGATTGTGCGGTTGACAAAGAAGTCCCAATTATCTTGGTAAGGCCATTTCTTGCCACCGGGAGAGCCCTAATGGACTCAGAAAAGAATGAAATAAAATTCTGGGTCAATGATGAAGAGGTAACTTTCCAAGCTAGCAAGGGGTTAAAATTGCCTAGTGCTTATGAGAGCATTTCGGTCATTGATTCTTTCGATGTGATAGATGAAGCAGTGGATCATAAGGTAGAGGATGAGCACTTTGATGAAACACTTTCGGCTATTTTGGTGAACTTCGAGGCGGAGGACATGCAGAGGTATATTGAAACAGTTAATTCTCTCATTGGCCGGGGTTCGTACTCTTATGAGCCGAAAAAATTATCTCTTGATCTTGATAAAAGAACCACTCCTCCGGCTAAGCCTTCGATTATTGAGCCTCAAAAACTTGAGCTCAAGCTACTTCCCTCTCATTTGAAGTATGCTTTTCTTGGCCTAGATAATACTTTACCGGTTATTCTCTCATCTTTGTTAAATGAGGAACAATCTCAAAAGGTGCTTGAAGTGGTGCGGGCTTATCAAAGATCTATTGGGTGGAATATTGCGAATATTAGGGGAATTCCCTCCGGTATTTGTGAACATAGAATCGAACTTGAGGAGGATAGTTCATCAAGTGTAGAGCATCAAAGGAGGCTAAACCCTCCTATGCAAGAAGTGGTCAAGAAAGAAATAATCAAATGGTTGGATGTGGGTGTTGTATACCTAATTGCAAATAGTCCATGGGTTAGTCCGGTGCAATGTGTGCCAAAGAAGGGGGGCATCACTGTTGTCCCTAACTCCAAGAATGAGTTGATTCCTACAAGGACAGTCACCGGATGGAGAGTGTGTATGGACTATCGCAAGCTAAACATCGCGACTTGTAAAGACCACTTCCCTATGCCTTTTATTGATCAAATGCTTGATCGGCTAGCCGGAAGAGCTTATTATTGCTTTTTGGATGGGTACTCGGGGTACAACCAAATTAACATTGCATTAGAGGATCAGGAGAAAACCACTTTCACTTGTCCTTATGACACTTTTGCTTTCAGCCGCATGCCTTTTGGCTTGTGCAATGCCCCGACTACTTTCCAACGGTGTGTGATGTCTATTTTCTCGGATATGGTGGAAGATTTCTTGGAAGTCTTCATGGATGATTTTTCTGTTATTGGTGACTCTTTTGACGAATGTCTTACCAATCTCGGTATGGTATTGAAGCGGTGTGAAGAAACCAACCTTGTACTTAATTGGGAGAAATGTCATTTCATGGTGACAGAAGGGATTGTCCTTGGCCATAGGATCTCCGAGAAGGGTATCGAGGTAGACCGAGCAAAAGTTGATGTTATATCCAAGCTCCCTCCACCAATCTCTGTCAAAGGGGTTCGTAGCTTCTCAGGACATGTCGGTTTCTATCGGCGGTTCATCAAAGATTTCTCCAAGATCGCCAACCCGATGTGTAAGCTTCTTGAAAAAGAAGATAAGTTTGCATTTGATGAGAAGTGCCTTAAGGAATTTAATGAGTTGAAGGAAATGCTCACCTCTACTCCAATTATTGTATCTCCGGATTGGTCAATGCCATTTGAGCTCATGTGTGATGCAAGCGGATTTTCTATTGGTGCGGTGCTTGGGCAAAGGCACAACAAAATCATGCACCCAATTTATTATGCTAGCAAGACCCTCAATGGAGCTCAAATGAATTATACCGTCACTGAGCAAGAGCTTCTAGCCATTGTCTACGCATTTGAGAAGTTCCGGGCCTATCTACTTGGATCCAAAGTGGTTGTTCATACGGATCATGCGGCCTTGAGATATTTGATGACAAAGAAAGATGCAAAGCCACGGTTGATTCGTTGGGTATTGTTGTTGCAAGAGTTTGACTTTGAGGTCAAAGATCGAAAAGGTTGTGAAAACCAAGTTGCGGATAATCTATCTAGACTTGAAGAAGATAGGAGACCGAATGGAAATCTTGAGTTAAATGATGTTTTCCCCGATGAGAGGCTCTTGGCTGTATCTTGTGAGGTTTCCTCTTGGTATGCAGATATCGCCAACTTCTTGGTGACGGGCCTTATCCCCGACGATATCAAGGCTTATCAAAAGAAGAAATTCTTAAGAGATAGTCGTCAATACTATTGGGATGAGCCCTATTTATTCCGCACTTGTGCCGACAACATCATTCGGCGATGTGTTGCCGAATCCGAAGCCATGGTAATCTTGAAAGCTCGCCACGACTCTCCTGTGGGGGGTCATCACAGTGGGAACCGCAGAGCAGCTAAAGTGCTTGAATGTGGCTATTATTGGCCCACCCTTTATCATGATGCAAATTTGATGGTGAAATCTTGTGACAAATGTCAACGCCAAGGGTCAATTGGGAGGAAGCACGAAATGCCAATGAATTTTGTCATGGAGGTTGAGCTATTTGATGTGTGGTGCATCGACTTTATGGGCCTATTTGTGAGTTCTCGTGGTATGCGATATACCCTTGTTGCGGTTGACTATGTGTCCAAGTGGGTTGAAGCTGTCGCATTGCCCAACAATGATGGCAAGAGTGTCACCAAATTTCTCAAAATAAACATATTCACAAGGTTTGGCACTCCAAGGGCAATCATTAGTGATGGTGGCACTCACTTTTACAACAAGCAATTCGCTAATCTCTTGGAGAAATATGGAGTGCATCACAGGCTGGCCACTCCTTACCACCCCCAAACTAGTGGGCAAGTCGAAGTCTCCAATCGGGAGATAAAGAGCATCTTAGCCAAGACGGTTAATGCAAACAGAACTGACTGGTCATCTAAGCTTGATGATGCTCTTTGGGCTTATAGAACAGCATTGAAGACACCCATTGGTACTTCTCCTAATCGGTTGTTGTTCGGAAAAGCTTGTCATCTACCTGTTGAACTTGAACACAAAGCTTTGTGGGCATTAAAAAAATTGAACATGAATTGGGACGAAGCAACCAAGCTGCAGTTGTTTCAAATGAATGAAATGGATGAGTTTCGGTATCATGCCTATGAGAGTGCGAGTTTGTACAAAGAAAGGATGAAGCACTATCATGATGTCAAACTTCTGAAGCGAGATTTTCAACCGGGTGATTCAGTGTTGCTGTTCAATTCAAGGTTGAAGCTCTTTCCGGGCAAGTTGAAATCCAAGTGGTCCGACCCTTTTACTTTGGTGAGTGTGTCACCCAATGGGTCAATGGAGTTAAAGTCCGACGATGGGACACGTACTTTCAGGGTGAATGGCCATCGGGTAAAGCACTACCATTGGATGGTTGATGGAGAAAAGATTGTTGATGCTCGCCAGTTAAAACATGGCACCGGGCCTTAGCATCAAAAGTGGTATTAAGTCGTGCCGCGACGTTAAACTTTGCGCTTCTTGGGAGGCAACTCATGTGCCTTTTCGAATTATATTTTTTCATTCCGTTGATTTTTGTTGTTGTGTTGTTTTAATGTTTGTTGATATGTTGAGGAACCTAAGTGTTGAACCCAGATATTGCCAGGAAATCAGTTATACGCCACATTCGACGGAATGTCAATCTGATCGACGAGACGTCGAATTCACCGTCGAGTGGATCGCATGACAGATTGGTCACTGGAAATAATGGCAAATCGACGACAGGTTTGACGCTCCGTCGATCTGATCGACGGTCAGATCAACGGGCGCTCTTCTCTCTTTTTATCTATATATAAAAAAAAAAACTCGACGGAGGGGGTGTTCAATCGACAGAGCGTCGAATCAATCGACGTTCTTTTTACCGCGACGGTTCAGAAACGTGGGTTTATAACCCACGACCGTTCCACTGCTTCTCATTTTTTTTATATAAAGTCTCTCTCTCTCTCTCTCTCTCTCTTTCCACCTCTCCCCCTTTTAAAAATTGTTACCCCATCCACTTATCCCTTTTCTTCACCACCCCACAACTGCCACTTCCCCCTCCCCTGCCCTACTACTCTGTCCCTCTGTGTGTGTGCTTCTTCGGGTGTTTTTCCATTCTAAAAAAGTTGAAATCATATTCATTCTATTTCAAGGTATGAGACTTACTAGATTGTGTGCTCCCTTGTATTGTTTGTTTTTGCATTCCATGGCTTGTTTTGCATATTTTTGATTGTTTTCCTTGTTTTTGCATCATTTTATTTTTGCCTGGGATGCTCATATTTTTTGCTGGGGGTGGTTTGTTGGTTTATGTGTGGTTGTTGGGTCATGGATCTTTAGCTGAGTCAGAGGGAATTACGACAAACAGACCTCATTCATGAGAGTATTATTGTCTTGCCCACCACCTGTTCGATGAAATGCCACAGTATGGCATTGTATGTCACGATGGCTTGGAGGACATTACGACTATCGTGTTGTTTTGCCCGCCAAGTGTTTTCCCTAGTCTAACCCAAGCCAACATGGGGTGAAGTCTGAGTAACCCCAAAATACGTGACGATTTGCACCTCGGCCAAAGAAGTGTATGGAATCCGTACTTTTTAAACATGCGAAAGCATTCAACGCTCAGTTCGACGGCCCGTCGATTCAATCGACGGACCGTCCTACTCAACGCAAGTTTCTAACCAAAACAACATCGACGGTGGATTCGACGGTCTGTCGAATCGATCGACGGGGCGTCTTTCCCACGGTCTTTCAGTTAACATTTCCAGTGGCTAATAAGAGATCAACGATGAGATCGACGGCTCGTCGATCAATTCGACGGGAACTTCGACGCTCCGTCGATCTGTTCGACGACTCTTGTAGCACATCGATGGACCACTGCAGCTTTAACATTATCGCATGTCTTATACTTTTATCTGATTCTGTTATGTTTCTATGGTTGTATTAACAATGAAGTGTGTTCTTTTCTCAGGTATGCCTCCAAAGAATCCAGTCAAGCGGGGTGGTGGTCCCAGAAAAGGCCGAGGTCGGGGGCAAACAACCCTTACTCTTAGGGATGAACCCTCTGACTCTGAACGACAAGCGGTAGTCCCAACGACTAGATCGAGGGCACATACCACCACGCCCCACGCAGAATCACCCACTTTACTCTCCTCTCAGTCTACTGAAGGGACTTCATTCTCCACATCCGCTGATTCTAGCGATGCAGCAACAGAACAACCAGTCGCTCCTGAGCGAAATTCAGATGAGGAGCAAGAGCGGCAGCGGCTGTAAAAGATAGAGATAGCGGCAATCCGCTTCCCCTATGAAGGGTGTCGAAAGTACTATATTAAAGGTGCCACTACAGTCAGCGGGGGTAATCCGAGGAGAAATATTCAAGAAGAAGAACAAATCAGTATGAGCGGCTTAGAGAGCTACCCTCGGATTACCGATCTCATCCAGCACTATCATCTTGATGCATTCACACAGCCTCCAGGGGATTATTGCCCGACCATGGTTCGGGAATTCTATGCTACTTACAGAGTAATGCTCGAGCAGCGCCACAAGAACAAGAGAGCTTTGAAAGCCGCCCCTCCATTAGACACGGTGTATGTTCGGGGTGTCCATGTTGACATCTCAGCCCGCACAATCAACAGGTTTTATTTTGGTGATGACTTCGTGGCACCGACCACAGTGGAATATGATGATAAGTTTGAAAGAAGGGTTGAGCAATCTGTACGGGAATGGTTTGCGACGGTGATGGCTAGAGGGCAGGCGGACCAGGCCCCATGGGTGAGAAACTTGGCTGCCAAAATCCATAAGGCGGATATCAGCTTGGAAGCTAAATTTTGGTGGAATTTCGTCATATATCGGGTTCTGCCCACGGGAGCAGATAACATAGTCACGCTGGACAGAGCAGTGGTTGTGGCTGCTATGCTATCCAGGTACCCAATGAACTTGGGTGATCTGATCAGTAGAGCCATTCGGGCACGCGTACCACAGGAGGCGACAACCTTGATATTCCCGTGCCTTATCACACAGTTATGTAGGTTGGCCCAGGTGAGGCACATTGATACATTTGCAGCTACTGTCCCCGCAACAAAGGTGTGTGATATCACCCGGAGTAGGGATGAGACCCTCCGTACAACTTAGGCCACCAGTACTTCATTGCTAGATCTCATGGGTGAGCAGGCTAAGCATGTCATTGAGTCAGTCCCTCAGGGCGCAGTTGATATAGGCACGGAAGGACTGTCCACAACAGAGGCCTCCACACCATCTGTAGCTGATGCTACCCCTTCTTCTGAGGCACAACCTCGGCCTGCTGTTCCATCTGCATCTCCTAGTCTTCCGTCAGCCGCAGCATCAGCTTCCGAGGATCTCTTTGTCCTCAACAGAGCCAACTTCAGAGAGTTTGCAATCAAGGCAGAGCGTGCTGATCAGCAGGTGACCCGGATATTACAGTAGTTGGGTAGGTTTGTCCGGAAAGAGATTGCACCGGAGTTGGAGCCTCTTCAGGAGGATATGGAGAGGCATCATTCTAGGGTCAATGCACGACTTGATAGTTTAGAGATGCAGATACTCACCATTGAGAAAAAGAGTGAGTCTGGTTCTTCAGGAGATTTGAAGACCGAGCTTGACCAGTTCCGAGCTGAGATTGCGGCCCTTCGGATGAGAGAGTAGGTTATTGTGGATGACCCGACACCACCTGCACCAGTCGCCAGCATTTCCGATTTGATCCGAGTAGTTGACTTGGTGACTGAGGATGAGCCTAAGGAGAGTCGCAAAAGAAAGAGGCCTGTCACATTGGCTGATGATGAGGATGAGGATGATGACCTCGAGCTTCAGGAGGGTATTCGGCGGTCGCGCCTGGACATGAGGTTCACCGGCGCATCTTCCAGCACTAGTGCTATCCCAGCACCAGTCAGACCGATCACGATAGCTCCTCAGGACCTGCAGCCACAGAGCTAGTCAGCTCCACCGCTTCAGTCCACTGAGCTAGCAGTAGAGAGGGCCCCCATTCGCGCTACTGCGGAGGAGACACCTCAGCAGCAACATCAGGATTAGAGCATTTTAGGTTGGCCCCACCACCATAGGGTGATGGTATAATTTTTTTTGATGCATTGGGGACAATGCATCCTCTTTTTACTGGGGGTAGGGTAACTTGATGTACCTTGCAGTATACATTTGTTAAATTTTATTTAAAGTAATTGTGACTTTCATGGTTGTTGCATTTTGAACTTTTGGCATGAATTTTGATTGAAAAAGGATATTTGTGAACTTGAAAATGGATTGATTTAAAATTGACCCCTCCGAAAGTTTATTGAGTATCTCAGGTTGTAATGAATTGACATGTATGGTTCTTTTTGTGACATCATAGATATTAGAGTGTGGATGAATTGGGTGTTCAAATCCTTATGGCATTGTGAGTGTGAGAACTTCTTGTGTCCATTGTTAGCATATGTGGATCCAGAACTTTCCTGGTAGGTCGTGCTATATTGCTTAGGATAGTCGGTTGTGAAGTGATCATAGGCTTTCCTTCTAAATAGTCACGTCAGCCTTAAAAAGCCCAAAACTGGTTCTATATGAATATCACTAGTTCCCACGATTGAGCCTTTGACTTTTTCTCTTGATTAGTTGTAACAAACTTTTTCCGCACTTCATGAATTCATTCCATCGTCGCACCCGTTCCCTCCTTGACACTACTAGAGAAAAGAGGCAAATCGCCTAAAGTTGGGGGTGTGTGAGTTGCATAGTCGAGAACTGGATGTGATAGTAGATTAAATTTGAGAATAGTATATATATATATATATATATATATATAGTATATATTTTTATAATCATAATAATATTGTCTCATAAAAAGATTGTAAATTCTAGTAAGAGTAAAATCACATCTTAGTTATGAGTTGAAGAATGAATAGACTGGGCATGAGAAGAAAGGTCAAAATCTGTAGTGTCGAGGAGGATGAGTCACTAATTCCCAAATGAGTATCCTACCCGTCCCCGAGCCTACATTACAACCCAAAAACAAGTCCTCTAGTGATCACAACTGAACCATCCGAAAGTGTTAGGCATTGAAATTAAAGGCAAGCATATGGTATCTGCACTTGTAAATCATGAACTTCTTTGTGAGCGCGAGTGCTTTCTATTCTCATCAATCCTTGTCTCGATTCTTATTGTAAAATTGTGCGTGGGACATTCTCTAATCTAGGTGAGGGCATAATGGTGAATACTCGCACGCATAAATGCTTCTAATAATGTGATGTCATCGATTGAAGTGTCATGGTCAATTCTAATAAGTTTGTTTTGAAAGAACCCTGTTTAGGAATGAGGAAAGAGGGAGTTGATTTGAAAAATGCACATGCCGGTAGCGATGAGCAAGCACCATTGTAGTCACTTTTACTTTATTTTTAGCATAGTTGTAATTTTATTTTGTGGTTGTTTTGTCTGACTTGCTTGAGGACAAGCAAAGATCCTAAGTTGGGGGTATAGATGTGCCGCGGATTTGTGGCACATTCGACGCCTTTTTACTATGAATTTTGGTTGTTTTCAAGTAAGTCTGGTTCTCGTTAATATGTTCTGTTGTGTTTTAGGAAAACAATGGCACAAAAGCAAAAAGCAAAGAACAAAAGAAAAATTGGCCAGAAATGAAGAATCGACGTTCCGTCGATCAGCCGATGAACCGTCCTTTGAAGCGTCGATAAGCTCGATTTTTCAGTGATGACAAAGTTGAAGACGACAAAGGACGGAGGCATCGACGAAGCGTCGAACTAATCGAAGATTCGTCGTTTGTGTCGTCAAACAGGATCTCTAAACAAGAGGATAGAAAGACGGAATACTCGACGGAGCGTCGAACTGGTCGACGACACCGTCGAATGGAACACATGGCTGAAGGTACAAAGGACGGAGAAATCGACGGATCGTCGAACGATCGACGGTCCGTCGATCTTGCTATCGGGGGAAATTTTGTCAGTTGCTGCTGTGCGTTTTTGGAGCCTATTTAAAGAACATTTTAGGTTTTTTTTTAGAGGCAAATTTTATTGTAACCACAAAAAAGTTCCATTGGTGGGTGAGCATTGAATACTCCTCTTTCGGAGCTTAGTGAAGACAACAAGATTTCATTTTCCATCATCTTTATTATATTTAGTAAGCTTTATGTCTCATTTATTGCTTACTACTTTTGAGACCATAATGTGTGAGTAGTTTCTTTAATCAAAGTTGTGGACCCAAAATGATGGGTGCTATGTAATGGGTGTCTAACATTGTATATATATATATATATATATATATATATATATATATAATGGGTTGTGATGTGTTTTATTATTTCTCATATTCATTGTTCATTAGTGGTTGCAAACACTTGTTCATGCACAAACCCTAGTTTATTTGGAAAGATGAACTAGGGTGTGATTCGAAATAATATAACAAGGACTCGAGGCGCTAACCCTCGTTTAATGAACTCGCTTAGGGATAAGATGAGTTCTACTTGGCATATTTAATTAATCTTATTTTCAACTTTTCTGCATTTGGGAAAATCATGAAAAGAAATACTTTCTAACTATTGGAAAATATTAGAAAGTGCATTAGAGATTAAGTGCATACATAACTCCGACCCATTAGAAATATATCATATTGACACCCATAACATAACATCTAATCATCGCGGGGACACAACTTTGGTTCTCCAAATCCAAACATATTCCAAACATTTCAAAATAGCAAATACAAACCAAATCTCTTTTCAAAACATTCGGAATAGGATTAAAGACTAGTATCGCATACAATTAGTACCCTTTTCTCTCCATATTCCCTGTGGGATTCGACCCCAACCGTGTTTGGGTTGCTATATTTGACAACGTCCGCTTTATGCCATTAATAGGTGTAATTTGAGCGTATCAACAGGCGGTGCTATTTGTTGGAAATCAAAAAATCAAACTACTATTGCTAACTCTACCATGGAGGCTGAACTAATTGCTTTAGCTTCAGCTAGTGAAGAAGCGAATTGGTTTAGAGATTTATTGTTTCAAATTCCTTATTTTGAAAAACCAATTCCTCCTATTTTAATTCATTGTGGTAGCACCGCTGCAATTGGTAGAGTTCAAAATCTTTATTACAACGGTAATCCAGACCTATAAGGAGAAAACACAGTACTGTTGCCCTATTTTTAACTAATTAAAACTAGTTCACAACTTGTGACTATGTTTCCTCTGGTTTTGCAAATTTTCAAAGTCTCCACCTAATTTTAGGAAATATTAGGAAACCATTTGTAAAAATGTAAACTCCGTTTTTAGTCTTTGAAACCTGTGAGATTCTAGGTAAGGGTTTTATTTACCCCAAGGGGAAGGTGTTAAGCATCCCTCAGAGCCTATCCGAAGACAGTCTTTAAACTTAGCTTAATTAACACTAGAGGGGGATTATTTAATTATTTCTTATTTGTTATCACCTATTTAAAGAAGTGCAGAAAAAGAAACTACTCTCTCAAAACTATTTGTATATGAAAAAAAAGGGTTTTTAAAGTAAATATAACTATGTGAGTAAATGCATATTTATAAAGGAAGTAGTTAATGCTAATGTATGCATGAGGAGAATATGTGTGACATTTATTTTATATAAGAATAACATGTATAATATAGAATAAGGAGGGAAATATTTTTTATAAGAATTGGGTGTCAACAGCTTGTCCCTCTTCGATCAGGGATGATGAAAGAGTCTTTGGGCGAAGACGTTGACATGAACCCGATTTTGTCCTGACGAGTAAACTAGATTAGGTCTGGAAAGGGTTATTCTTTGGGGAGTGGAGAGGTCAGTTTATGAATTCGACCGAACTCTAGTTCCTGAGTAGCTTACATATCTCGGGTCATAAGAGAATCAGGTCGATGAAGTTCGGACAAGGAGACGATAAAATTTTGAGAGGTCCTCAAAATTTTGCCCCAGTGTCTGAATTATGAGGACACTAGCTCTCTTGTTAGGGAAAAGGGATAATAGTTTTGTTGAAGATTTGGAAGGTTGAGTTGTTGAAAAATTTTGAGTGATCCTCAAAAATTTTCCCCAGTGTTGGAGTTATGGTAACACGAGGTTTCGGAGATAGAAAGGGTAGTGCTTTCAACATGAGCGAAAATAGCTAGAACAGAATACGATTGGCTTGACTCTGAGTCCCCTACATATTGAAGAGGATGAGAATTAATTCAGATGAGTTTTAAAGAAAATGAAGGGATAGAAAATTTTGAGGGATCCCCAAAATTTTGTCCCAGCATCGAATTATGGTGACACTAGATGTTGTTAGGAAGATGTGGTCAAATTTTGGAGGGAAAAGGTTGCTGATGAAAAAGGTCTTTCGGATGACGGGATGTACTTTTGCAGCTTCTTGATTATAAATGTGGCGGCCGCAACACACCCATAAGCGAGACTCTACACGAATGGATCTTTGTGCTGTCATAGGATCATATCAGCTTGTCGTAGAGGACTGACCCTCAGAATTGTCCCAGTATCGTATTATAAAGACCTTGATGTGGAAGAATTTGACTGAGTCTCCAGAATGTAGTTTCTTAGAGGAAGTAACTATCTTCTTAAAAATTGAAAGGAAAACTGATTGGCAAGCTAAAGCGGAGAGCGGATTCATTGACTCTAGCTTGTGAGTTTGATGTCCTCATCAAGCGAGGCATATCAATTCGTTGTGTCAGAGATAGTTTCACGTTGTATTGTGTTGACCTGTAAAAGATGTAAAGATACCTGTGCAGTTCAAAGTTGTAATGTAATAATAACATAAGGAAATAAAGGAAGGGATTGTAGACAAACTAGAATTGAAAGCTCCAATTTACGGAGTGACTGAAATGTAAAGCTTCCGGCTGGCGGAGCAACTGTAATGTAGAGGCTTCCAGCTGGCGGAGCCACTGTAAGGTAAAAGCTCTGATTGGCGAAGCAACTGAAATGTGAAGCTTCCGGCTGGCGGAGCAACTGTAATGTAAAGCTTCCGGCTGATAGAGTAACTGTAATGTAAAGCTTCCGGCTGGCGGAGCCACTGTAATGTAAAGAAAAAATCTCCGATCGGCGGAGTTGTTGATGAAGTTAGACGGCGGTCCCCGATTGGCGGTGTAATTGGCGTTGTTAGACGGTATCCTCGATTGGCGAAGTTAGTCGACGCAATTAAATGGTATCTCTGATCGGCGAAGTTAGCCGCAGTTAGATCGTATCTCCGATTGGCGGAGTTATTTGACGCAGTTAGATTGTATCTTCAATTGGTGGAGTTAGTCGCAGTTAGATCGTATCTCCGATTGGCGGAGTTAATCGCAGTTAGATTGTATCTCCGATTGGCGGACTTAATCGCAACTAGATTGTAGATCTCTGATTGGCGGAGTTTTTTTTTTTTTTTAACATAGTTAGAATGTAGATCTCCGATTGGCGGAGTTATTATTAAGGAACCAAGCTGCTACGGGGGCCCCCATCTCTCAAATAATCTACCTTAACCCTATTTCTGGAGATACCTGCAAATTTAAATGAAACGTTCATAGATGAATAAGCCAAGATAACAAAATAAAATAGGAGAAGGTTATTTTGGCTCATGGTGTAGTGATGGATCTTGTGACGCCTCCACCGAAAGCTTGCTTTGATGTCATCTCGTCATAATTCCTGTCAATCCTATACTCAAA
Organism: Lycium barbarum; assembly: GCF_019175385.1. NCBI lineage: Eukaryota > Viridiplantae > Streptophyta > Magnoliopsida > Solanales > Solanaceae > Lycium > Lycium barbarum. The sequence goes on from NC_083347.1 coordinate 20,538,607, forward strand.
GAAAAATTCTTAGTTTGGGAGGGGGTGTTGATTTATGTCAATCGTGGCCTTAGCCTTGTCACTTGAATCCTTTGAGCTTCTTTGGTTGCGGAGATCTCTGTCCGGAGACTTGGTAGGTGGAAAAATACATAAATGCACTTTGAAAGAAAGAAAAAAATATATAGTATTTTAGAAATTGAATATGCATGTATATATATTACGTATAAATGCGATAAAGCTCTATCATTTTTTTAGATTATGACATGTTCCGAAACGCATTGAGCTTCTCCATTCTGATGCTTGCATCCAAACGGTGTCTTTGCATAGTCTGTTCCTCTAATGATGCTTCTTCATATTCAAGCCAAGTGTCGCGATGTCTTTGATGATGAGATCGATCCTAATCTATAGTTACATTACAAATAAAAGGTTTCCTAAGGGTATGACCGAACCTTTTTAGGTTGCCTACGTATCCCAAATAGGAATCAGGTTTGTACGTAGTTTGAGGGTAGAAATGAAAAGAAAATGATATGTAATGTGATGCGACCGAGCCTGACTTAGGCTGCCTACGTATCCAAATGGAATCAGGTCATAACGTAGTTCAATTACAATAAAGGGGTAAAATAAAGCAATGACCGAGCCTGACTCAGGCTGCCTACGTATCTAATCGGAATCAGGTCATAACGTAGTTCAATTACAACATAAAAGAAAATTAATAAAGGGACCGAATCCGGTGGGGATTTCCTACGTATCCCACCTAGGGAAATCAGGTCAACTCGTAGTTCTAGTTACATGAAGATAATGTTTTTTGGGGTTTTCTATTACAAGAGACCGGACCCGATGTGGGTTGCCTATGTATCCCACCGTGGAAAGTTAGGTCAGCGTAGTTCTGTTACAATAGAAATGCAAATTACAACGGAAAAGAAAAATCTAGCTTGGATGTCTTCAGATGTAGTACTTCTTGATCGAGTCTAAGTTGATGGGCTTCGTGCTTACTTTACCATCCATTTCTGCCAAAATCAATGATCCTCCTGAAAGCACTCGATGAACCACGTATGGACCTTGCCAATTTGGTGCGAATTTCCCTTTAGCTGCGTCCTGATGAGGAAATATTCGCTTTAAAACCAACTTCCCTGGTTCGAATTTCCTAGGCCTTACTCTCTTGTTAAATGCCTTGGACATCCTGTTCTGATAAAGCTGACCGTGACAGAAAGCGTCCATCCTTTTCTCATCAATGAGCATCAACTGTTCGTGTCTACTACGTATCCATTCTGCATCGTCCAAACCAACATCTTGGATAATCCTTAGAGATGGTATCTCTACTTCTGCGGGTATCACAGCTTTAGAACCATAGACCAACATATAGGGAGTTGCTCCTGTGGATGTTCTAGTAGCGGTACGATAACCAAGCAAAGCGTATGGCAACTTTTCATGCCACTACCTGTGACTGTCTGTTATCTTCCTCAAGATCTTCTTGATGTTCTTATTTGCTGCCTCGACTGCTCCATTCATCTGTGGTCAATAAGCTGTGGAATTTCGGTGGGCAATCCTAAACTTTTCACAAGTTTCTCTCATAAGATCGCTGTTGAGATTGGTCGCATTATTTGTGATAATTGACTCTGGAATCCCAAATCGGCAAACTATATTGTTGCGAACAAAATCTGCTACCACCTTTTTTGACAAATCCATCTTATACTTAGAATAGTTAGAAGGAGTGATCATTTTTTTTTTCAGAATCTAGAGAAGAGAACCTTAAACCACTAAAACGCAAAGAAGAGTTTACAACTACCGAGTTCTTGAATGGTTTCACAAGTTTAAACTCCTAAGTATACATCTAAGATGCCAGACAAGGCGAAACCAGATAACTTTCCCGAACAATCTAACATTCCTCTTTACTAGTAGCATATTCATGAAACTAATTTAGGTGAAGATGTAGTCCGTTAGCTAAGTTTCTTAAGTGATTTAACAGAATGTTTAAAGGAACTCTTCAAGTCAGAAATGTGCTTAGATCAAACAACCAAGAATTCTCGCAAACCGTTAACAAGTTTCACATGCCTCATGAATTCATTATTTCACACTTGTGGACATATACAAGCAACAAAAGCAATCACTGGATTCAAATACATTCAGATTTTATTCACGAGCGGACAGTTTCATATATCCATGGATGGATAAGTTCATGTAAAAATCTGAAAATTCTTTAGCCATAACAACAGAACTCACGAACTCATAATAAGCTTAACCGATGTATATAAATTGCAACACAAGTAATTTAATATACGTATTTATTTTTAAAAATAGAGTAAGAAGATGATTAATATAGTAATAAATAGGATTAAAGGAAAAATGCCATATAGGAACACCAACGCTATTTTTGAGTGATTTAATTGTAAAGAATGATGTTTAGTAATTTTTAATTATAAAAATATGATGTTTGGTGATTTTTGAGAAATGATAGAAACCTTTCTTAATTTGGAGAAATAATATCTTAAAAATATCGTAGTAATTAGTGAAAATATTCCAAACTCATTTTTGGGGAATTTCATGACTGAGAAGCATAGTGAAATTAATTAAACAAAAAAGGAGGGCCAAAATTGGGTGTCAACAAGTACTGTGAGATCATATTTGACAAGTGGTACCATTAACATTGATTATGTCAAATCTTGTGATAATCTTGCAGATCCACTAACTAAGGCCTTGGCAAGAGAAAGGGTCTGGAGCACATCGAGGGGGATGGGATTGAAGCCCATAAATTCTTGAGTCGTATATGAGGAAACTCAACCTGGGGACTAGAGATCCTATAACCAGGTTCAATGGGAAAAACGAATCATATGATGACTTATTGAGAAAAATGCACTATTTTATTTATTCCCTCCCTATGGTATGAGTGCATTATTCTGTAACAGTCTGTGAAGGTTGAGTTTATAAACTCTTAATTTAATTATGTAGCTTGTATGAGTGGGATGTTAAGTTACATAAGCATCCTTGACAGATTTCACCTATGTGAGTGTGGAAGTAGGCCGCTTCCTATGAGAATTGGGCTCATTCTCAAAAACACTCATGAAACCGGGATAGCACAAGGCCGTAATGTGCTGGCTATGAAAGCTCATGTCAAGACCTTAATTATTATGTGTAAGCAGTAATTCTTTATTTCTCTTAAGCAGTCGTAGTTTAAGTCTGAGACCACTACGGCTCTGTAATAAAGATTATTGTTTTACTAAGTGAAGGTTCAATGCAGAGCACACCTTCATTATGCATAATAGTCTCCCTTCAACTAAATTGGCGATAACTCTCTTATTTCAATATTAATATGAGTGGGGGATTGTTGGGTTAAGGAGCATTTTTAATATTGTAAAATATTATTGTTAAAATGTCTTATTACTCCTACACGTTGTGACCATAAAAGTGGTTGAAGTGGGATCATGGCTGAAGTGGGATCATTTCTTAGTAGACATTATTGGCTGAAGTAGGATCATTTCTTAGTAGCCATTATTGGCTAAAGTGGATCATTAGAGCAAGACAATGGCAATTATTTCTCTTGTAACATTTGTTCCCATACGTATCATCCAATTCATTATAAGGATGACTTTCTTCTTCTAGAAAAAGAAGTCACCCTTTCTCTTTGTGGAGTATAAGAGAGAAAAATACTTTGGAGAGTTCTTAAAAGAGTGAGGAAAATAAAAGAGAGTTGAATTAGTTGAAGAAAGGTGTTATTCTTTGTGGAGCTTTGGACTCAACTTCTTTGTCCAGAGTTTGTTGAGTTATACGATGTGATCGGGCTGTTGTATACTAGAGGGGACAAGTCAGAAAGATTATTGCTGGACCGGTAAAGATTTGCTACAGTGGACTTGAATCTCCTTAAAGAAAGCGAGATATTCGCGCCTCAGCCGAAGACATTTTTTATTTTATTTTTCATTTGTAATTTTATTATTATTGTATTATCACCAACACACCTGTATTCTTCACATTAATTAGTTAAACGAAATAAGCATTAGGCACATATTCGTCCTAGATGTCAATAGCTCTAATTAAAGTTCTAAATTAATGTGAAAACCAAAATTTATTTGATTTTTTCACTTTAGAGCCAGGAAAGTTGGGAAAATTGATAGTCTATGTTGCTACAATATTCGCATTATTTGAACTCCGTCATTACCAATATATATATATATATATATATATATAATTATTAACTACAAACTTGGTCGCTAATCAGTCGTTAAATTGCTCGTGCGTAGCTAATAGAATTTTCTGATAATCGCTAATCCGTTGCAAAATTGGATTAACGACATATTTTATTGTTTAACTATAGAATTCGTCCATCGATAATTCCTATTTTTAATAGTGCGTAAATTTACTTATTTAACCCTCTTGATTATTCAAAAATTTAATACGCCTTAATTTTGGATTGAATCTCAATTTTAACTGAATTTGTTCAGTAAAAACAAAAACTATTAGATTTTTTTATTTTTATTTTGCAGTGGTCCAAGTTTAGATGAATTGAATTATTTAATACTTACACTAATAAAAGATAACATATATCCAGTAAAATAATTAAGCTATGTGAAAATTGATCTCGCCCATTATTGAAAAAATATTGACTATTCTCATTTAGAGACTATAGACTAGAGTCTATGACTACAAAATGCATAGAATAAGGTGCCGTTTGGCCATAAAAATTATTCACTTTTTTCCGAATTTTTTTTAACTTTTTTCACTTTTGGACGTTTGGCCATAAATATTCCAAATACAACTTAAAGTTGTATTCCGGAATACCAAAAACTCAAAAAACTTGTTTTTCAAATTTTTTTCACTTTTTTACAACTACATTTCACCAAAAACTACAATTTCAAAAACTATGACCAAACACAACTCCAACTTCAAAAATTCCAAAAAAAGTGAATTTATTTTTGATATCTATGACCAAACGCCTACTAAGTTGTCCTCAAGCTAAATTACTGGATTCACACAAATGAGTTTTAATTTTCAACCTGTGTAATAAATGCTATTGATCATTTCAACTACAACACGTATTATCTAGGGAAAATAACACGCTATGGCATTTTGGGTAAAGTATTTACCCGAAATGGCCATAGTTTTTTTTCTTACATTTTTAAGCCTTCATCCCATTTTTTAAAAAAAGTTATTACCCGAGATAGCCACCCCCCCCCCCCCTTCGCCCCCATATCAAACTCCAAGATGCTATTTTTTCCTTCCAAATCTCTTTCTAATGTTGGTGTTTTTTTAAGGGTAAAGTGTATATAAAACACATACACGATGTTACACTTTTAACATTGTATAAACACTGTATAACACTGTATACCACTGCATAACACTGTAGAAGTATGTATAAACACCTCTTATACGTTATTATACATTTTTATACAAGGTTTATACATTGTCTACAGTAGGTATATCAAGTTGTATATTATTGTATAAAGTTGTACATTGTTGTATAATGCTGTATATACAAGCTGCGGCCATAATTTGTTGGGTCATAGATTTGTAATTTAAAAATATGACTACCCAAATGTAATTTTGTGTGCTAAATTGTACAGAAATTTCCCCTATTACCTATACCATAGTCTAGCAGCATTAAAATATTTAATAGCCATGATACCACGCCATTTGCTTTCGTATCATCGTTTTTTCCGGCATAAGCACGTTTCACTACTTGTTTTACATTATTTTTGGCTTTCAATTGATGCTTTTTCCCTTTTGGATTTGCCTTTTCGTCTCACTTAGATCTTTTCAATACAACTTTAATTTTGGGCAAATTTTATTTATTAAATAAAGACAAATTTCTTTTGGCTCACCAATATAAAAGCTCTCTGGATAGGAGGCGGCCGTTCATAATTTATGTTCCATCTTCCTATTCCCATCCCCCCCCCCCCCCCCTAACTAGTTTTATGTGGTGCCTCTTTATTTTCATTGCTAATTAATCTTTTGTGACCAAGAAAAAGGGATTTCAGTACTAAAATTGGGACGACTGCTTTAGTCCTCCAAAAATTGTACTTTATGTATAAATTTGAAAAATTTAATTTGACTGATTCAAAAAGTTAGTGTAACGACTAATTTTTCGTTCCTGAAAATAATAATCAAGACAAGAAAAATAGCGACAAAGAATAATATTTGATTTCAAGAATTTGTGCGGGGGTTACAATCTTTATGAAATCTTAAATAAAAAGATGTAATCTTCTGATTCTTCTCCTCACGATACGGCCGTCAATCAGGGCTTTGCTTGTTCTTGAATGGACGAATTACTTGTTGTTGAGACTTCACTACGATTGCGGAGCCGAGCTTTAATCACAAACGTAGAGGTATGGAAACTTGCGGCTCACCACTTGGAACGAAGACTTCTTAGTATGCGGAAGACTTGCGGCTGAGAGCTTCCCTATGTATTTTTTTCTTGCTTGGCTTTGTGAAGACCCCTATTTATAGTTGCAGGGGAGAGCTAGGGTTTGTATATGATTGGTTGAACCATGTCATTTAAATACTTGGTGACATTTGATTGGTTCTTCTATTGACTTGACATGTTGTGTCACTTATGCACGTGGCACGATTTTATTGGTTCTTGACTTGAGTTGGCATGCCACGTCACTTGATATGTGGCATGAACCTTGGGCTAATAGAGTGGGCTCATCATGTGCAGACCAACTCAATGGACTAGCCCGGTGAAATTGAACTTTGCTTTAAATCCATGTCTTGGACAAATAATTTGATCTTGGCTTGGGCTTGATATTTCTTCAATTTAGGAATTTATCCGAATTTTATATGAATTTTAATTGCACAAAATTCATGTGTCTACAAATGCCCCCTACTTCAAAACTTGCCGAGGTGTAGATGTGTTGAAAGTGAGTCGAGGCTTGAAGTATTATAGAAAAACACTTGACCAAAGCCAAGAATCTTAAACCAAGGTGTGGTATTTTCGGTATAGCAATTCTCAATTCAAACAAAAAGACAAACCCTAGTTCAGAGCAGCCTACACTTTTGATTGTGAAGGGTAATGACTTTGCATGTCTATATAAGGACGTCCAGCAGTTGTTTACCTCTCGTCCTTCTTTTTTAAAAAAAAAAAAGAACTAACAATCCTGGCTCTTTGTTTTCCTTTCGCAGGTTGTAACTTTTTAACTACTTGTTTCAATATGCCATTTGATTGTGTCGTTCTTCCATATATGTTGGCAGTGTTCAAAGAAATGGTCCGGCTTTTCTTCCAGAATCAAGATTGAAAAATTGCACCAACACAAGAAGTTTCAAATTCGCAAACAATGGAGATTGATGTTCAAGACCGAATTTAGCCGCAAATCAAAGCTTCATGCTTTGGCGCCAATATCTGCCATGCTGAACTGGGCGGTTGTACTAGCTTTTTCCGATGTCCATCATGCGAAACAGAAGCTTCGTGCAGTTCTCATCAATCCATATAAAACCGGGGAAAAAAATCATGCAATAAGCACCGCGCGCGTCGATCCATATAGAACCGAGAAAATTTCGTGCAGTTAGCACCGTGGGCATTGATCTGTCTAGAACCAAGAAGCTTCGTCCAATAAGCCTGGCTAGAGCGTCGTGAATTGGCACCGACATCCATATTTTTCTGTTGAAGCATCGTGACATCGACAACGATATCCGTCCCTTGATGTAGGAGAATCCGAATGATAAGCAGCATGATTCTTGTGAAACTAGATTCACAAATCGACAACATACCAAAAATTCGCTGCAAAACTCCTCCTGGATAGGCCGCAATCATTTTTTGAAGTTGGCTACACGCTTGGAATTCTGATCTCACAGTTTTGCGAACTGTCACGGAAAATTCCATATCTTGAGATTGGAAAGTCCAACTGATGAGATTCTTAATTCTGTAGAAAGTAGACTTCAAAGGGTACGACATATAAAAAAAAATCAAACAGAAACTCCTTCCGAATTGACGGGAATTAATTTTCCAAGTTGAGCTACAGATCTGTATTTTTTTTTCCAGCACTGTGCAGTCTCACGGAAAACACTATATCTTGATATTGGAGTGCTCAAATGATGAGTGGCTTGATTCTGTAGAAAGAAGACATCAAAGGCCACGACAAATCCAAAAATCAAAGTGAAATTCCTTTCGGATTGACGGGAATGAATTCTGCAAGTTGAGATATGGATCTGTGTTTTTTTTTTTTTAAGCAGTGTGCAGTCTCACAGAAAACATCATATCTTGAGATTGAAGTGTCCAAATGACGAGCGGCTTGATTCTGTGGAAAGAAAACATCAAAGGCTACGACATATCCAAAAATCACAGTGAAACTCCTTCCAGATTGGCTGGAATAAGATTTCAAAGTTGATGACACAATCTGACACTTCGACTTCGGACAACATTCATGGACGCTATTTTTTTGTTTTTGTTTTCTTTCTTTTTTGTAGGTTTGCACGAGGATGCAGATGGTCTCTATTTCAGACTAAGAAGATGCACACAATGTCACAACCTTCTCTTAAAGCCACAAAGATCAAACAAAATCCCCACGACGCTGGAAGGACCTTCATAGTTCGTCATCGTTGATTGGCAAGGAACTACTTGGAGTGTTGTCCGTCCGACTTTGGTTGGACTTATTTCATTACTCTATCCAGCTTTGATGAGAGGCGACTTAGTGCATCCCTCTTTGGTGGTTTTGTTTACTTCAGCGAAGAATAATTTGGTGTTTCCTCCTTCCTTACGACGTTGATAGAGAATACTTGGAGTAACATTATCCAATCTTCGGAGAAAGCTCATGGAGAATCTCATCCCTACGACTTGTCGGAAGAATCACATGTGACGTCATCTTCTCACAACTTTTTGAAGGCCTGTGAGAATGACTCGTCCTTTAACCTTTGGCGTTGACAAAATCTTCTTTTGACTTAGTGAAGAAGTGCAAAGAGCTAGTGTCCTTCTCGCGGCATGGAGTGGTTCATCCTTTAAAATTTGGTGGAGAAGTACAATGACATAATGTTCATCATCCCGTACTGAAGCATTATGCATCGTCAATTTGGATTCCATTTTTTTTTGCAGATGTATGAAGGAGCACAAATGGTCTCGATATTAGACCAAGAAGACATCCACGTGATCGGTGAAGAACCACTTGGTGTGTCCGAACTTTAAGTATTTTTCGCGGAAACAACTTGGAGCCTCAAATATCCTTGCGATGTTCGTAGGACAATTACATGGTGCATCTTTTCCTTGCGGCTTAGTGAGATTAACACTTGGAGTAGTCCCTTTCCAACCTTGGCATGAAAGTCGATGGTGCATATCCCTCTTTTGCTTGGCGAGAGAGACACTTGAAATACCTATTTTTTTTATTTTATTTTTTTGGCAACTATGACAAGCAAGTACACGAACTAAGTAGATATGTCCCCAGGCATAGTGAGTAGACCCATTGATGCACAAAGATCCATCTACTATGAAAAAGTTGATGTAAGAAGATCGTCATGGAAAATCACTCCATCCTCCAAAGTTGTAGAAGATTCTCTTTAGATCCTCCAAGCGTGTGAAAAAAAAATAGAAACTTCGTGGAAGCAACTTTTCTTTGGCTCCGCGTTGAAGGGATGAGTTTTTTTTTCACTCATGTGACTACACTTAGAAGGAAATTCTAAATTGCCTATGTACCTCGGTGAAGAGGATCAACTCATTACGTAGTTCAAAAAGATTATTTTATTTGAGTTTTTTTTTTTGGTATGCCGTTTATACTCGCGCATCATGGAGTGTTGAAACGTGTAGTTTAAGCTCGTGTGAAAATGAGCATTGCAACTTATAGATTTGGCTCGAATTTTGATGAGCTTTACGACTTGAGAATTTAGCCCAAATTGGAAGAGATCGTGACCTACAGTTTAGACTCGTGTGTCAAGGAGCATTTCAACTTGCAGTTTAAGCTCATGCGTCAAGGAGCGCTTCGACTTACAGTTTAGGCTCTTGCGTCGAGGAGCGTTTCAACTTGCAGTTTAGGCTCTTGCGTCGAGGAGCGTTTCAACTTGCAGTTTAGGCTCTTGCGTCGAGGACCGTTGTAACATACATGGACTTTTCGATTTCATCTTCGGATTCAAACTTTCCTCCACTATAAAGTTCTTCTATATCTTCATCTTCGTGAGGCTCACAGATAGAAAGCCATTGATCTCCATTTATATCAATGCTTAATTTCATATCATGCGCACGGGTTGCCAATTCTTCAAATGTCTTGGGCTTTATTCCTTGCAATATGTAACGAAGACCCCAATGCATACCTTGGATGCAAACTTCGATCCCAGAAGTTTCACTAAGGTGATCTTTGCAGTTAAGGATCAAGCTCCTCCACCGATTGATTAAGTCAACAACTTGCTCACCATTTCTTTGGTGGGCATTTGTAAGCTCTATCATGCTCACAACACGCCTTGTGCTGTAGAAGCGGTTGAGGAATTCTTGCTCTAGTTGTTCCCACCTATCAATGGAATTAGGTTCGAGGTCTATGTACCAATCGAAGGCATTCCCTTTGAGGGATCGAATAAATTGTTTGACAAGGTAATCACCATATGTTCCAGCATTATTGCAAGTTTCAACAAAGTGTGCCATGTGTTGTTTCGGATTTCCCTTGTCGTCGAATTGCCGCAACTTAGGAGGTTGATAGCCAGCAGGCATCTTCAAGTTATCAATCCTTTGTGTATAAGGCTTTGCATATGTAAGAGAAGATTTGGATGCGGACTCTGATTTATGCTTGACAACCTCCATGATGAAGTCTTTCAATTGATCAACGGGAATCAGATCTTCGGCGGAGACTTGGACCTCCTTGATTGTTGTTTCTTGTTTTGCAGAGGACTCCCCTTCCTCTCGTGTTTCATGAAGCTTTACATGTGCTTGGGTAGATTCTCCTTCGGCCATGCTTTCCAATTTATTTGTTAACTTGGTGATTTTAGCATCTTGGTCTTTAACATACTTTGATAGTCCTTCAACTGCTTTCGTCAAATTTTCAAGCTGTTCTTCTACGGTTGAAGCATTAGTCATCATTGCATGCACCACTATCGTAGGTGATGGAGAAGAACATGGATTTTTGTGAACATATGATGCGAACATGTTATGCGGAGTAGATCCAGTGCTTAAGACACCATCATCGGCTTGTGTGAAGGATTTCTTGGACTTAGATAAACTAAGTTGGGCAAGAACCCTCTCGACCATTTTGGCGACATCCTCCCATTTTTCTGTAGTGTTTGCGGGAGATCTCACTCCTTTTGAAGAAGAACCAAAGACGACAGTAGATTCAGACTATGCTTGCGGAGCTAGTTCTCCTAGCAATTTGACGGGTCCGATGCTCCCCTTAGTAACATCTAGGATGTTTTCCACAGCAACGGAGAATTTGGATCCGATAGTTTTTGCGGATGCGGCTTTCGAGTTGACTTTCTTGGAAGTCATCTTGGTAGTTTTGAACTTCAATTGTTGGAGAGAAGAGATAAGAGGTAAAGATTGTCCCACTGGGCGTGCCAAATTTGTAACGACTAATCTTTCGTTCCTGAAAATAATAATCAAGACAAGAAAAATAGCGACAAAGAATAATATTTGATTTCAAGAATTTGTGCGGGGGTTACAATCTTTATGAAATCTTAAATAAAAAGATGTAATCCTCTGATTCTTCTCCTCACGATACGGCCGTCAATCAAGGGCTTTGCTTGTTCTTGAATGGACGAACTACTTGTTGTTGAGACTTCACTACGATTGCGGAGCCGAGCTTTAATCACAAACGTAGAGGTATGGAAACTTGCGGCTCACCACTTGGAACGAAGACTTCTTAGTATGCGGAAGACTTGCGGCTGAGAGCTTCCCTATGTATTTTTTTCTTGCTTGGCTTTGTGAAGACCCCTATTTATAGTTGCAGGGGAGAGCTAGGGTTTGTATATGATTGGTTGAACCATGTCATTTGAATACTTGGTGACATTTGATTGGTTCTTCTATTGACTTGACATGTTGTGTCACTTATGCACGTGACACGATTTTATTGGTCCTTGACTTGAGTTGGCATGCCACGTCACTTGATATGTGGCATGAATCTTGGGCTAATAGAGTGGGCTCATCATGTGCAGACCAACTCAATGGACTAGCCCGGTGAAATTGAACTTTGCTTTAAATCCATGTCTTGGACAAATAATTTGATCTTGGCTTGGGCTTGATATTTCTTCAATTTAGGAATTTATCCGAATTTTATATGGATTTTAATTCCACAAAATTCATGTGTCTACAGTTAGAAATTATCTTTACGATTTGAGTAAAATAAAAACAAAAAACAAATTTAGACTATTTTTTATTACAGGTACAATCTGAGCTTGTTTGATTCTCTTCTTGACAGCTCTAGGTCTTTCTTAAAGGGTTTGGCATGCATTGTGATCAATAAACACACCATCAAGGGATTTGATGAAAAATGGGCAAGTCTTATTAAATAGAGACGAATATTTCTTTGGTATTGCCACTTGTCTTTGCCTTTGAGCCTCATTAAGTTGAGGGATATTAATTTTACCACCAATTGGTTGTGATGGTATGGTAATTATATACCTCTATTCTTAATTAGAGGTCTCGAATTTAAATCATAAAAATGGAGTAGGTTTTGGTAGAGATCGGTTTATTCCCAAAGTGAGACTTCTTGGCATGAATGAACTAGTCGGGTCTCAAAGAGGATATCAGTCACCGAGTGAGAAAAAAAGTTACTACAATTCTCCAAAAGGAGGGTTGGTTTGTTAATTAAATGTGGAAATGTGTTTAACTAGGTTGACCCTCATGTTTTCTCTTTCTCAAGGTAGATCTGTACTTCGCCAATTATGAGCAATTGACAGAATTTAATTCTATGATTTTCTTTTTTCAAATAATTTATGATTAAAGAATAAATAAAGATAATGGCTTCGAGCCTACGACCTCTTTTTGTCTAAATTTCCTCCCAAGTACAACATATAAAAATATTATGGCAGCATGTTTTTGGCAATTTTAGCATTAAAATAATACATCTTTAACTTTTGTTACCGTAGTCTGTAATCCAAAAATTGATGAGTTATATCTATCAGTTGTCTGTATACCTGTTAACCGGTTCCAACCGGAACCGGACCGGTAACCGGTTAAGGAACCGGCCGGTTCCGGTTAACCGGTTTTAAACTCCAAACCGGAACCGGTCCGGTTTGGAGTAGTTAAAATCTTTTTTTTTTCTATTATATATATATATATTATAGTATTTATTAGTATATTGTAGGTATATTTACATATGTTATACAACTTTATAATTAAAGTTTAAATATTTACTGACTAACAGCCTAACAGCAAGTCAGCAATACAGAATAGTGTTTTTCGTATACATATATATATATATATAACTTACATATACTTATATATTTGTATAACTTAATATATATACTATATATACTGATATATATGTACTATATATACTTATATATATGTATAAATTAATATATATACTATATATATGTATAACTTAATATATATACTATATATACATATATACTATATATACTATATAAGTATATATACTTAATATATATACTATATATATTTATATATAATATATACTATATATATACTTATATATATGTACTATATATACTATATATACTTACTTATATATATATATACTATTTTTTCTATATATACTATATATACTTATATATGTTTAAGTATACTATATAACTTAATATACTTATATATATGTATAACTTAATATATATACTATATATACATATATACTATATAAGTATATATACTTAATATATATACTATATATACTTATATATATGTACTATATACTATATATACTTACTTATATACTATATATACTATTTTTTCTATATATACTATATATACTTATATATGTTTAAGTATACTATATAACTTAATATACTTATAAGTATATTCTTAGTATATTTTAGGTATATTCCTAACTTAATAAAAGTAAAAATATGAACACAAGTAAATAGAAGAAAGCTCAATTAGCCATATATTTTATTCATTCTTGGATAACATTTATTTGCAAGTTGTATTTTTTTTTAACTTGCAAATAATACATGAGTTGTACAAAAATAGTAGAATAATAAAATCACCAATTTTGAACCATTTCGTTAATTTCCCCCACATCATATTCGGTCATGGAAATATCTTCAAAGTCTTCCATTTGGTCCGGTCCACTAGCTATCAAATCTTCAATTTCTTCCTCTTCGCCTTCCTCCGCTTCTGAATTTTGGTTGCGTCGCTCCGATCTAATCCAATCTCGAATGCACACTAGTACTTGCAAGCTAAAGCCGGATAATGAATGTCTATGGTCTCCAATTTGCTGTCTTCCTTGGCTAAATGCGCTCTCCGAAGCCACGGTTGATACTTGAACCGTAAGGATATCTCGAGCCATTCTTGAAAGTACCGGATAGCTTGCCTTGTACTTCTTCCACCATGCTAAGACGTCCACCTCATCCAGTTGGCTGATATCCACATTTGGCTGCATCAAATAAAAGTTAAATTCATCAAAGTTTGCAGTAGAAGAAGAAGTTGACTGTGAATGTAAAACTTTTAAACCCGACAAGCCCTTTTTGCTACTCTGAGAAGTAGTAGGGCGTGGAGCAACGGGTGTAGCACGTTCTTCCAAACTAGAATAATGAGTAAAAACTCTTCTAAACTCATCATCAATAGCGAGATCGGCTTCAGCTAAAGATGGTTGAACTCCCTCTTCAATTTCTAAAAACGTATAAATTTGACTAACCAAATTTTTAGTATAAGACACTTTTAAACAAGGATTTAAAAGGGAACCCAATATAAATAAAGTTCGGATGGGAAAAAAATACTTCTTAAATTTGATTATCATTTCAAAAATATCCACTTGATAATCGGGTTTATATTTATACTCTTGTAAAACTCTAGCTATGTCCGCTAAGTAGGCTAAAATTCCGGTTACCGTGGGATAGAATTGTCTAGAAAAAACAAGAATTGCATTATAAAAAATTTCTAAGAGTTCAATACATTCTTTAACATCTTCCCAATGCCTAAAAGTTAACCAATCCTCACTATCAATATTATATTTGTTGTGAACTTGTTGTATGGGAATCCTATACTCATATGCTTGTTGTAGCATAATGTAAGTGTAGTTCCACCTAGTCTCAATTTCTACTTGAATTTTCCTAGGTCTAAGGTTATTTTCCACACAAGCATTCTTAAAATCTCTAATTCTTCCCCTATTAGCATTACAAAAAAGAAACGCAATAGCATTTCTAACTTTTTGAACAGAATCATCAAAATGCACAAGACCATCTTTAACAATTAAATTTAAAATGTGACAACTACATCTTACATGAAAAATATTTCTTAGAGGAGGGTTTATTTCTCTTTTTAAAAGACCAATTGCCTTTGTATTATTAGAAGCATTATCTAAAGCAATACAAAGTGTTTTTCTATAAATGTTAAAAAATCTCATTATAGTGGACATTGAATCGGCTAAAAATTTTCCATCGTGACGACCTTTTCCTTCGTCGTATAAAAAAGCTATAATTCTTTTTTGGATAACTCAGTTGTCATCAACCCAATGACATGTAATAGCAAAAAAATCTAAATGGTTAATACTAAGACCCAAATCAGCGGTAAGACAAACATTACAATTTAAAGAATTAAATACATGGCGCAAATAAAATCTATATTTTTTAAACAAATCTATAACATCGGCTCTACAAGTACTTCTAGGAATACCCTCAAATAACGGGTTATAACAACGTTGAATGTAAGTAACAAACCCCAAACCCGAGGGAAAGGAAAATGGTAAACAATCATAAGCTACCATTTTAGCTATTTCTACGCGTTCCTTTTTCTTGTCATACTTAAAATTTCTACCGGTTCGTGGGTCTATCGTCATTTGAATCCCCCCCCCCCCCCCCCACACACATTTGAACCCGTTTGCTCTCCCCAAACATCCATATGTTTGGTTCTCATATGAGCATTTAGTGTACTCGTTCCACCATCCTTACCAGTTCCTTGCTTAAAACTAAATACTTGTCCACATAGGGTACATGTAGCTGATTGGTTTTCCCTATTCTTAGTCATAAATTTCCAAACTTTAGTTGTTGGCTTACGAGTTCTAGGTGGTTTGTCTTGTGTATGTGATTGTGCAGGACATGTATCTCCTATGGGATTTTCGGGGGGTTGTGTTTCATCATCATCATCTAAGTCTTCATTAAAAGTGTCGGTAAAATGTTGTTGCATTGCCTCATGACCTAAAAGTGGATTATTTCCACCAACATCAATACCTAAATTAGGTGTTTCTTCCACAAATGTTTCCTCATTAAGCGCATCCCTAACAGTACGACTATTACTACCGGCACCACGTCTTAATCTCTTTGACATTATTAAATAGAAATAATTTAAATCACAATCAAATAAATCACAAGAAAATAAATTACAACAAATTAAATTGCTAGAATTAAATTGCGTAAATTAAATTGCGAAAAATAAATTGCTAGAATTAAATTGCGAAAATTAAAGATAGAGTTGGAACGAAGGTACCAAATTGCCGGATTAATTTCCAACAAAGTGAAGGCGGCTAGAATTGCAAATCCACCAAAACTACTTCGGATTGTTGCAAAATCACCAACTCCACCAACAATATTATAATTGCAAAATTAATAATTGAAAGTTGAAACTATAATAAGACTTTGTGGCTAATTATTGCAAAGTAACTATAATTGAGAGATTGAGATTTGAGAGAAAGATGAAGAAGAGTGAATTGATGTGAATTAAAATGAAAATGAAGAAGGGTTTATATAGGGGTGGGGGATGGGTTAAAGTGTTAAAAAAAAAATTGGGGGCCAAAAATTAAGAAAATGACTGTTTGGCAACGGCCATTTTTGCAAATGGACCGTTGCCAACGGTCCATTAACAACGGCCCAACGGCTCTTTTTTTTTTTTTTAATTTTAATCGGTTAAACCGGTTTAATCGGTCCGGTTCCGGTTAAAAAAAATTGGAACCGGACCGGTAAACTAATACACGGTTAACCGGTTATACCGGTTTCGGTTCCGGTTCCGGTTCCGGTTTAACCGGTCCGATTACCGGTTAAAACCGGTTATAAAGAACCGGTTGCCACCTTTAGTTGTCTGTTGTTTCTTAATGGATTGTTAATTGTTATATAAAAAGAATATGAGTATGCATTAATGCAAAATCTTAAATAGTGAATGGAGTAGAAGTATAAGTTTTACAATTAAAAGTTTATTTCTCGTCTTAATAGCCTGTTTGGCCAAGCTTCTAAAAACAGCTTATTTTAAAAAGTACTTTTTTCAAAAGTACTTTTCAAAAAAGTACTTTTGGCTAAAAGCAGTTTATGTTTGGCCAATTAATTAAAAAAGTACTTTTGAGTAGCAATTAGTGTTTAGCCAAGCTTTTAAAAAGTGCTTCTATGTGTATTTTTCTCAAAAGTACTTTTCAAAAAAGTGTTTTTGGGCAAAAACTATTTTTTTTAGCTTTTGAAAAACTGCTTCTGCTACTCCCCAAAAGTACTAATTTTCTCCCAAAAGCTTGGCCAAACACTTCACTTGTTTTAAAATAAGCACTTATTGAAAAAATAAGTACTTTTAGGGAAAAAATAAGCTTGGCCAAACAGGCTATATACTCATAACAAAGGAATTGTGATTGTAATGATATAAAATTTATTTCTCGTTTTTATAGTCATGACAAACGAATTGAGAGTGTAGTGATATTTCAATATGCACTAACTTAATATTGTATATCTATAGCTATTTCGGTGATTTGTTATGTTTAGTCTAAGTTCGAACATCACATCATTATTTGACACCTTTGAACATTACATTGCTATTTCACATGCTTTTCTAAACCAAAAATTTGATTCACTTGACTTTCGTGCACTTCGGACACTTTTTCTATAATTTTCTACCGTAGTTGGCATATGCAAATAATATCGATAGACTATCACAATTCCTCTATAAAACAACATAGTTGGTGAGCACAAGTTGTTGCAAATGGGGCAAATGTGAAGCCAAATATGTCACCCTTCAAAGACCTATGAAGAAAAAACAAAACAAAAGAAAGAGTGATCTATAAAAATACTCAAGAAAGTAGTAAGTACAGACCACAACGTAATAAAATAGTAATTACGTTGAAGAAGACTGAGATTTGATGACGACAACGACGCATACGCGTATCTGTAGTTCCACAAGTAGTTTATTAGCAAAAAGTTGACAAATAGTGATACTAAGTGGACCTCAAGCAAACTTTAAAATATATTATTACAAAATAAACAAAATAGAAGGTCAAGAAGACCCCTTATGGGCATAGGTGGATTCCAGATCTAAACTTAGTGGATTCAATCTTTTATTAAATTCGTTGCACTGTTAGAATTATGAGTTCAAATTTTATTTTTGTTCAAATTTTAATAGGTTTTACATATATGTCTATATTCTGTGCCGAAAAATATGGGTTTAGATGAACCCATAATCAAAATGCTATATTTGCTTCTGACCACGGAGTGTCGTACAATGTATAAGATCTCTCCACCCTTAGTCAAGTCTTGAGTTCGAGCCCGAAAAATGAAGAAACCTGTGGTAAAGAGAGCTTCTTCTCTAATGGAATAATAAGCCCTAGACAACACGAATATGAATCTTCTAGCTAATAAATTTCGAATACTAAATGATTATCTGGAAGAACAAAAAAATCCATCTACCCCGAAAGAGAAGAAGAATGCAGACCCTTGAACTATGGATCAGTTATTTATTGCTCCAGTTAGGGGACAAATAGAAAGAAAAAAGGATGTAATAAATATAACTTTCACACAATAGCTACATATATGATTTTCAAATTCGAAACAGGGCATCAACGTATTATACTCTAACAATTCAAGTTGATGCATCGTTTTCAACAGTTTCCTACTCTTTTTTAATAACCATTCAATTATTTCAATCATTCATTTTTTTAAAATCTGTAATTTAACTTCAGTTCTAAGTCGAAAGGGATTTCTCTAAAGATTCAAAGTTGGTTAGGAGACCAGTTTGAACAAATCACAACTTGGAGATTGATAGTTGCAGATCTCAAGTCAATCTCTTCCATCATTTATTGTCAACCTAACTGCAAACTTGTCCCTCATTTCTTTCTAGTTGTTCCTAAGATTTTTTAATGTATAAGCATGTTGCCAATTTAATTTGTAGCTCAAGATTGAAAATGTTATTCAATGCCCTAGCTCTCTAGCTGGCATTTGTTAAATAACATTTGCGGCTATTTTTGTAATGAGTTCAACTTCTATACATTAGTAGTGTAAAAGTCAGATCACCTTATAATAACTACATGTAATTAACCGCTTGTAATAAGTGAAATTAGTTGTCCAAAAATATGACAAGCAACCAGCTATAATAGGTTAAATCGCACATATAGTGTTAAAAAGTGTATAACTTAAATGTTTTTGTATTCATTGCTTCATGTATCTTCACAGCATGTATTATATATTATTCTTAGTGATCATAAAAAAATTAAAAAATTAGAACAATATTAATAAGTAAAAATAGCAGTAATTGATTATGTCATTGTTTGAGCTATTCAATAATAATAATAATAATAATAATAATAATAATAATAATAATAATAATGATGATATGGGTTTCCTGAAATTGAGAAAAGAGACAATAAAACTCATCATCTTCTCTATTACCCTTGCTAGTACAGGGTTGTCCCATTTGACATGATGCACATTCTTCATCTGAATTGGTAGAGGTATAACTCTCATTTTCGAGAACTCTAAGATCTTCATTAGATGAAGAGTCCTCTGAATTGTCAGACTCATTACCAGAATCTTCTGGTTCTGAATTTAATAAAATCTTGTATAACGATTCTTTTAGGTCATCATCAATGTCAAGGTTCTTAATTTTCTCCTTGACTTTACAATTCTTGTAAAAATGACCAACTCTGCCACACTTATAACAGGCTTTTCTACCCTTAATAAAGGGAAAAAACAGGAAGTTATTGCTACTCCAAGTATACAGCCTCCACCTGAAATCAAAGATTTTAAATTAAAACTTTTTTTAGAATTAGAGCAAATGCTTGATGAGAAATTCAAAAGTTTAAATATTAGTCCTTTAATAGCAGAGGATGATGGTGATTTTCCTAATATGGATTATAAGGCCAAGGTAGCAGCAGATATTAATAAAATAGATAAATATTATGATGTTAAACCTACTCAAAGGATGTACTACTATCCTAGGCCTTCTCCTCAAGATATCTTATTAGAGGAGCATGAACTTGTAATCACTAATAGTTATAGGGTAATGAGATCTATGAATGGAACATAGATGGTTATAGTGAAAGACAAATTTATTGCACTGTACATAGAATGTTGATGTATAGTACGATTTGTAAGGTGCATAAAAATGATGAGTGAGTTATAGCGGATATGATAATTGCTGGTTTTACTGGCCAATTAAAAGGTTGGTGGGATAATTATTTAACCCAGGAACAGCGTGGTAATATCTTAAATGCTGTAAAAAGAGAGCGAGAAGCCCCAAATCAAGAACCAACTCTAGTTCAAAATGTTGTTTATTCATTGGTTATTAATATTATAGAACATTTTTCAGGAAGATGGTCAGATAATAATGAAACCATTAGGACCATGCTTCAGAATTTAAGATGCAAAACCCTCACCTCATTTAGGTGGTATAAGGATGCATTCCTTTGTCGGGTTATGGAATTACCTGAGAGTAATGATACTCATTGGAAATCTAAATTTATAGATGGATCACCCCCTCTTTTTGCAGAAAGAGTTCGAAAAGCTCTTAGGAAAGGGGAAGCAAGTATAAATTATAGTGATTATACCTATGGGAAATTAATAGGTACATGTATGCAGGAAGGTTTAGCTTTATGCAATGAAATTAAGCTAAATCAGCAAATTAAGAGACATGGTCTAAATGAGAGACAACAATTAGGAGAGTTTTGTGGAAAATTTGATATGGAGGTTCCACAGACAAGAGCACCTCATAGGCATAAGAAAAAGAAAAAAGATTTCCAAGCATGGAAGGAAAGACTTGCAGAAGAAAGCAAGGCAGAAAAAAGAATTTAAGAAGAGAAAGGATTTTGTTAAAACCAAAAATCCAAAAGTCTGTTATACGTGTTGCAGAGTTGGTCATTTTTACAAGAATTGTAAAGTCAAGGAGAAAATTAAGAACCTTGATATTGATAATGACCTAAAAGAATCGTTATACAAGATTTTATTAAATTCATAACCAGAAGATTCTGGTAATGAGTCTGACAATTCAGAGGACTCTTCATCTAATGAAGATCTTAGAGTTCTCGAAAATGAGAGTTATACCTCTACCAGTTCAGATGAAGAATGTGCACCATGTCAAATGGGACAGCCCTGTACTAGCAAGGGTAATAGAGAAGATGATGAGTTTTATAGTCTCTTTTCTCAATTTCAAGAAACCCATATCAATGTTTTAGATGGTAATAAGTAATAACCTTGTGGATTTATTAAAAATTATCAAGGATACATAGCTTCGGTCTCAAATGATTGATAAGATAGGTGAAGCACCGAAGAAACCAGAAGTTTCGGTTGGTATTCGAATACAAGAATCAACAGGTCCATATACCATGGCAGAAGTTAAAAGACTTCTTCAAGAAAGGAGAAATATTATAAGTACCCTAGCTACTACCCAAGATTTGGAAAAAGAGATTGATAATCTCAAACAAGAAATTTCCGCCCTCAAAAGGCATAATATAGTTCTAGATGAAAGAACTTCTAGAATTGAGGGAAAGGGAAAACAAGTTATAGAAACCCCAGTTGATAACACCATAGAGGATCCAGTTATGGGTGAAGGAGAATGTACTAGCCAAGAAGGAAACTTCCTTAAGACTTTAGAGATTATTACTTCACAAAAGTTTTTTTTATAAAAATTACTCTTGTAATAGATTACAATTTCAAAAAAAAAAATTACTGCTTTAGTTGATAGCGGAGCTGATTTAGGTTGTATTCAAGAAGGATTAATTCTTTCAAAATATTTTCATAAAACTACCCATAGTTTAAAGTCTGCTAATGGGCAAAAAATGGGTATTACATTTAAATTACCAAAAGCTTATATTTGCCAAGACAAAGCTTGTATACCGGAAAGTTTTGTGTTGGTAAAAGATATTTCTAATCAAATTATATTAGGAACCCCATTTTTCAAAAAAATATTTCCTATTCAAAGAATGGATACATAAGGTTCTATAGGAACTTTTCAGGGAAAGCCAGTTGAATTTCAGTTTATAACTTAACAATTTTCAAGGATTATAAATGAAATTAAAGATAGGTTGATGAATAAACATCAACAAGTCAATTTTCTAAACCAAGAAATTTATACTCTTCAGATTGAAGAAATTTTGCAAAATCCTAAATTACAGGGAAAAATAGATTTTATTAAAAATCAATTTTCATTACAAATTTGTAGTGATCATCCCAATGCATTTTGGGATAGGAAAAAACATATTGTTACTCTTCCATATGAAGAATCTTTTTCTGAAAATAATATTCCTATAAAAGCAAGATCATGCCAAATGAATTCTGAATATTTAGAATTATGTAAAAATGAGATTTTTTTCTCTTTTACAAAAGGGTCTTATAAGATCTTCAAAATCTCCATGGTCATGCACAACTTTTTATGTTAATAAACATGCTGAACAAGAACGTGGAGTTCCTAGATTAGTTATTCATTATGTAAAAATGAGATTTTTTCTCTTTTACAAAAGGGTCTTATAAGATCTTCAAAATCTCCATGGTCATGCACTGCTTTTTATGTTAATAAACATGCTGAACAGGAATGTGGAGTTCCTAGATTAGTTATTAATTATAAACCTCTTAATGTAAGTGGCTTAAATGCAACCTGTTCTAACCCAATATGCATAACTCTATGGGTTTCCCTATAAGGGGATAAATCACTTTCAGATAATAATCCAAAAGTAGCATGGTCACTATCAACTTTAATTGTTTCTTTAGTGGTTTTACCACTTGCTTAAGACCTAATTTCTCAAAAGTACCCATTTGATAAATTAATCTGGGCTGGATTTTAGGGATAGTCCACTTATTAAGTAGATATAATTGTTGAGACATATCATATTCCTCTTTTTTACTTCTAATGATATTCATTAGGATATGTATGTCGAACGTATATCACCTATTACTACTTCTGTACCATGGCTCTGATACCATTAATCGACAAATCGCACGGTGAGATGATACTGCAAAGGGACTTTTACTAGGTTAATAACCCTGGCGATGGGATTGTTCAACTCATAACAAGTCCAAAAACAGCTCTAGACGCCACCTCGGCTAAGCGGGCAAAACAACAAGACCACCGCCTGAGTCTGAACAGTCCGTCTGGGTTATTCTCTGCCTAACCTCAGTACCATCTTCGATGAATTAAAGCATTTTCACCATAGTACCTAGTAGTCTAGTGTGATATAGTCCAACACAAGATTTCTAGCATATCGTTTAGGCTAAATATGAACAAGTAATTTAAATGTAAAACAAAATAAAACAAAGTAAAATTACTTAGAAATGAAAGTTATGCTCAGTAGAGATGGAGATAATAAACAACAAAATTTTTTATTTAGAGAGTATTATTACAGAGAGAGAAGGGAGCCTGTGAAAACCTGCCTCCTATCTTCACAAAATGATCCTTTTATAACGGATCAAAAGGAAAACTGACAAAAAGAGGGCGGCCGACAAGTGGCCAAAAAAGTCTAAAGTTAAAAAGCAAAAGCCTTCAAAAGTTTGAAGACTAAAAACGTACCTAAAGACTAAAAAAAAAATTTGAAAAATTTTACACCTAAAAAATGTTACAACAACACCTAATAAATGTTACAACAACTTTACTTTATTAGTAAAGTTTATTAACTTATATCAGACAAACTACTTTTATAAAAGTCTAATAATTATAAAAGACAAACTACTTTTATAAAAAGATATGCTTTATAAAAGCAGATTCTTGTGACGGGGTCCACCTTATCATTTCATTTTTTATTTTTCTTTATTTTCACTAAGCTGGAAAATTCTTCCTGCTGACTTGGGAATTGGGCCATGAATTGTGAAAAGTCCTCAGTATTATCAGGACTTTGAGATTCTCCTGCTAAAACACAGTCTACATTTGCATCATCATCTTCATTATCAGTAGTATGACCAACTGATGCCATAGATGCATCGGAAAGGATTTCAATGTCAAGGTTTTTTATTAAATCCTTTTTGAATTATTCCATGTATGCAGCTATCATCTGTTTCGGGAGTATAATTCCCTTTTTAATCTGAATTTTTCTAGCAATATGCTGAAAGGGACTAAGAATTTCCCTTTGCTGTCTAGATTGGATGGAATCTCTGTAGCTAGCTATGGTAGCTTCAATTTGGTTTATTAACTCTTGTCCCGGAATTATGCCATCATTTTATTTTTGAATTAATTTTTTCCAGAATTTGATATAAAAAATTCTGTTTAAACAAGGTATATTGTGTGGGGTATTACCCACTTTGACAGACCATTTCATGATCCATAGGATAGAAAATTCAATGAAGAAATACATATTAGCAAGTCCATCAAAGAAAATCGTATTAGTCTCCAAGTATATAATTTTTGGAGAAACTTCAACCCATTCAGTACAGGGGCGGATCCACACATGGCCTTCCGAGTGCTCGCGCACCCATTAACCCCGAGATAAATTATATATACCTGTATAGAAATGGATGGAAAATGGTATATATTAAAGCAATAGCACCCAGTGAACAAAAAGCTTAGTAGGTGCCTTGGTAGAGAAGCAGACTTGAGGATTGCATCTTTGGGAAGTTCGTGGGTTCGAATCTATGTGCCACTATTTTCTTCCCTTTTTTGCCCAATATAGTCTTCTTTGTTCTTCCTTTTTTACTTTCTTTGTTTATTTTTATGTTTAGTTTTTAATTCCCTTTTACATTTACGTAATTTCCTTGTGACACAGAAAAAGAGAAAAATCATTGTGCAATAATTTTTCTTATTTTTTCTTGAGAAAAGTTGGCAATTTGGGCAGGAAATCCTTCTAGCTAATCATTTTGTTTTTTCAAAAAAGTGAAAAGTCTTTTTTTTTTCTTTTCTTCTGTAATGGTAATATTTATCGTAACTTTCTCATTACCTTTTTAAATTATCAAGGTTAAATAGTTGTGCACTTATACTATGTGATTTGCATTAACTTTATATTAAAAGAAGCGAGCACCCACGAGCCAAAAATCCTGGATCCGCCACTGATTCAGTATATAAACTTTTAAAGGGTTCTGGTAAAAATTTTACGGTAGGACCATAATGGATCCACCATTGACAAAACCAATTTGGAATGCCCTGTTTATAAACGTTGTCACATATTTTTATAAACCATGAATATTTCCTATTAGGATTTTCGTATAAAAAGACTTTATTAAAGGCTTCAACATAATCCCAATAGTTAAACTAAACTGGGATTTTTTGTTCAAGATGGATATAATGCTTTTCCTCTAAAGTACTTACTCCTCATTCATTTGGAGAGAAAATATTTTTTATAATAATTTTTTAAAAGTTATAAACTCTTTTGCTATTAGCAGGGTAAAAATGTTAAAATTTTGCTGATCCTAAAGATGAAAGAACCAGCTCATAATTCATTTGATATTTGTAAGTAATTGTAGCGTATGATGCTGCATCAAAACACCTTTGCATTATTTGTCAAGGTTCATCCCTCTATTGGAGGTCTTCATTTTCTGTGAGAATTATTAACTCTCTGTTATCATTTTATTCATATGAATCAGTTTCCTCATGATCATCATCTGTAAGGGCACTGGAATATGAGGGTGGCATATTATCCTTCTGCTTCTGGGATTTTATAAAATCCAAGTATTGTTGATATGTAATCTCTTCCTTAGTATTACTGGAAGATCCTGTGATGTTATCGGCTATTAGCCTTTTGCTGCCCATTTGGGCAAGAACAGTGCCTCTGCCTGTTCCTTTGGATGTTGTTCCTCTACATCCTGCAAATAAAATGGATAAGAGTTATGAACTCAAGTATTAGCTGATGAGAAAATCAGGACGCCTATTATCTGTCCCTTTTTATAATGAATTTCAAAATCAAATGGGGCTAATAGTGCCTGCCATCTTGCAAACATTTGTTTAGAAACATCATGCTTACAATCTTTATTAAACATAAATTTTGCTATTTGACAATCAGTTTTTATTAAAAACTTTTGATTATATAAATCTCCTTGAAATTTAAGAACACATTTGACTATGGCAAGAATTTCTTTAGCCACAGTAGCATAATTTTTCTGGCTATTATTTCATTTATCAGAGTAAAATTATACTAAATATTCTTGTTTATCAACTGGAGAATATTGTTTCAATATTCCTCCATATCCAATATCCGAAGCATCTGTTTCAATAATCTTCTGCCAATTAGGATTGGCTAAAGTAAGACAAGATAGACTATTAACCTTTTTCTTAATTTTCTGAACTGCTTGGGTATGACCATTAGTCCATGGTTTCGGAATCTTTTTTAATCTATCATATAAGATAGATGTATCTTTTGCCAAATCTTTATAAAATGGTGAAATGTAATTTAAACTTCCAAGAAATCTTTGAAGCTGAGTTTTATCAGTAATAATATCAATAATAATATCAATAATAATAATAATAATAATAATAATAATAATAATAATAATAAAAAAAGGATTAATCCAAAAAGGACAGAAGAAACTGATAATCCCAGCATTGATACTACTACTTCTTCAATGTTAGTAAGAGTGCTAGCTATTATTTCCTCCTGTTCATAATAAGTGTCCACTCAACCTTCTCGTTTTCGTTCAAAATAAGTGTTTACTTACATAGTCAAGAAAGAACTAATTATTATCTTCCAAATTTACCCTCATGAGATATTAGCGTTTGGACATGCGATTTCATCTTATGATTTCATCTCATGAGATGAAATCCCACTCATGAGATGAAATCCCAAATCATCCAAAAAAGCCTGATTTGGAATTCCAAATCATGATTTCAAATTTTTTAAATGTAAAAGTTGACCCATAAGTTATATTTTATAAAAATAGATCCATAAGTTGGTAGATATATATATATATATATATACCAATCATGTTTACCAATCATTTATATCAAATAAAATATCTACAAGTTGATAGTATATTTAAAACAAATTTACTCTTACCAACGATGTGGGAGGATTATATTAAAGAGTAGTTACACTACAACTCATGTTCAATTTTCCATTTTATTGAACTAAAGTTTGATCAATTGATGTTGTATTTTTTTAGAAAGACCTTCTAGTAGCGTATTAATTTTGTTATGAACTATGATTTGCTCATTTGGTAAGATTGTATAAGAATTGGGAAAGTTTTGATGGTTTTCACACCTTGTGGGTTTTTATGTCTATAAGAAAAAATACAACTTGAGAAATCCAAATTGCATGTCCAAACAAAACTTCAACTTCAAATCATCATGATTTCAAATCATGTCCAAACAGATCCTAAGAAACCATATTACTCCCTCCGTCCATTTTTTTTACTTGTCCTCTATACCAAAAATAGATGTTCATTTTACTTGTCCAGTTTGAAAAATCAAGAGATAATTTACCATTTCATACCTATTTTACCCTTACAATTATTGGGTTGGAGACTTCAATAAATTGTTAGTGGCTTCAAAACTTTTAAAGTATGTTTGATTGATTTAAATCATTAGATGTTTTAGTACTAATAATGTAATGACTTAAATTGTCATTCTATTTATGGCTCCTTAAGAGGTGTGCTAAGTCAATACATGACAAGTAAAAATGGACGGAGGGGGTAATTAGGTAGTATTTAATTAAAGGTAGTTTAGTCAAAATATATTTTTTAGGAGTTAGTATTTTCTTAAGAGGTGTGCAAAAGACGCGAACACTTATCAGGAACCGGAAAGAGTAATTAACAGCACATCTTTAAATAACTCATGCATATTTACCATTGTTTTTCAATAGCAATGGCGTATCTTTTTAGGCTTCTTCAACCTTTAGATGATGATGATTATATCTATTAGCGTTGGACCACAAAGGAGTTCAAGCATCTCCTTTCTTTTTACTTGTTCCTTATATTAAAAGTAGTTTTTTTTTTAATCTATTTATCTTATCAAATCAAGAGAGGTTTTTTTTTTTTTTTTTTTTGATATAATGGTCAAAAACGCACCTCAAGCTTCACTTTTTTTTTTTTGAGTTTCCTACCCAAACTATCAGGTGTGAGTGTTTCCTACCTAAACCCTCACCAATTAGTTTGCAAAACACACCTCAAGTATCACCTTTTTTTTTTATTTCCTACCCGAACTATCAGGTGTGAGTGTTTCTACCCAAACTATCACCAATTAATTTACAAAACACACCTCAATTATCACTTGTTCACTTTTCCTACCTGAACTGTCACCAACTAATCTGCAGAACACACCTCAATTATCAATTTTGTGTATCATTATTACTACATAATTTGTGTATAACGATATACATTTGTTATATAATTATTATATATTGACTATAGACACCGATAATGGCTACAAACGATTATAGCTAGAGACATGAAATTCTTTTAGTCGCCTAACTAAAAATATCATAATTTAGCCAAAGTAGCTATCTCTTGTTTCAATTTTAATCTATGGAAGGGGGTAAGGAAGAGTTGCATCTAAATGACTAAATGAGACTGAATAAAAGAGCTTGATTTTAATGTTGGGGGCTCATGGAGTAGCTAAGGGTTAGTTCTACAACTCTTCCAAAATGTTCGATTTTGGGTACTCCCAAATCTACTAGTTATCGCCTTTGAGCTAGGAAAAGCGTTTGCGTAGAGTGACCTATTTGTAATCCATCATAAAAATAAAAGCCTTGATCCAAAGACTAATTGCGAATTAAATTCTTCCTTTTTATGCGAACTAGCTCTACTCCAAGACCCCACGGATTGAACCTAATCAAATCCAACACGGGCGGATAAAGTTCATTTGTCGAGTATTTAATGGATGATTAATAATGATATAGCATATAATTTTGAGTTTATGAGTTCTGAATTTTAAAAGAATTAAGTTATTGGGTTCTTGATAAATTATTCATACATATTAAGTAATTTTTTTTTGGTAATCCCGAATTTCCATTAATCACCAAAAAGTGCAGAATTACAATACCATAGCTTGGCCAATACAACCAGCTCTCTCAGAATCAAAATACTAACGACAACAATAATAGCAGGAACACAGCAATACAAAGAAACAGAGCCACTAGCAGGTATCTAGAAAGAAAAGCTATGTAAATATATATGTAGTCTAGGCAAAGCTCAAACAGTGGAAGTGTATGCGATTTGTTTGGCTATAGACTCCCAGTTGGTGCTTCTTCCTTCAAATACTCTGACATTTCTCTCAATCCACAAAGCATGAACACATTATGCAAATACACATGTGAAAGCTTGTGCATCATTTGAGTTTCCCTTGGCACTTTTCACAACTCATATTAAATAATCATCCCAAGAGGTAAATGTCAGAATTAGTTTAAGGTAAATGTCAGAATTGGTTTTACCCAGCTAGGATAGCAGTTTCTTTCACAGTAGTTTTGTATCAGGGCAATGCACAAATGGGTGTTCTAGTGTTTCATCTTGCAATTGGCATAAAGAAAAAAAAGGATTTACATGAATTCGCCATTTAGCCAGTCTTTCCATAGTGAGTAGCCTGCCTTGTAGATGCAACCACATAGTAAACTGGGCTTTTGGTCTAGTTGAAGACTTGAAAACCAAAGTCTTCCAATGTACCCTTGGCAAGATAGGAAGCAACTGAAGATAAATGTTTTTGATCACACTTTGCTTAGGAGAAGGTGTTATCTGAATAAGTTGCAAAGTGCTGGAAGCTTTATTAATTTGCCTTACCATCCATAAAGCCTATTGGGGATACTCATACTAGCCATTTGTTTGCCTTTAATGTAGAATGCGTGCATCCACTTCATCATAAACTATTCTTCTTAAGAGCCAAGTCCCAACAAGTTTTTGCCATAGCTGCTCTATTCTACAAGTTGATATTAATGATATTTAAACCACCGACTGACTTAGGCAAGCACATCCTCTCCCAAGATACAAGTGCTTTCTTTGTAATCACATTTGAAGCAAACCAACTATAACTTCTGCAAAAAGCATCAATTGTTTTGATAACATGAGCAGGTAGAGGGAACTGTTAAGCCCAGAAGGCTTGGACCAAATAATACAAATTGTACCAGCTGAGTCCTACCAGCATATGATAGTTTCCTTGTTGTCCATGTGGTGATTCTAGTTGTGATCTTCTCTATAAGAGGTTGCCAGTAGACTGAGGAAAGTTTTTTGGTAAAGAGTGTGATACCAAGGTACTTGAAGGGAATACAAATCCTAACTTTTGTAAAATGCTAGCCTGTAGTGCATGTGTAACCCCTCCAAAATAAACAGAACTTTCCCCAAATTAGGTTGCAATCTTGATGCTTGAGAGAAGGTGAGGAAACAGTTTTGTAAAGCAATATCAGGGGACAGATCACCTCTACTAAATAGTAGAAGATCATCAGCAAAGCACAGATGGGTAATCTGTATTTTGGCACATCTAGGATGAAACTTGAACTCTTTTGATAGTTTTAGCCCATTTAAACACCTGCTGAGATACTCCATAGAAATAGCAAAAAGAAAAGGAGAAATTGGATCCGCCTGCCTTAATCCTTTTGCTGCATTGAAAGGCTCAGAAGTTCCTTCATTGAACAATATAGTATAGTTGACGGTTGTAACACAAGCCATAATTCAGGAGTTAAATTTAGTAGAAAAACCCAATGCACCCATAACTTGCTCAAGGTAAGGCCATTCCATAGAATCATAGGTTTTCTGCAGGTCTATTTTTATCATACACCTAGCTAAAATGTGTTTCCTAGTATATGATTTAACTAGCTCATGAGCTAACACAATGTTATCAGCTATTTTCCTGCCAAGGATGAATCCTGCCTGAGCTTCACAAATAATACTTGGCATGACATCATGGAGTCTGTTAACTAGGATTTTAGCAATAATTTTGTATAGGATAGTGCAACGGGCTATGGGTCTAAAGTCTTTAATTGTGGTTGGAGTACCAACTTTAGGCAATAAAGTGAGGGTAGCGAAATTAAAGCCCCTAAATATGTTACCAATTTCAAAGATTCAAAGAAATCAGTCACAGCCATAAAAATATCAGTCTTGACAATAGGCCATGATTTTTTAAAAAAAATGTGCATTAAAACCGTCAATACTTGGAGCCTTATCATCCCCAATAGTAGTCAGGCCTTCATAAATCTCCTTTTCCATAAGAGGAGCACACAGTTCTAGTTTTTGCTGTTGATTGAGGACAGGACCAGTCTTCATAATCACTGTATTTATTGCTGGCAAAGTTACTACTGCTGAACCCATTAGACCTTTATAGAAAAGTAGGATTTCCTCTTTGATTGCCTTTGGATCTATAAGTTTACCACCAGCTAATGAATGACTCCTCTCTTTCACAACAAGTAGTATTTTGAGTTAGAATCTCCAAGCTTGATCCATGTTGCCCTAGATTGTTTGCTTAAGGGCACTCTCCAATTAGTGACCACCTTTCTATATCTGTCATCAGTTGCTTCTCCTTTTTTAGTAGCTTCTCAGTGCATTGTTGTGAGATTTGCCTCTGTATTCCCTATAGTGCCAGCCTAGCATTTTCAAGTTTCTGATTTATGCCTTTGAAGTGTTCACTGTTCAGATTTTTAAGACCAAGTCTAAGAGCTTTGATTTTCCACCAGATGTTCTCCATTGTTGGTTTTCTCAGCTGCTTACCCCAAATAGATGTCACCAATTGCAGAAAATGCTCATGCTCAGTTTATACATTGAAGAATCTAAAAGGAACTTGGATAGGAAGTTTACCAGTGTGTAAGGATAATAACATAGGGGCATGATCAGAGATAAATGGCATATCATACTCAGTAGTCATGACTTGGCCCCAATTCATCATCCATTCAAAATTTCCAAATGCTCTGTCTATTCTACTGCAAATCCTATCCACCCCATGTTGTTTATTTGACCATATGTAATAATCCCCTTTCCAAGATAGTTCATTGGCCATAATAATTGTAATAAAATCAGAGAAAGCCTGAGTTTCAGCTATTAGACACAGGGTTACCCCATATTTTATCATTAGATATAACACAGCATTGAACTCACCACATATTAACCATGGAATATTTGCTCCATTAGGACATTCAGATAGGCTATCCCTTAAGTGCTTTCTCTAATCAATAGCATTAAACCCATATACCACTGTCAACAAATAATTAACACTACTTGCCTGTCCTTGCACTTGACAATGTAGATACTGAGCTCCTTGTTTGAGAGGGGTGATGCTATACCAATTTGGATCCTAGGTGAGCCAGATTCACCCATTTGCAGCATCATTATAGTTGTGCAACAATTCCCAGCCAGGAGCAATATTATGGAGAATCTTGTTAGCCTTATGTGTTTTAGGCCTGGTTTCTACAATGCTTACTATTTTAATTCTTCTTTTCCACATGTACTGCTTCAATTCCTTTTGTTTGTGTCTCTTATTCATCCCTCTAATATTCCAGAATAGACAATTCATTGAGGATGTGGTCCATCTTTGTCAAGAGGCAATTTGGTGGCATTCATACTTACTTGGACCTTTCTATGAGTACTCTTCCCAGTAGATGATATCAACTCAGGGAAATTTTCCAAAGTAAGAGCAGGTGGTGTACTCATCACTGGGTTGTTGACACCTATTTGTATTGGGATATGAGATATTGATACCGCATTGGTCTGACTCTCAGGAGTTTTTTGTGTTGCTTTATCCATAGTGTTGCCACCACTACTTGGTCCTGCAATATCTCATGTAGGTGCAACCCCTGTTGTAACCACTTCACATATCATAACTCCTTTAGATTTTCACTCTTGATTTATTTTCCTAGCCTCTCTTATTCTATTTGGAGCCACTAGTGGAGGAGTTTATGGTTTTGGTGTGGCACACTTGTGTCCAATAAAAAAAAATTGTCATAAAACATAGGCTTCCAATCATAAGTAATAGTTTGTTGAAACTGTTTTCCCCTGGGATCCAAGAAAGGTATTTCAACTGTAAGGTTTTTGGTAATGTCCAATTCAATCAACATACAAGCAAAAGATATCCTAGTTTTATTTGCAGTGTATTCATCGGGAAATAGAGCTTAACCACATCACTGGCTATCCTACTAAGCGATTCAGCCTCCCAACGACTCATAGGTAATCTAGGAAATTTGACCCAAAGTGGAATTTCTATAGGAAATTCCCTGGAGAAGTCAAAGTCATATGATCATGGCTTTAATATGATGGGTTTGTTGTTGATTATGAATGGCCCCGAGTACAACACCTCATTTTTACTCTTAATTTATTTTCTTAGCCTCTCTTATTCTATTTGGAGCTCAGGTTGCAAATATTCCCCCAATTTGCAGTAATGTATCATTTCTTTACGTTATATTCGGGGTTTTCCCCGATGACATACACAATTAGGGCTAGATTCCATTTTTCCAACGCCACATCCATTGTGTTCTTCTCTAATTTCACTACCATTTGGCCATTAACAATTTGCGGAGGAATATTGGACAGAGTCATACCATTTGCAATTAATCGATTCTTCTGAAAAGGCTCGTCCACGGAGCTGACTCATTCTCTGTAGTTGTGGCAGTTTTGGTTCCCGCTTCAGACCCTGTAGTAGTCACGGTTGCCAACTCTAGAAATAGTTCCTTCCCCTATCCCTCTGGTGGAGCAATTATCTGCACTAGCGCAACTGTGGTGTCCGGTGCCACTGCATCAGTTATTTGATTTTGAAGTATTGTTTCATTAGTCTTTGTAGCACACACTGTTAGACCCCGTATTTTTATACGTCGAGTTATTCGCGAAGGAATCGACGTGAGTTAAAGATAGAACCCTTCCCGGACACGAAATAGAAATCTTTAATTTTCAATTTTTATTAGAACATAAATTTGTTTATAAATTTTACTTAGTGTAAACATATTAATGGAGATTAGGGATTAATTAACCATGATTGGATTATTAAGTGGGGATTAAGACTTAAATATTCACTAATTATGCACTAGTGGTCGTGTGGGCCCCGCTGTCACATGACCAAATCAGATTTTTGCCCATGCTTTAGTTGGGGGAACGTGTGAGACTATCTTGAGCAGCAAAATGGTCTACTTTGTTGACCATGCTTCAGCCACAACTCATTTCCCAACCCCACAAAGTGAACTTAGAGAGAGAGGCTCTCATTTTCACCAAGTGAAGGGGAGAGAGAGCCACGGCCAGCCATGGCAGTTCCACCACCAAGCACGGCCAGCCCTTCTATTTTTTTCCTACCATTAAGTCCCTAAAGTGTTCTACACATTCACCATTATGTTTCAAGTGAAGGAGAAACCATAAACACGCCATGCAAGCTCTTATAAGCTCACGGCCAGATTTGAGCTCTCCATTTTGATTCAAAAAAATATTTTCCAAGGTGTTTCAACCCTTAGGAAGGTGCATAGCAACGTGGAGTATCCATTGGAGCAACAAGAACAAGTATTAGTTCAAGTCATCAAATTCTAGCCAAGTTGAGAAGTTAGATTGTTAAGGTAAGAATCGATCATCGTTTTACACGTTTTTAGTAAGGATTTGGACGTGTTGTAAATGTGCACGTGTAAATTGAATCCATGCAATTAGGTGTGTTGATGTTGGAACATGATAATAGCCATGGAATTATATGTGTTGATGTTGAAGTATGGTTATAACTTAGTGAACGTGAATTGCATGTATAAAATTATGAATGTTGGTGTTGGAATGTTAATGTGGCCGTAGGGACTGTTTTAGTTGAAATGGATGGACTGATTTTATTTAGTAATTATGGTTGTTGCTATCATAAATTACATATTAAAAGAATGAAAAGAATTAGAAAGTTAAAGGTGAAGTTGTGTTGATATGAAAATAAATTGAATCCATGAAATTATGTGTGTTGATGTTGAAGCATGGTTGAAGCCGTGTAGGGACTGTTTTGTGTAGAAGGTGGTGAACTAACTTTACTTGGTATTTTGTTTGTTATTGTTATGAATCTTTTGATGAGAATAAAGGTATTAAATGGTTAGAGTTGGAGTTAAATTTGTTTGTGGGTTGTTGTAAGGATTATAGTGATAATGATGTAGCTTATTTGCGTATGAATTGAAGATGTAGTTGTCGTGTGGCTGCTGGTCATATTTTACTGAAATTATATGAAAAGAAGATATGAAATAATGTGTAAGAATCGTATGTGGTTTGCTAGACATGTTCGTAAGCGTTTGCAAGAATTTCGAGCATCTTTTGTGTAATAGTTAGGGGCTGTTTTGGATACGTTGTTGTTGATCTTGTTGCGCTTGGAAGATTAATGATAATTAAGATTATGCATTGTGTTGTATGTTGGTTGGGCTGTTATAAAGTTGCTTACATGAAAACGTTAAGGCTACGGACTATTAGGAATAACTTGAAGACGTAGTAGCCGTATGTGGATCGTTATTGAATATTGTGAATGTGGGATGTTTGGAATATTGCATGGACTGTTTGGAATGTTGTGCGGGCTGTTCGGAGTGATTCTCGCATCTTGTCTTGGATAGCCTCGATATAGTACTTGAATGTATAATTATTGGAGTTAGCTTGACTATTATGTAATTAATTTGGGATGTAAGGAAACCGTCGTCTAAATTGTCTAGAAAAGAATTGCTAACGTTGGGAAACGTTTTGAATCTCCCCGTAGCTTAACCATAATTCTTGACGTCTTAATATAGGTTGAAACTTTGGGCAGCGTATACGTGTTGTGTTATGAATAAATGCCAAAGGTATGTAAAGCTAACCCTTCTTTCTTTTGGCATGTCTTAGATCTAAGTGATGAATGATATGAATTTTGGGGTAATCCTATTCATAAGTTTCGAGTGTGATTTATGATTCTTATTCACTTCTTGATGTTAGAACTCTCCAGTGATTGAGCCTCCCCCTTCAGTCTTGTGTACGTTGGATAATAGTCGATATATATATCAGCTTCTATTTTTAGGAACTCTATGACGACTCATGTCTTGACTTCTATAAAATGTTTCATACTATATTGACAAGCAACGTTTTGTAACTTCACTACATATTCATACTGTATATCATATGTATTGTTATTGTTCCACCTGATCAGCTGGATTATGATATTGTTAAGCCGGAAGCGGATGCCAGAAGGGGCCATTATTATTAAGCCGGAAGCGGCTGCCCGAAGGGGCCATCATTATTATGCCGGAAGCGGCCGTCCGAAGGGACTATTGTATTATTAGCCGGAAGCGGCCGTCCGAAGGGACTATTGTATTATTAGCCGGAAGCGGCTACGAGTAGGATATTCTATATTTATATTGTGTATGTTAGAATTTGTGTAAGGGACCATATGGCATGGTTCAAAATGTTGTTCCAGGTTACTTCCGGGTTGCTTTCTAAACTTGTTTACTGTTACGCTTTTCCTTGTTTATGATTCAGTAATGCTTTACATATTCAGTACATATTCCGTATTGACCCCCTTTCTTCGGGGGCTGCATTTCATGCCCGCAGGTTCAGGGATGCGGTCAGACAATCCAGCCACCTAGGAGGAGTCAGCGTTGAGAGTCAGACAGCTCCACTTGCTTCAGAGACTGTTCCTGTTTTGGTATAATTTTGTGTGTATATATTATGAGCACGACGGGGCCCTGTTCCGTCACTTATGCATGGTCATACTCTTCTAGTAGTCTGCGGACAGCGTGGGTGTCATGGATACTGTTTGGCCTTACCGGACACTGTTTTGTTGTACAGAAGCATCAGCAGCCTCGTTGGCTTGCATTGTGATATGTTACATATATATATAAATATGTTTTGGGATGTTTGAGTACAGGTAACATAAGTTAGGTTATCAGGCAGGTTAAGCTCGGTCACTCGTCATGGCCTTAGGTTGGGTCGTGACACACACTACTAGCAGAGAATCAATGGGTGTTGGCAGAGACGGAGCTGGAGAGTTGAGATCTAGACTCTTTGCCATATTGTAGCTCCCTGAAGATGAAGACCCTACCTCCGTGGTATTATTATTGAGTTGCTGGGTTATTGTTGGTGGTGTTCCTCCTTTATCTATTGGTTTGTCAGCAACCTTGGCTTTACTTTGTTATCTTCCTTGCCCTTTTGTTGATCTTTCTATGGTCTTCCTCGCTTTCCCCCCTTCACCATACGAACTCGGCGCAGGTTAACTTATCGCGCACCGATAACACCAGAGGAGGAGAGATGAGAGAGAAATTTTCTTCTATTCAATTTTTAGTGTAAAACATTGCCTCTTAACTTACCATGCACCGGAGCAGTAAATTTTTAAATATAAATGTAAAGTTTAATTCAAAGCTACTGAGCTATGCCGAACAAATAAATTCGCCTGACTCTAGGTGTGTTTGGTATGAGGAAAAACGCTTTCCACTAAAATATTTTCCTGAAAAATAAGTGGTTTCTTATTTATTTTCTGGTGTTCGGTAAGTAATTAAGCAAAAAAATTATTATTCCAAAAATATTAATATACCTTAGACAAATACTATGAAATTGGGGGGGGGGGGGTAAGGTGTAGGGGTGGGTCGAATGAGAAGGAGCGGAATTATACTTATGGAACCTGTTTTTCCTAATTCAACCAAGATACCACTTTCATCATTTTTAAGGAACTTGTTTTTTCTAAATAAAATATTTTTTCAAAAATTATAACCAACCAAACATGAGAAAAAATTAAAAAATATTTTCTATAAAACGTTTCCCTCCCTGCCAAACCCACCCTTTATCTACTCACTTTTTCACTAGCCCAATCTCATGCATACTTGATTCTTCTACACATATATAAAAGCTTTTGTTGCTTTTAGCTGGGTACTGTTACATTGTTTAAGCTCTTGGTTGCTAAAGTTTGCGATTAGAAAATTAATTCATATATCAGATATAAAAGGGAAACTGTAGGCTATTTAATCGGATGATAATTAAATAAATTTATGTGGTTGACTCAATTTATTTTAATGTTTTGTTACCCCCGTTTACTTTTATGTCTTATGCAAAAGAACTTTGAATTTTCTGTAAATAGAGGCTAAGAAAATAATAACCTAGGACTCCGTAGTCCGTCCAAAGATTTTCACAAATACGCTTCTTTGATGTCAAAATACATTTTGTGGAATTGCGATTTAGAAATTAAAAAAATACTTATTAATTTAGCTGGATTCAAGAGGAGTCTATTGCACGAATCGTTCTTCCTACTATTTTAATTTCCCTCTGAATAATTTTTTCTTTGTCTAAAATAGATAGCAATAGCTGCAATATTTTTTTTAGAATAGATTTTGATAAACGAAATTGTAGATATCTAAACAAACGGCAGGATTCACGTTTGTCTTACAGCTATCAATGGGCAGTGTACCAAATGTGAAATCACAGGTGAATAGGTCAACGTGAATATAATTTAAGTCAACAAACATGTTACTAATGACATTTGCAGACGTAATTGCTTGTAACTAATTTCAGTATACTAATTCATTTTTCTCATTACATAAATTAAGCCTGTTAATTGACCAAACTTGTATGAAAGTTGCAACAAAGACAAACCATGGCAAACACCACCTCTTTGCATAATTTGGTGATCCAAGGAAATTTAATTCTATTTCTCAATTGATCATCCAGAACTTATATTTCAAAATTCTTGAGGCTCAAAGGTAAAACAGAGGTCTTAGCACCACCCTTTTCTTTTCTTTTTCTTTCCCTAAAGTCGAAGTTTTGAGAGTACAAGAAGCAACAGTCTGACAATCATGTATGATAGATTGTCATAATTATAAATAATAGTGGACACAATCCATGCTTCTTACTGCTAGTATTAGTCTTTACAATATTCCCACATCAGAAATTAAAAGTAGTAACTTTTTTCTGCTTTATGTGTAGCTTGTTAAAGTAATATATAGTGGGCAATTAGCAGGAATGCCCTTATTACGGGGTGGTCTTTAAGTTTTGTCCTTTAAAATTGTGGTTTTTAAAGTTTGCCCTTCACTAAGGACCGCTTGGTCACGGGTTCAAACCCCCACTCAGGCGAAAATTTTAAAAAAATTCACAAGGCATAAGTTCAGAAAAAAAAAAAAAAAAAAAAAGCAAACTTATAACTCTGCCTTAGGCAGAATTTGCAAATTCTGTCCCTGCAAATTCTGAATCTCTGCCTTAAGGTAGAATTTGTAAGTTCTGCCTTAAGGCAGAAATTCTACCTTTTTTTACAACTTCCACCTTGCGAAAAAAAAAAAAAAAAAATTCATTGAGCGGGAGTTCAAACCTGTGACCAAGGGGTCCCTAGCGAAGGGCAAACCTTAAAGGACACCAATTTAAAGGACAAAACTTAAAGACCACCCCAATTGAAGGGCAATCCACCCCAAAAAAAAAAAGATATATAGTCGCTAAGTAAATGGGGACTTGTAACCCAAGTGGGGGTAATAATGGGGTGGAATATTGGGCCGTTTGAAATGGTAGGGCTTGGTAGGCTAATATCTTGCCCGCCCTATCCAAGCTCACTGTTGGTTACGTAGCCCAAGTGAAGGCATGGGCTGCTTGACCAATTCGCACATTTTTTTGTGCGGAGTGTCCTTCAAATGCACTGGTCTTTAATTTTGTCCTTCGCCTAAATCTCTTAGGTTCCGGGTTCGAATCTCTGCTCAGTCAAAAATTTAAAAAAAATTTGTCAGGTAGAACTTGGATTTGCAAAGCAGAGTTTTGCCTGCGGAACTCTGCCTTAAGGCAGAATTTTGAAGGCAAAATCTTAATGTAGAATTTGCTAAGACATAGTTTGCCTGCAAAACTCTACCTTAAGGCATAGTTTGCAGGCAAACTCTGCCCCATCAGGCATAATTTGCCTGCAAACTTTGCCTTAAGATAGAGTTTTACAGGCAAACTATGTACGATGGGGTAGAGTTTGTAGCAACCTTTGCTTAGTGATTTTTTAAAATTTTCACCTAAGCAGGGGTTCGAACCCAAAACACTGAGGGTTTAGGCGAAAGACAAAAGTTAAATACTTTCATTTTGATGGGAAAAAAATAAAGACCACCCCAAAATAACGGCATTACTGTGCATTGCCCCAATTCGCACAAATGCGAATCTTGGGATGGTCTTTAATTTTTGTCCCTCAAATTGCTGGTCTTTAATTTTTTCCCTTCGGCACTTTAAGTGACCGAAAATACACCTGATTGAAAAATAAAAAAAATAAAAAAAATTGGATCTATCACCTAATTTCGCAAGGCAATGTTTCACAGAAATTATGCATTGTCAGCAAAGTTACATAGAAACTATGCTTTATCCTGTATAGTTCTGTAGAAATTAAGTTATCCGGTATAACCTCATTTCTACAGAACTTATGCCGGACAAGGGCAAAATTTATGCCGGACAAGACATAGTTTCTATGTAACTTTGCATGACAAGATATAGTTTCTATGAAACTTTTCCTTGGGAATGTTTTGGGATCAAACCCAGAATCGCTGGTTTCGTAGACCAACGCATAAGAGTACTTTGACCAACAAATTTTCATTAAATGAAAAATAGGAGAAAAAATTAAAGACCATC
Source organism: Lycium barbarum (assembly GCF_019175385.1). Taxonomy (NCBI): domain Eukaryota; kingdom Viridiplantae; phylum Streptophyta; class Magnoliopsida; order Solanales; family Solanaceae; genus Lycium; species Lycium barbarum. Next base: position 20,579,173 of record NC_083347.1, read on the forward strand.
GATTTGAGGGGAAAAAATAAAAACCAGTCCGTACGAAGGAAATTAGAGCAAAAAGAAAGCCCTAAAGTGGGGGGAACTGCGTGAGGTTTGTGTCTTTCACTCACTTCAGATGATTTGGTCTTTAATTTTACTCTTCAAATGAGCTGGTCTTTAATTTTTGTAACCAGCACAAAATAAGGCCAAAAATGCAAATGACCCTTTGAAATTCAGTAGCGCCTGATGGGCTGCTCTAATCAAACCATTATTTCGTATTATCGGCTTGGGCCAGTCTATTTTCAACTCATTTTTCATTTCTTATCTCTACTCTTGTACCTGGAACTTTAGTAGGTATTTGAAATAACTTTCAGATACTTTTTTTTTAGGCATAGTTACACTTACACATATAGGCTCTCAAACTTAGCTTCAGATGACTAGTATGTCCTTCAATTTTGGGTGTGCATAAGTATGCATCTCAATTTATACAAAGTTGAACACGTAAACACATATGCTGACGTGACACATAAATTTTGGAGGTGTAGATGATCATTTTGTAAGTTGGAGTGTTCAACTGACAAACTAGAGACAAGTGAAGGTGTCTACTTGTGCACACCCAGAATTGGAGGGCATAATTGTCAGCTAAGGCAAAGTTTGAGAGTCTGTTTATGTATTATGCCTTCTTTTTATCATTTTCTTGAAAAAAGAACAAAGAAAAATATTTTTCTAAAGCATTGAAGTTTCACCTGTGGGATCTGTGGTTGTGTTTCCCATAGTTATTCCAAAGAAATTAATCAGCATCTAACAAGAAAAATTCTCATAGAAGAGAATGGTCCAAGGTACTTAGAGAGCACGGAGGTTGAGAAAAAAATAAAGACATTTAAAACTTTATTCTTATTTCTTAAATATGTCATAACAATCGTGTGGCTATGAGAATTTTGACATTTGTGGTCCTAGACATATCATAACATTCGTGTAACCATAAAATCTTGTGATTAAGTGTATAATGCGAAGTCTGAATTGTTCCCAAGTTTAGACACATGTCATTTTTTCTAACGAACTAAAAACGAAATGTTGCCACGTAAACTAGAACAGAAGAGAGTATAAAAAATCTATGCAGTTAGTAATTAGGATTTAGACTGTAAATCCTATTTCATAACTTGGCTAGCTATGGTTTGTTTTCTACAGTGTGTAAACATTAGATTTTTCTTCACGTTGTTTTGGGTACCAATCCTAGTGCTTATTTAATTTCCAGCTTGTTGTTCTGCTGTATTTTCGGGCGAATTTTTCCGAAGCAATAAAATATCAACTTTTCAGAAAGAGAAAATACATTAAGAAGAACTGAAGAAGGGAATCGGAAGTTTCAAAATGAAAACTTTGGATAGACCTCCACCAATTATAAAGCTAGAGTTCTAGTTACGAAATCAATAGATGTTAATAGCTTTAGTTAAAAAAATTCTATTTGCATTAAAAATTCACTTAATATATATAAATAAAGAGAATATTTCAAAAATATACAGCCTAACACAAGATATTACACTCACATAATCATATTTTTAGTTTGCATCTGCATAGTCATCTCTTATTTTTCCGCAATATAATCCGATATAAAACATTATACAATATTATAGACTTACTGTAAATAATGTATTAACCATGTATAAAAGTGTATAACTGTTTATACGAGGTATTTATACACAGTTTTACGCTTGTTATATAAAATTATACAATGTTACAAAACTATAAAAAAAAAAATTGATAACATCACCTCTGAACTTCAACCACAAAACTCCATCCGGAATGAGTCAAGTCCTCATCGAATAGCTTCAGATTTTAACAACTTCAAAATGACATCCTCAATGAATGTCAATCATCACTTTGTCAATAATCTCTACAAATTACAAAATTCATTTGAGTTTTCAAGCTTTTACAAATCCCAACTATGAGGTTTAAATTTTTCACTTTAATCCACCCAACAATGATTAAATCAGTGATCATAAACATGAATTTCACTTTCAGTCAATTTTTAAGTATAAAAAAATAATCACAAATTAAAGAATTATTACCTTTTCCCTAAATATTTCAATTATATAGTACAAAATAAACTAAATAGGGTAAGATCTGAAAATATACTGTCTCGTTTTGATAATAAGTTTGGGCCAAGTGATAAAAAGTATAAAAAAAATTATACGAGTAAAAATTTTCTATAAATAATTTATCAGAAACTGATTAAGCTATCCTTTCTGATTACCCTATAAACTCATAATTTTAGATTCGACTTCCACTGAACTTGATAGAATAACACTTTAAATACCTTCTAGAAGTTAGGAATCGGTCAATTTCTTTTTGAAAGTTATCTCCCCATTACGACTCCAACAAAATAATTTTCTGGCAAAAATAATTCCCAAGAGATGAGTTAATGGGCCCAAGAAATTTCTAGATCACTTCTACTTTTGGGGAGTAGAAGCTTTATTTCTTTTGTCTCATACTAAACAACACATAAGAGTGAAGAAATTGCATGGTTCAAATGAGCTGATCTTTAATTTTGAGAAAATAACACAAAATATTCATTAGAGACAAAATATTTACCCATCTATGCCCTTAATAATCTAGTTACTAAAGTACTACTTCGGGACAATTTTTTTACCCCAAGTGCTCCCACCCTCGCTGCCTCAAGTAATCACGGGAGATTCCCCTTTATGATGGGTCGTGTACTCTTTGCTTTGATTTCCCATTTAATTGTCTTTGTCTTGTTCTCATTTTTTGTTTTTGTTTGTTTGTCTTTTTCTCAATTTGTTAAAAAAGTTTTGAGGATGGGGGATGTAAACTTAGAGGAATGGACACGTACCTTTCACTGGTCTATTTTATCCCTAACTTTACGTCCTAAAACTCTTTAACTTCACCATTCACTACTTTTGCTTTGTTGTTCTCTCTATTTTATCTTTTTCCTTTTTTTATTTATTAATTTTATTTTTAAAGAAAAATAAAATATATAGATATAAATATTAGTTAATTATTTTTAGACTAATAAAAATTTGAAAAAGAACTAATAACATGACTTCATCAAGAAGTAATTATGAAAAATAATAAAGTTACTAGCTTAGTCATTAAAATCTAAATTAATAGAAAATATATTTTTATGAAATTTTTCTCTTTTGCAAATAAAAACAAGGCTTATACCTAACTGTGACTCTATCTTTTGTAATTTCTTTACAAAAAATTAACTTGCATAAAATGATATAAAAATCAAAATGTTAAAATCAAGCTTAAACTTTGTTTGTTGTACTTTTTTATAAAAAAAATTCTTTTGAAGGAATGAACATATTCTTTATGATACTTTGTCGATATATGATATATACCAAGTATCATAAACAATCTCTGTAATACCCTATGAGTATATGGTATATACCATGTGAGTATCATAGATGATTAAGCTCTTTTTTTTTTTTTTGAAGAATAAGCCGGTCCTCTATGATATCAATCAGTATATGATATAACATGTGGGTCATTCATCCATGATACCTTGTTAGTATTTGATATATACCATACAAAATCATAAATGATTGAGTTGTGTTTTTCTTGAAGGAATAAACCAATATTTTATCATACCCTGTCACTATATGATCTATCATGTGGTATCATAAAGGACTGACTACAATTTTTGAAGGAATAAATCAATCTTCTATGATAACATGCACATTAGCATATGATATATATATACCATGTGAGTATCATAGAGGATTGAATTGTGTTTATCTTGAAGGGATGAATTAGTCCTATATGATACTCTATCAGTATATGATATATATCAAGTTGGTACCATAGAGGACTGGGTGTTTTTCTTGAAGGAATGAACCACTATTCATGTATAATGTCTTGTCAATATATGATACATACCATGTGAGTATCATAGTATACAACAACAATATACTTCAACTGCTACTGATTTGGTAGACTATATGCTATAATAAATTGTTTTTTAAGATATAGAAAAAACTAAAAAAAATATTAGTTATCCTTTTTATTGATATAAGGAAAAAAAAAAAAAAGGAGCCAAAAGGTGTGTATAATTAGATTATATTTGAAAATTTTGAAAAGAAAAGGAGAAAAAATTAAATGAAAATAACCAGAAATTTAAGAAGAGGGATAATAATAATAAAAAAAAGGTGAATAAAATTAAATATGGAGATTAAAAAGAAAAAAATAAAAGAAATATATGAAATTTAAAAAGGAACAAGAAATAAAAAAAATGAAAAGAAAGGAGCTAGAATTAAATATGAAATCAGATTATGGTGAAAAAGAGAATAAAAAATAATATGCTTTGGGAAAAGAATAAATAAACAAAAAAGATTTAAAAAAAAACACAGAAAAAAGATAAGAAGTAGGGAAATAATAATAAAAGAAGAAGAAAGAGACAATTACCTATAAAAGCAATAATGGATAGAAATGGTAAATAGTTTTGGGGGTAGGAAAGTAAAGCGGACATGGAAGGATAATTATTTTGTGTATAGTGTGCATTGATGTTCTTTTCCCTTTAATTTTTGCTATTTAAATGGGTTGTCCTTTAATTTTTGCTTTTCAAAATCGAACGCTGTCTAGTGAAGCATAAGCTCTTAAGGACGCGGGGCATAACTTATAAAATATTATGATGCGAAAATAAAAGTTTACGCTAAGCAAAAAAAAATATTTGCATTAAGAGACAAAAATTAAAGACCAACACAAAATAGAGCCAAAAGTGCAAAAATGACCCCATAAGTGTCCCTTTTGTTTCACGTCTTATAACGTTTGGTCGAGCTTACAAAATTTATTTAACTTCAGGAAGTGGGCGTCAGAGAAATTAGAGTTATCAGTAGTCAATTAATATTGTTGCAGTGACATTATCTTTCTATCATTCACTAGTTTTGTGAGCCTGTGTTAAGCTCTGGTCCAAAACTCAATATATAAAAGTAAATATTTTAATTAAAGAAATATAATTTATGTTAGTAATATTTAAATCTCATATAAGTATATTTTCAATATATAAAAGTAAAACTTTTATTTCACTCTTTAATATTTTAACTTTCATTTTGATGAAATTATTTACTTCAAATCAAATGCGGAGTCAGAATTTGACGGTCATGAGTTCTGGATCCTAATTTTTTTAAAGTTATTTTGTTCATTAATAATCTATACATAGTTAATGAACTTTTAAGACAAATACAAAATTTGTGCAGCGGATGGGGTTGCTCATCCCTTAATTAGGGGTCACGGGTTCGAGCTTGGGTATGAAAAAATCTTTGGAGGGAGCACTTTCTCCAAATAGGCGCTACACAATGCGAATTATCTGGATTAATCGGGCTCAAATGCGGATACTGGACACTGGATAGAAAATCAAAAAACAGGAAAAATGAGGTAGGAGGTTCGATAGTTTTCGAAAAGTAGATCTTAAAAACAAAAAGTAAATTTGATTTTAAAAAATATGATTAGGACCTAGAAATAATTAATTGAAAAGTTTGACATTTTATTGAAAACTTTGGTGAGGACTACAAAAGCCTCTTAGTTGTCCCTTATATATACTAGTAATATTCATTTTGAACTAAGTAGAAAAGTTAAAAATATTGCTCTATAATATAAAACTGAGGGAGTAAAGAGGAAAAATAAAATCACAAATATTTATTGCAATATCAATATACAAATTAAAGAGGAGTCGAATGAGAAAAATAATTGGTGTTAAGAATTGGGAATAACCAACCAAAATGCAACAATTGGAACACACTTGATGCAACATGAATGGTCAATCAAAAATGTGAGGACTACAAAACTTGCATATTCTCCCTTATATATAAGTATAATACGCGACGATATGATTGAGGATAGTTGTAAAATCAACATTTTCACTAAAGGAGTTTAATATATATATGTAAATAATTAATTTTTGACTTATAAACATAATATATCTTTTTATATATTAGTATATTTTTCGTTGAAAGATGTTCAATTTACCTTCCTTCGCTCTATTTAGCCACGCCACTGATGAAGGATGTTATTGAATAGTTAGGATCCCTCTATCTCAAAGTTAAGTCTAGTTAGGATTTGGCTTTTAGTGATGAACTTAATCTTTCGATATAAGAAGCGGTTTGCCTCCTTAATAAGCCTCAGCCTTGTGCGAAGTTGAATTAATTGGATTCGTAATTTCGAATAACGATGATTAAACAAATAATAATTGTATACAGAACAAATATCTTCTGTATTTTTACAGCCTTTCAAAATATTCCTTTAGATGATAGATAATACTAACTTGTGATATACATCATGCGTGACGACATGTTGCAACTTATAGCAGCCAAGCTTTTGGATTGCCTAAAACTCGTTTTCCTCAAGGATGCATGGAAAATAAAAAGAGGAAAAAGCAAAAATGAAATGTTTCCAGTTAAATTCAATGGCCAGAAATCTCTTTCAGTGGATTATCATGAAAATTATGTTGTATTGGAAATTACTACAGTTTCTCATTAATGCTCCCTCCACACATTTATGCCCTTTTTTTTTTTTTTTTTTTTTCTTATAAACAGACACAAATCATAAATTGTGAGGCATACCTTCAATTTGATGGCTATCTTTTTTTTCATAGGGGTGAGCGTTCGTTTTTTCGGTTCGATTTTATCAAACTTCGGTTTGGCTATTTCGGGTTCAGTTTTTTTAAGGTGGACACCAAACACCGAACCAAACTAGTTCGGTTCGGTTCTTTCGGCTTCGGTTTTTTAAAGTTCGGTTCGGTTCGGTTCGATTTCAGTTTTTTCAATTCGTTTTTTTTAACATAATATTAGAAGCGATTCCATTGACACTAATTCATATTCTCAAAAGCAATAAAACATAAAACTGATAAATTGAAATTAAAATCAAACAAACAGGATACACAAGAACAAAAACTATAATCATGACATAGGATTACTAGGTGTTATATACATACCGTAAGAATAATTAAGAAAACACATAAAGGACATACATTAATCCTAAAGAGACATCCTAGTTACCTTTCTTTGTTAAGGATATTTGATTTTTTTCAATTGAAGTGGAAAATTAGGGATACAAATGCAAAAGAGGAGTTATTACAATTTATTTTTTTTTGCTTTAAACTTAATGGCCTGAACTATTTTAATTTTTTTGGGTAATGTATTAAATTTCGGTGCGCGTTCGGTTTTTCGGTTTGGTTTTATCAAATTTCGATTCGGTTATTTCGATTTTGATTTTTTGACGATGGACACCAAACACTGAACCAAACTAGTTCGGTTCGGTTTGTTGAAGTTTCAATTTGATTCGATTTTTTTATTTTTGATATTTATGCCCAACTTTAATCTTTCATGCCAAAACAAGAAAGCCATTATTTGTGACAGACTAGAAACAAGGAAAAAAATTTCGACAGTTTTAGAGAAGTGGCATGTTTGCCGGTCCCCACCTGACAACTTTATCTCTCTCTGTTTTTCTTTTTATTTTCTTCATTTTCTCTTTCCTCTTCGATCTTCATTTCCATGGCCATTTTCATTTTGCTTTCGGAAAAGTTTCGCCATTTTAAATTAGCAAACCAATAAAAGATTCTTTTATCCGTGAATTAAGTGAAAGTAAAAAATGAATTATTGTCCTTGAAATCTGGGTTTTTTTTTTTTTCCCCTTCCATTTAGGAGGATTTATAGTGTTTCCACACTTCCCCTCCATTGTGACTCGAACCCAGGATCTACCGGTCGTGGGTGGAGGTGCTTAACCACTGAGTCATCCCTCACTTATCAAAATCTGGGTTTGGAGCCTGGAGGTTACAGTTTTTTCTCTTCCTTTGGTCTGAATTTGAGGGTTTTACTACATAATAATATAGTAATTGCAAATACATACATCTTCATCCCAATTTATATGACATTTTTGTAATTTCAAGATACAAACAACTTTTTCTTTGACCAAAATTTGTTTTCATATATGTTTAGTTATTTTGAATTTTTTATTATTGTGACTTATAGTTTTCATCACATTCAAATATGTATATTTGTTTTTTCAAATTATTGATGTTCATTTTTTTGTAATCCGAACATTGCCATATAAATTGAGATAGAGGGAGCATTAATTTTCCATAACATAATTATACTGTAATTATAATATTATGTTTGGTTGCATAAGTATAATTACACAATTATATATATATATATATTAACAATGAAAAATACGTGTATATAAAAATATTAAATATTAGAGTACTTATTAATAGGTAATTAAAATACACATTCTTAAATTACAAAAATAATTAATATCATGGAAAGTAATCTGTATCTTCCAGCTCCTGTGAGTTTACTATAAAATAGTATCATGAAGAGTATATTTTATCCTTTTCAGCCCTTATTTTTTTTTTTTTTTTAAAAAAGAAGCTAAATTTTTTCCAATAATTTAAGAAAAACAAAAAATAGTGATTTTTTACTTAACTAGTTAACCAGTAAAATCATCCAAAATAGAACAAAATGAAACAAAAATATAAACGAAATTAAGTGAAGGAGAAAGAATAAAGAAGGATAGGTGGGTTTAGCAAAAAAGAAAAAAATATGACAAAAAAAGAAAAAAAGCAAAAAAAAAAAAAAGAATAAAAAATAAGAGAGTATTTGTAGTATTTTTTACATTCAAAGATAGGCTGGAGCTTTGGTCGATGAAATTATTTGGGCATTCTGGCCCACAGTCCATTGTCAGATGATAGGTCCCTTACTCAAGTATTATGTGGCATACCTCACGCATAATAAAATTTCTCATTATCTTGGTGGTTTAATTTAGGAGAGCTAAGTTTTGGAGAAATTTGTAATATTGGAAAGTAAAAGCGAAATCCTAGACCGTAGTCCCTTGTTAATTACTAGAATTAATAGAAGTCTGACTCCTTTTTCTTTTTGGGTCATAGTTAAGAGAAAAGAGAAAAATTCAACTACACAAGGAGGCATAGTTGAATCGACTCATGAGATTTTTAATTATAACACATTTTAGTGACAAAATTGTCATATGGGGATGCATGAAAATTAATTATTTTGGAGTAGTATACACTGATATATAGTGGCATAGAAATGTGCTGTGCAAGTGTATGACGACGGCCTTGTTTAAAATATACATTAGAAGTTACGACATACTTGCAATTAAAAAAATTAATATTAAACCAACGAGTATTATCCACTTAAAGTGTTTAAATTTTCAGTGGCAAAATAGTGAATTTCCTTATATGACAATTATCTCTGATGAAAACAAGATAAAACTGTCATCGAAATGGACTTGAATTATATATATATATATATATATATATATGTGAGAATTTTCTAAGAGAAGGTCCATCATCTACTATACATCAATAAAATAAATTACCCTTATACATGTATAAACCCTTAAATATGTATAATGTAATTTTTCGGTGAATGAGTTTGGATGAACCCTTTCGCTCATCTGGCTACGTCATTAATAAAAACAAATCGATACTGCAATCTTTGCAAGTGGCTATTATTTTCAAAGTTTCCTGAGAAACTATATTAGTGCTATAAATATGTCATAAAGGAAAACCCCATTTCCAAAAAACAGTTTTGTATATAGTACTGTTTCTCTAATGGCGCCCAAAACACCTTCTCTTCCTCTTTGTGAAGTAAAGTATCGAAAAAACATAATATCAAGAGGAATAGAACTCTTCATCCTTTTCCTTTTGTTCTCACTCTTGGCTTATAGATTCATCTCTCTAAAATACCATGGTTTCCATTGGTTATTGGCTGTTATATGTGAGTCGTGGTTCACTTTCCTTTGGATTATCACCATCAGCACAAAATGGAGTCAAGTTGAACCAAAAACATATCCTCGACGCCTTTTGGAATGGTACCACTATCAAACAACTTCACACTTTTATAGTATCCTTCGGATTTGACTTATATACTGATGATGTATAACATATTTACACTATCAGCATATTTTATCTTTTAGATTAGTAATTTGACTTATTATAGATATATAGTTACTTGAAGATCTGGTAGCTGTGGTGCTACCTAATGGGAAGGGATTCAATCAAGACATCTTCATTAAAAAACGCACTTATAAATAGGTTATAAATATTTCTTTTTCATATTTATACATTGTTAAATCCCTTGACAAGTGGGAAACGTTCAGGCGTGGAGCTAGGGGTACGTAAGGGGCGCCAAAAAATTAAAGTAGACTTTGAATCTTATTGGCTTCTTCATGTGTTCACTTCTTATATTTTGAACCCTTTAATGAAAAGCGTGACTTTGCACCGGAAATATTGCACTCTATTATGTTTCAAATTTACTAAAAATTTTGTGTGTAAGAACTCTCCTATAGTACTGCCAGTGTATACATAGAAGTTAGCCTTTTCTTTTTCTTACTTATGCTCGTCTTTTTACTTTTATCTTGTATAATCTATATAGGACCTCGGAGTTTCCTGCCGTGGACATGTTTGTTACCACTGCAGATCCCGTCCTAGAACCGCCTCTTATAACCATAAACACGGTGTTATCATTGTTAGCAGTGGATTATCCGGCTAATAAGCTAGCTTGTTATGTCTCGGACGATGGTGGATCAATTGTAACCTATTATTCACTTGTTGAAGCATCAAAATTTGCTAAGCTTTGGGTTCCTTTTTGTAAGAAGTATAATATTTCCCTTAGAGCCCCTTTTCGATATTTTAGTGGTAACTCATCACCACCACAAGATAGTTCACAAGAATTCCTAGAAGACTGGAAGAGAATGAAGGTATGTAACTATTTACTACTTTCACTTTTTTTGTTTTTCATATTTATATATTTAGTACATCTCATAAGGTTGCTTTTTCCGGTTCGGACGTTTCAGAAATTTAGAGGTTATAATATTGATAAAACTTATCTAAGTTATTTTCTCTTTTCAAAAGTTTTCTACATTATTTTATTAGTATTTTAAAGCTTAAATAATATGGACATATAAATTATAGTTTCAATTTTTGGCTCATCAAACTAGAGATGCATTGATATTATTTACGTATGGAAGGTACTTCCTAAAAATTGTCTATATATAGTGTAACCAATAATGAACACTGGACCAATGAACCTCTGTAAATGTAAAACAAGAAAAAGATTTACAAATTACACATGAGTCCGATAATGCCCACAACAAAAACTAGCTTATATTTTATAAATTTTTGGCGTTATAATCAGTATATAACATTTAAATACATTAGTATACAGTTATAATATACTAAGTATACATCGGCGACGAGTACATTCTATAAGTAGTAAGTTGCTGCTAGCTTATAAAAAGAACTTTTTGTCCGAAAATCGCAGGAAAAGTATAAACAGCTGTGTGAAAAGATAGAAGATGCTAGCAGTCAAGAACCAGAGGCATGTGATTTTGCAGGAGATTTTGCTGTTTTCTCAAATATCGAACGCAAAAATCATCCAACCATTATAAAGGTTTTTTTTTTTACTTATTTATGTCTTCTTTCCTTTTCTTTGGAAAAGTTTTCATTTCCTTTCGTAATTCAAATATCACAAGAAGAAGAAAAAGGTACACAGGCCATCCACGAGGTTGCGATACATAAATGTACTCGTTTTAGTTTCAAATATTATGCGAACCTTTCTTATTTGAAGTTTGTTATTTTGTGTAACAAAACTATATTTTCATAATTTATTTGGATCATGAATCTACCCTAGCATTTATCATTCAACTTCTTCAAATAATTTAGTATCTTTACACTTAAAAATGTTAACAGAATTAAAGATACAACTAGAACTGAAAAACATCGAAACATAGCTTTATATTTTGTTTTTTTCTTCATCATATTTACGTTAGGAATTAAAAGTAGTTGAGTGTCTTGAAAGGATTAAATTCATGCATGCTATAGATTTTTTTAAATAAAATAAGGTAATTTTGTTAAATAAAAGGAATGTATTAGTGTAACTATCCCACAAGAACTAAAGAGAAAAATGAAAAAACTTACGTCGGGATTGACGTTCGTTGCTTGATTCTATATTCGTAGTTCATCATTATAAAATAAACTAAATTTAGAAGATGGTCATATTCTTGTCCCGTCGAATCATACAAGATTGTTAATTATGTAAGGTCTAAATTTAAAATCTTGACATATGTATCACACTCTTCTATGTCATTTTCAGTCAACTTCGATTAGAACAATTCATTGTTTGTTTAATGGTATTAAGTCCTTTTGCTTCCCGTCCGTAAAAAATTCCATTCTTTTTTTCATATTCCCTAATATTCTCAAATTATAACTAGACATCTAATAGCTTTTCTATTTTCAAATGCATGTAGACTTCAAGGAATTATATGATGCATGTAAAAGAGCTTGTGCTTACGTTTCCGTTTGTCAAAAAACAAGTTTGCTTTGATAGTTAAAAATGGTTGTAACATTTCTTTTAAAATTCAAAAACAGACAAACTTATTGATATAATAACTTGGAATGGAGAATTCGAAGCTGAAAAATTGGTTTGAGAAGTATTTCAAGCTTCTAACTCTTTTTTTTCAAGTGAAATTTTAGTCCAAACACAATTTTCAAATACTTTTAAAATGTCAAACAATTTCTAAATACTCTTTTAAACCTCAACAACTACTCATTTTTTGAACTTCACCTCAATAATATCTTAATTACATAACGCCATCTTTTCTTGCTTCACAATAATCTGCTATAACAAATTAAATTACACTAATAGTTTATAAATATTTTACAATGTAAATGCACAATGATTTCAAATTGTTTTATATGAAGGTAATATGGGAGAACAAGGAGGGTCTTGCTGATGATTTGCCTCATCTTGTGTACATCTCGAGAGAGAAACGTCCAAAGCATCCACATCACTTCAAAGCCGGCGCCATGAATGTTTTGGTTAGACCACAAAACCCTACCTTCAAAGAAAAGGATTTTTATTAATTAGTGACATAAGCAGAATTTATGGTTAATGAAGTTAATAAATGAATGAACTATTATTATTAGTTAAAAAAAAAAAGTGCATTTCGATGGACGTTCTTGTTGGAACCCCGTAAAAAATATGGGATTTCTAACGGAAAGTTCATTGGAAATGCTTCCGACAAGACCATTTCAACAGATTTTGGCGGAAAATTTCATAGAAAATTTGCGTTTTTTAGTAAGTATATAATGATGCGTGATGTCATTATTTATATTTTACCAACTATTTTTATTTTTCGTATTATCTATATACATAGTCAATGAAAAAAATTCGACGAAATATTGTCATGATGAGGTGACACCTGCCCCCATCCTCACCACAAAAGAAAGAACAACACCTGCCCCCCATCCCCACCACAAAAGAAATGTTCAAAGAAATGTTCTTTTTTTCTTTTGCTATTGATTTATTTTGTGTATTTGATTTTTTACATTGATGAAAACAGACTAGAGTGTCTGGAGTGATGACAAATGCACCATTCATGCTAAATGTGGATTGTGACATGTACGCAAATAACCCACAAGTTGTACTACATGCCATGTGTTATTTTCTTGGTGCTAAGGATGAAAAAGATTGCGGCTTTGTTCAATTTCCACAGTACTTCTACGATGGTTTAAAAGAAGATCCTTACGGAAATCAATTAAAAGTCTTCCACGAGGTAAATTCTACTAATTTCTAAAGCATACGCATGCATTCAACAAAAAAAAAAAAAAAAAAACATTAAACATGAACCATTTATTAAGTACATTTTAAGACTGAACTTTCATGGGCCATTTATATGTTTTCTTCAGTATATTCAATTATTTAATATTATATATTTATCTTCTGCTGATTAGTATTTGGGAAGAGGAATTGGTGGCATTCAAGGGCCATTTTATCAAGGGACAGGATGTTTCCACAGAAGAAAAGTTATATATGGCTTGTCACCAGATGATAAAATATCTGCTGGTATGGAAATTAATAACTTTTTTTTTTTTTTTAACTTCATGTGGCACAATTACTATTTAGAGAGTTAAAAGGGTTTTTTCTTTGACTATAATATTTTTAAGTATTTTGAATTGTTCATTATTGTTATTTATAATACTTTTCATATAGCTTTTAGTACGCATATTTTATTTTAAAAAAATTAAATTTTTATCTTCGAATATATATATTCGAAATTATGTCGCATAAAGAACCAATGTAGTATTAGTTAATTCTGTTGTCTATTTTCCCTCCATAGAAATAATGGTTTTTAAAACTTTTGCATAACCCCTTTCGTTTATATGACGTCTTAACAACTTTTTACTAGAAAATCATTTTCATAGAGTTTATTTTACAATTGCAAGGACATGTAGCACGATAACATTAGGCACACTGCTTAATTAATAAGACCTGTTTCATGATAATTAGGAGAATTGAAGGATGAGTATCTACAGAAAATTTATGGAAAATCAGAGAAGTTATCAGCATCAGTTGCTAAGACTCTCTCAGGGGGAGAAAATATTATTGAGCAAGTCAATTCAAATTCTCTCTCCAGTTCCATTGAAATAGCACATCAAGTTGGAAGCTGTGGATATGATTTTGGCACAGGATGGGGTCAAAAGGTAATCATGGTTCATTTGATGTAACAATTTTATATCTACACACATACAGTTAGATTACCTAAAATATATTACAGGTAATTGCTTGTAATAAATGAAATTAGTAACTTAAGAAAAATAAGATAGACAACCTGCTATCATATGTTAAATTACACGCATGGTGTTGAAGTCTGTAGGAGGAAAAATTGGTCTCTTTGATATGGCGTTAGGCAATCATTGCATTATGTGCTAGTTTTTAGGATTGAGTTAGTCTCAAAACTCTATCAGAGTCAGACCCATCTCAATTCTTGGCTTACGCGATGTTGGGCCTCCATGTTATGTTGTCGACACTCTAGATGTCCGATCTTAGGCGTGCAAGGGGTGTTGAAGTCCCACTTTGGTTGTGAGAGGAGAAATTGGTTTACATAGTTTTGGACAATCTTCAGCTCATGTACTAGTTTTTGGCGTTGAGTTAAGCTCATAAGTTTTAACACTATCCATGTATGTAAGTTAAATTCATATACATTTTATGAAATAATTAATACCAGTGCAAGTTTTAACTTGATTATTTTAGTGTATAATTTCTCATTTGGGTCTAAATGTGTTAGCTGGGCTGGCTATATGGTACTGCAACAGAGGATGTCTTAACTGGACTCTTTATCCAAGGAAAGGGCTGGAGATCCGCCTACTGCATACCCGACCCGCCTGCTTTTCTTGGATGTGCACCTTCAGGTGGGCCTGCTTCAATGATCCAACAGAAGAGATGGTCTACTGGGCTATTTGAAATTCTTTTCTGCAGTAAAAGCCCAATTATTGGAACCATCTTTGGGAAGCTTGAATTGAGACAATGCATGGCTTATTTGTATATCCATCTATGGGCCTTGAGATCCATATTTGAAGTTTGTTATGCCATCCTGCCTGCCTATTGCCTCATCACCAATTCCAGATTTTTACCCAAGGTGAGAATATTGGGCCCAACCAGTAGTACATATTCTTTTAATTATTATTTTTTGGGGGAATTTTTACACTACCCATCAATTCAACAAAAGTGATAACAAAAAGGAATTGGAAAAACTACAGCCCAATACGATTCGTAAATATAGTTTATAAAACATGTCCACAGTATATAGGTATATATTATATACATACACTATATATATGTACACAATATATACTAAATATACACGCACTATATATATGATATACATACCTATACACTGATAGTGTATAGATAATGTATACTTTGGCCATGCTGGTAAACTAGTTGGGAGAAGGGTACATTTATGTAAACTTCCCAAAAGAATACTTACACTTTATAGCTGCCACCACAAATAATAGCTGGGATATATATATATATATATATATATATATATATATATATATATATATATATATATATATATATATATATATATATTTCTTGCACATAATTAGTGTACATCTTTGTATTAATTAGCTAGCGGTTGTAATTATTTTTGGCAACAAAAACAACAACATACCAACTGTATTCAATTTTGGCTGTCAAGCAAAATATGTTAAACGCCCATAAAATGTAACTTCAGTGTATTTCTTATAATTTTTAACTAGTATGGAGTGAATAATAAATATATAATTACTGTATAATCAGGGTGTACACGGTTATGCACTTATTATATACTTTGTTATGCTTTTTGTTTTTCAATTCATATCTCAAAAGTTATTCTTTACCAAGTTTATATATGTGCAGGCAAGTGAATCAAGTATGGTTATACCAACATCAATCTTTATCATCTACAATTTGTATGGTTTATCAGAGTATGTTCGAGCAAATGAGCCAATAGAAGCATGGTTGAACAATCAAAGAATGTGGAGGGTCAATGCTATGACTGCATGGCTATTTGGGATTCTAAGTGGTATAACAAAGTTACTTGGACTTTCTGAAACTGCATTTGAAGTTACAAAAAAGGACCAGGGAAATGATGGAGATGACACAGATAACTCCAATATTGGAAGGTTCACATTTGATGAGTCCCCAGTTTTTGTGCCTGGCACTGCAATTCTCTTATTGAACCTTGGTTCCTTGTTCATTGGAGTGATAGATTTCAAAAAAGGAAATCTTGAATGGGGATTAGGAGAAGTTATATGCATTATGTGGGTACTCTTTATGTTTTGGGCATTCTTAAAGGGCTTGTTTGCTAAAGGGAAATATGGGATTCCAACACCAACTATTCTCAAGTCAGGGGCATTGGCATTGTTGCTAATCCATCTTTTCAAATTACCAATAAATTGTAAGTAGTAGTAAAGTTTAGATGTTAATTTTGAATGTTCAAAATTCAATAGCATATATGAGTTTAATTAAGGGTTGTTTGAAAGAGCATCTTGTAATTGGATTCACTTTTTAAATGAAGACAGGTTTTGTATATTTAGATGTTGAGAAAACAAATAATCTATTATCTATTATTCAAATCATAATACAACATATTAATGTATATTAGAATCCAGATGCCTTAATCTTAATAAAAATCAATGAGCCTAAGTGTTGATGCAGTATTCCTCTATTCTTTGTTGTAGAAAGTGTGTTAAAAAGTCTCTTGTATTATTAATATTCATTTGTGATAGTTAGAGCAAACTCGATATAGAGATATTTATCTTAAATATTGTTCAATTATCTCACTGAGCAATGCTATATCAGCCCTTGGCCATAAACGAGAGACCGAAAATAGAAGTTTTAACCTGGAAACCATTTTTTCTCTATCGTTAAAGGAAAAATAATTCTTATTTCTTGGATCATAATATAAAGATATATACTATACCATTTACGAAAACAATGTTGTAATGAATGTTTTCTTGTTTCAAGATTATACATAATGTATGTGTTAATTGAAAGTCAACAAATTTTATCCATCTATCTGAGATTATAGAGACATTATATTTATGAGACTGGGTTTAAAAAATAGTAAGTAGTTGAATGTATGACAGTACTACTTTGTCTAGGTATATTTTGACCCTGTTCTCAGGAGTATTTACATTAAGTTGTTGTACAAGTCCTTATTAACTAGGGCTCATTTGGTTTAATTGGCATTTTACTTAAATTATTTATTAATCCTATGTTTTACCAATTTTAATTACACATTTTGATTTGTCCAACTTATATTTAATCCACGTTCCTTTTCCTTTATTTATCATTTTCCTTTTATTTTATTTTATTTTATTTTTCTTTCTTTTCTTTCCTTTTGAGCCGAGAGTATTTCGAAAACAGCCTTCCTGCCCCAAAAAGGTAGAGATAAGGCCTAAGTACATCCTACCCTCCACAAACCCACTTATGGGATTACCCTGGGTATTATGATCTTGTATATATAATCCATGTACTAAAATTTGTTTGGATTAGCTGATTAAAAGTAGCTGATAAGTATCAAGCGCTGAAATTGATTTTACATGTAAATAGTTACGTGTTTGGTAGAAGTGCCGAAGTTTATAATAAGCAGTTAATGTGCTCGATAAAAAAGTGTCGATAAATACTTTTTCAGTTAAAATGATCGAAATGTCCTTATAAATATTCAAAAAAAAAAATATACATTTCAATATACTTTTACATAAAAAAAGAACGAATAAAAAAAATAGAATAGAGAGGTAAATAGGAGTTACGTTTTAGAAAGAGTATTGCGAAGATTATAGATTTCAGGGATAAAATCATAAAAGGTTTGGTCAAAACTAAAAGTGTTTATAAGGTGCAAAATCATAAGTTGGGGGTGGTCAACTTATGACTTTTGGCTTATACACACAAGGTGTTCATCAAATGCCTGAATAAACTAAAAAGTTTTATAAGCTAGTTTGATCAGCATATAAACTTAGTGAAAACCCCTAAAAGGGCAGCCGGTGCACTAAGCTCTCGCTATGTGTTGGGTTTGGGGAAGGGTCGGACCACAAGTGTCTATTGTACGCAGTCTTACCCTGCATTTCTGCAAGAGGTCGTTTTCACGGCTCGAACCCGTGACATCCTAGTCACATGGCGGCAATTTTACAATAAAGTATTAGTTCCCACTCTACATACAAAACATAAAATTCTTAGTAAAATAATATCAACATTTTGAAACTATGTAGAATAAAAAGATTATCATTTAAATCAGAAGGGGTTAAACAGTAAATGCACCCGTAAATCTAAACTTTCTCCTTCAATTACAAGAATCCGCATGAGCCAAAAAAAATTTAAAGCCACCCCACTGGGGGTCCGAAAGGCGACATTATACATCAACTACTTTTTTCCATCTCCTACTTCATTTTCTTTCAAAGGTAAACAAACATTTGGTGTTCTTTCACTAGAAAGAAAAAAAACGCCTCATTTTACTTTCTCATTTGGACAGTTTTTTAAAGGAAAGTTTTTCTTTAAGAATTTTAAATGAAGAATTAACCAGACTATAGATATCACATTGACATCATCGCCATCGTTAAATCTGCCAGATTCACCATTTACAGATACTACATTGACATTATCGCCATCGTTGTTCAACACTTCTTCTTCTCCTTCTTCTGCTGTGGTTACACAGCAAACTCCTCTTGACTTAGATGCTGCAACTGCAAATCAGTTGGTGTTGTTATTCCATGATGTTAATCTCCGTGAAGAGGTTGTCGATCAACTCATCAAGGTACATGACACGTTTTAAATGTTTTAATTATATATATGTTTATATATACATTTTGCGTACGTTTTAGTTTTTGTACATCCACTTGTTATGTCTTTTTATCTTGTACTTGGTAGTTATTCGGTGATTGAGATACAAAGGCAAGAAATTTCATCGATCACTGCTTAATTTCTTTTGTGCAATTTTTAAGTGGCCAGTAGAATGCACATTGAATGAATTGTTGCAAGCTGTTTGTAAAATCTTTGAATGATTGATTTGATTGTCTTTCTCTTTCTATACACTTTTAAGTATGTCTAGGGGTGTCAAATGGGCAGGTTGGGTTGAATTTGGGCGGGTAAAAAATGGGCCGAGTTAATAAATGGGCGGGTCATGGGCTAAAAGTGGATCATAACCTAACCCGTCCAATTCTTATTAAGTTTTAATTTCTTTATTTGTTCTTTTATAGTAATTTTTTAGTACCTAATAAAACTATTTTCTTTCTTTGCTATGTCTATATAGGACATCAAATTAAAAAAAAAAAAATTGACAAGATTTCTCATGGTTCAATTTGGGCTGCACATCAACCCAACTTTTTATGGGCTGGAATAGGCTGAGCTCATAATTGAGCGGGTCACTGATCAACCCAAACTTAGACACAACCTCAACCTTTCATTTAATTTTGTCAATTATCACATTAATGTCATTTCTACGAGCTTGAGTAATTCTTAATGCAATTATTGAGTAAGATCAACAGAATCATCTATCTTTTCCAATATAAAGACGTTTTACTAATGATTAGTGCAAGTTCTTTTCTGGATTTTAACCTATATGTACAAATTTATAAATCCAATTACACTGTTAGATAGCTCTTCATTTAATTACCTAACATAACTATATTTATTAGTTGTATACAAAGTAAGGGATTAGGCTCCAATCTTCCCAATTTTATGCTCTAATAGCTTGAGCTCTAAAGCATGGGTTTCAATCCTAACCACCTACAGACGCTTTACACCCAATCATTCCTAAGCAAGTTGTGTTAGACTGACCTCACAAGCCAAGGTCATCTGGGGTTGGGTGCACAAATAACCAATTTGAGTAACCCCTGTTAAAGTTCCTATAAGTCTAGTCACTTCAAACTCAATTTTAATTGGACTCACGGGTCTGAAGTTTCAAAAAAACTTTCAAGATATAGGTTTAGATAAAATGTCCAAAATATTTATGTGAAGGTTCACCCATATGCCTGAAGTTGGCTACAACTTCTTCGTTCTTCAGCTTTATGATCCACCCTTCTTTATCGGCTCCAAAGATTTTCCCTGAAACAAAACCAAGGACTAAGTAAATATAGAATATCTATCCTTAATCAACTATCATAAACTGGGAAGAAATATCATCTTCATTAACGGTGTTGTAAAAGGAGACGGGCACCAATTTTCGTCAACAACTGACAATGTCCTCAATTCAGTGATATGCTGAAACGACATAAGTCAAACATAATAGTTTTCGTCTAAAATCTCTCAATGTTGGCTAAAAATTAAATATTTTTGAAAAAGTTATACTCCTATGTCCCAATTTATATGGCACAGTTCCAATTTCGAGAGTCAAACAGTTTAATATTGACCGTGAATTTTGGCATGAAATTTTCAAGTTTTTAAAATTAAAATTTACATATTTGAAAATTATGCAAAAAGTAATATAAGTCACAATGTTTGACAATTCAAAATATTTAATAGATATATGAAAAAATTGCAGTCAAAGAAAGACATGCTTGAATCTGTAAATCTGAAAGGTGCCACATAAATTGGAAATGAGGGAGTATATAACTTATATAATAGAGTGCGAATTGAATTTCTTGTTTGGCCAAGCTTCCGGGAAGTCGAAATTGCTTATTCTAAATATTGATGTGTTTGGCCAAGCTGTTAGGTAAAAAGTGAGTGCTACTAAGTAGTAGCACAACTATTTTCCAGAAGCTAAAAAAGCAACTTATTCCAATAAGTATTTTTGAAGCCTTAGTCATACAAATCATTGCTCTAACATTGGCAAAAGTATTTTTTAAATTGATTAGATAAACACAAACTACTAATCCTAATACTAATTCGATGAGCATTTATGATAAAAATATTTTTCAAAATAAATAGATTTTAGAAAATTTGGCCAAACATACCATTAGTCTTTTTATTTTTTACCTACTGAAAGTGCTAGTAATTGTCACATTCTGAATTAGTGATTTTTCTTATATATTTCAGAAGCGAGATACATGCGAAAATCTTGCTCTTCTGTTGTGGAACACCTTCAATGTAGCTTACATACTTTTGCAGGTATACCTCTTCTAAATTTCACTCATCTAAATTTAGTTGGATAAACTTAAACTGGACTTTTAGAGTTTATGTTATGAATTTTATGACCTTCTCGTCTAAAAGCAGTTATTAGAGAGAGCACATTCTTGATACATGTTAAATTGGGTGACCCTATAATTTAAATGTTCAGACTGTCACAAAAACACATTCTTATTTACTTAATTATGTCTTCAATAGTTATACCCTTCTCCAGGAGAATATACCATTCTCCAGGAAAAGAGGCGTATGAATGCATGTGAAAGAATTCTAGATAAATGATAATTATTTTTTTTAGTGTCTTTGTAACGAGATGGTACTGATAGGTTAAACAAAATAATAGGCTACTTGTTTTAATTCATCACTCCATCAACTAATTCTCTTTTTGAGTTATTTCCCTCCCACCAGCAACTGTAACTTTCACAAGTTTTGATTTTGTTTTCTCTAGACAAGCAACAAATGTCAAATGATTTTTCTTTATTTGATTTGCTGAAATTTTTTGAAGAACGCGTTTTGATCAACAAGAAGTTATCATTACCTATTTTTTCTCTTATTAATTTCAGGAAGTCACAGTAGTATACCGGAAGTTGTCACCCTCAAAGTTATCTCCGAGGGAGTCAACTCGAGCATGTAAAGCCCTTGCTTTGTTTCAGGTCAGCAATATCCAATCAAACCAGTGTATTTCCACAGTTTCCCTTGTTGGTTTACTTAGAATATAGCGTGGCATGTGTTATAATCGTATGCATGCTCATCAACAAGACAACAAATACGCTTTCTCCTATTGAAGTAGCAAAATATACTAAATTATGTCTTTCACAGGGCACCTCTTTTATGCAATTTGTGCAAAACCTGTTAGATTTGGTGAATGTGCTTTATCCTGCAATGTTTTAGTCCATGTGCAAAACCTGTTAGATCTGGCATGTGATGGTTTTTATTTTCTTGGCTTCTAGGGCCTCAAATGAAATGCAGTAAGGCCAAGCGAGAGGAAATAATCCTGTAGTCCCTGGGATTAATCCCCTTGGCAATGTCTATTAATACCTAGAACTTCAACTCATAATTCTCCACAAAGATCTCATAGCTGGACCAGTATTAGTAACTGGAAGTAAGTATTAGTACCTTTTTACTTTTGTGGTACCATGTTCTGCATATTAACTTCAGTTCAATCAGTATCTATGAGCAAATTTCCTAGAAGGGTTGAAACAGTCGGTTTCAATATCAATATCCATGAAATGCAGTACAAGAGGCAATTTTTGTGTTAAGTCTATGCACATCATATGATTCTCAAAACTAACATTCTTGGTGAAGATGATTTTTTATTATAACTATTTTTTTCAACAAGAATTTGATGGTATCGTGTCATAACTTATTTTGTGAAATCAGTTTTCCGCCACTGCATGATATGTATTCACCTTACTCCTTTATGGCTATAACCTGCAGGTTATGGCCAATTACCCAGAAACAAGAAGGGGGCTCATAGAAGGTAATGTCAGTTCTTGAAATGATACGAAGTGAAATGAAATTTAGACCTAGGCTGAACTAACCGTAAGAGTGAATCAAATTGCTGTACGTGTATTAGTATGGAAAGATTCAGGTGCATAAGTTTCAAAAAGATCGCGTTAGTTTTTAATCCTGTCACAGGCTCGTCAGAGTTATAAAATTATATCCACTTCTCTTAGAATATCTTCCTTCTCTTTTCCTGCCATCTTCTAAATAAGTGGAAGAACAAATTCTAGCCACTGCAGACCTTTTTCATCATATACTTGTGCTTTTTTTATTTAATCTTTCAAAAAAAAAAAAAAAAATCTATTTCCATTAACTACGACTAATTTTGTCCAAGCATCAGTTGTTGATGTCTATTCCATTATCATCATACTTGAAAATCTTTTGTGATGAAGTATATGTCCTTTTTAATGCGCTACTTTACCTCAAAGTCAACTTTTTGTTTTTTCAATACTAATTCTTATCGCTCTGCATCCCACGCCCCATCTTTCTCTTTTTGAACATGAAGTGCTAGAATAATTGCAGACAGAGCAAGAAATGTTTTACTGTTATGTGACAAACAGTGAACTCTTCTATTAACTTCTCTTTACAGCTCGAATACCGTATTATTTCTACCCATTTCTCAAGACTAATGGAAATGATGACCAGCCTTTGGAGTATTTGAGGCTCACCAGCTTGGGCGTTCTCGGTTCCCTAACAACGGTATTCTTCCATTCATTCATGCATTTACCTTTTGCAATTTTCTTCAAGACTGGATGTTCAGTAATTACACTTAACTTCTCTGATTAAATCATCAATCAAAAGACCAAATGTGTCTTATAAGTCCATAAGAAAAGTTTACTTTTCACTTTCAATATAACTATTCTTGTTTTGGGTTTTCTTCCCTTGGTTCTAATGTAGTTCACATTACTTTTCTCAGTGATAAACTTTGGATATGCTTCCTTGTGACATTACCACTATGTTTAGATCCATGAAGAGAGTGGAGAGGGTGAGGAGAGAAATTCATTGGCTTTCTTTTTGGTGGAGTAATAAAAATTACCTCTGATTTTTTGGTTTATAAGTGGATTGAACTAAAGAAATATACTCTTTTTCCATCCAATTAAAGAGATGCTGAAAAGTTTAAGCTGAGGGATACACCACCAAGTATATGACTAAATACCTCCTCTTTTACTTCCCCTCCTCCTACTCTTCCTCTTTACAATTGGAAAATAAACCAGCAAGTACAAAAATGAGTAATAACCCATTTTGTCCTTTCGGGTTTGGTTGTGTCGTAGCTTTCTAATTCGGATTAGGTTTATCGTTGGACGAACTGCATTGCTGATATAGTGATATTGATCCCAAAAGAAAAGGCGGGAGGTACAGCTGGGCTGTGAACATCCAACTATCGAAGTATAAAAATTGAATAGGTTCGATATATAGTACCATTTTGTATTGGTAATTTGACTGATGATCATACATTTGTAGCATTATTCTAATTTTTGTGAATGCTACTTCATGATTCTGAATTTGCTTGCTCGTGCAGTTTGATGATCCATATGGATCAGATGTCCTTACTTTTTTCATGGAATCGCAAGTGGTTCCTTTGTGCCTGGGGTGCATGGATCTAGGTGATGAACTGTCATCGATGGTTAGTCCGTTACATACTGATTTTACGATTAGAAGTTACTCTCTCCGTTTCGATTTGTTTGTCTTAGTTTGACATGACACAGAGTTTTAAAAAATAAAGAAAACTTTTGAATCTTGTGGTCTTAAACTAAAGATGTATGTAATGTATTAAAATGTCATTTGAATCTTGTGGTCTTAAACATGTCATATAGGATTTTGGGATGTAAAGAGTTACTAATTATAAAAAGTAATATTCTTTTTGGGGAAAAGGGTCAAATATACCTCTCTACTTTGTTTTATTAGTTAAATATACCATTCGTTAGTGAAAGTTAACAAAAATACCCCTGACGTCTTCAAATTTCACACTTAAGCCCCTATTTGAATGGAAATCCTCAAATCCTCTCAAATTACCCAATTTCAAAAAAATTACCCACTTTTTTTGTTGACCCGACTCGCCTATCATCATCATCAAGCTCTAATTTCATCTTCTTCCATGGAGAAAAAAAGAAAAAAACAAGAACACACCCAAATGATAAAATTCCAAAGCAGATATTATGTGAGACAATTAACCAGCAATGTAGGCACACCTTTAGCATTAGATATTGCTATAAAAAACAGAACCAGACCTGGTATGGCTAAATAAAAGTGGAGACGGCGGCCTGAAAAAGTTTGGGTTGGTTTGGAGGATGAAAATTCTCCACTCAAGGGAATATGAGAACGTCCCCAATAATTGTAAGCACGGTAGAAAATTTGTGCATGTGATGATGAGTTGCAGAGTTCTAGAAAGGCAGGTAAAATCAAGAACAATGAAATCAGAGTGGAAATGGATGAGGTAAGGGGTAATAAATGAGATACTTTTAATTGCAATCAACTAATATGCTTATGAGGAATGAACGAACCACACGTTAATTCTGGGAGTTATTCGTTATAGGCTCCAACATACCACTTTTAAACTATTTTACTCTGTTCTAAGATGAGCATTTAAGCCACCAAAATCTTTAACTCTGCTATGGGATGGACAATTAAGTCAACAAAATATTCAACTCCGTACAATCTAACATGTACATGAAAATATGCACTGGTAACTTAACTAACTTAATCTTATTGCAGTAATCATTTCATACTCTGACAATCCATATAACAATTGTAAATAATCATACAACATATTTATGTATTAGATAATACACACATCATTAATACTAGCTATAACCATAACCCAATTCCTATGTATTGCAGTATTCAAACCTCTCTATTAGTGTTGGATTTTATCACTTGGTGCACTGCCTTTTTTTTTTTTCATGGAAGAAGTTGAAGCTAGAGCTTGGTGATGATGATAGGCGGATCGGGCGGGGCGGGGCGGGGCGGGGCGGGGCGGGTAAACAAAAAAAGTGGGTAATTTGAGAGGATTTGAGGATTTCCATCCAAATAGGGGCATAAGTGTGAAGTTTGAAGACGCCAGATGTATTTTTGTTAACTTTCACTAACGAAGGGTATATTTAACTAATAAAACAAAGTAGAGGGGTATATTTGACCCTTTTCCCTTCTTTTTAAGCAAACTAAAAGGGAAAGTAAGACAAATAAATTGAAATGGGGAGGGAGGGGGGGGGGGGGGGGAGTATGAATTTCTTGCCATCTACTTTCTTCAAATGAATTTCTTGCCATCTACTTTCTTCACAGTGGTTCCTGATAACCTCACAATGATGTATTTTAGTTTTATTGTTTCATCAGAAGAATTTTTTCGTGTTCCCTCTATATACATGTATTTCGAAGGAGAATTTGGCTCGGAATAAAGTTAAAAACTTCATGGGACTGAGTGACCATATGATTAAAAGGGAATTAGGATCTTGATTACTGTTGCATAGGGTGATAAAGATTTGGTTTTTCAACACAATAGTAAGTTCTGTTGCTGAAAACCTACATCATAAATGTAATACAGTATTTAGTTTGTAAAGAGGTCATGCATCCGGTGGTAGAGATAGAATTTTCATAAAGGGGATTCAAAATATAAAGAAGTAAACACATGAAGAAGTCAAGGAGATTAAACATCTACTATATATACATTGAAAAATAGTTTTGATCTTGTATCTATACCATATCAGCGGCGGAGCCAGGATTATACTAAGGGGGTTAAAAAATATAAAGAAGCAGACACACAGAGAAGTCAAGGGGATTCAACATATATTATATATTCACCAAAAATAATTTTAACCTTATATATACAGTGCAAATTAGGTATACCTAATGCTAAAACATACCTGAGAAGAAAGCTAGCAAACTTTTGCAGGAGAAACGGGGCATGTGTCATTAGAAAAGGAGATCAGGGTGTTTTGGGATATGTCTGCAAACTCTTGATTTTCCATTCTGTTATATATATAGTGCTTCTGTATGACTTTGCTGGTTTGTGGTGATATGCTGATTCTTGAATCTTATATGAAAAGAATGTTGTACCTCCACAGGTTGCAACCCTCATGGTTATGAAAATGTTGATGCAAGAGGCAGGAATGACCTATTGTTGTGCTTCTGCTCATCGCTTCTACTCGATAGTACAGGTCTTGTACCGAGTGGTAGAGAAACTGTCTGAAAAACCTTGTTTACTGCATCTGAAATATGTGATACGATGTTATCTTAGTTATTCAGTGGTGTTAAAGTTCGTTTGGTAAGCATTTTCGTCCCTGCTGCTCGAGTTTCATTATTGTGATTCTTTGTAAGTGTTAGTTATATCTTTCTTGAATTTATTGTTTGATCCACTTTCATAATGCAGCTCATGTGATGCATCGAGAAGACAAGTTCCTCCCCAATTGTTTGACAACACTTTTAAGGGCATTCTTCGTGTTAGTTCATATGCTTTCTTTTTATATACATACTTATAAACATATGCAATGGGCCATGACTTTACTGTTACAAAAAATAGTTTTGTGACTTTAGTGTTACAAATAGTTAGTTTAGTTTCTTTACTCTTATAAAAAATATAGTTTTTTGACCTTAGTGTTATATAGAGTAAGTCTATTGACCATTGGTTAAATTAACCCCGGTTGTTAGCCTAGTCTCTTTCTTCATTTTCTTGCAACAACTCCGAATAAAACTCTTTATGCAATCGTTCAGTATAGCACAAGGTTGATACCTTTTGGTAGTACTTGTTTCAATTGAATTGCATCTTCTATAGCATTTCTACTATTAGAATACCTTAAAATTGGTATCGCCTGTATAGATCTTTTTTAATTACAGTTACAGTTTCGCGTGTGTGATTGTTAATTTTTGCATATGCCTTTGCAGAATGAATACCTTAAAATTGGTATCGCCTGTATAGATCTTTTTCAATTACAGTTACAGTTTCTCGTGTGTGATTGTTAATTTTTGCATATGCCTTTGCAGAATGACCCCGAAACTTCATGGATGTTGCATCTGCTACATTTCAATATTTACGACTATTTTCTGGCATATCAAATCAGTAACAACATTGCAAAGCCGGATACAACAACTCGAAAGGCTAAGGGTGTCATGACCCAAACCGATGAGTCGTGACGAGTGTCTGACCTCTAGTGACCAAAAACCCTTATGCTTGTATCTGGACAATAATGAACATCAAGGACCCATAAGTATCTCAAACTGATCTCATACTGCCTCATGAAAGGGTGACCTCATGAACTCTGCACGATCTGAATATATAGATACATGCTGAAAAAACAGTGTAAGCCAACTAGGCCGCTATATATACTGTACACAAAAGAATAGGAGCCGACAAGGCTCTATCATCTGACATATATAAACAACTGTCTACAGACTTCTACTGGAGTACAATGTTGTAGAAAAGACAGGACAGGGCCTCGTCATACCCATAATGCATATACATCCCAAAAGAATGGCATACCAAAATAGACTGCAGCTCCGAATCAAATGGAGCGCACTGACCCCTGTAGGATATAGAGGTCCTACTAAACTGGACAACCTGTCTGTCTACTTGAACCTGCGGGCATGAACGCAGCCCTCCCTAGCAATAGGGGAGTCAGTACAGATAATGTACTAAATATGTAAGGCATAAGAGTAACATAAACATAAGCATAAGAATAATGAACGGAATCTTGAACTCAAATGCCACTGACTGTCCACATAGATTTGTATGAACCAGTATCTGTAAGTATGCATGAATCTGTATAACTGACAATACCTCTGTGGGTGCATAATCTGCATGCTCTCAATGATAATCATGCTCATGTGTAGAAATATAGGCCATACATGTATATATATGCGTATATAACGCCTGTCAAGCCTCTGTGGGCATCCCATCATATCATATCGGCCTCTCTGCGGCCATCATCATCATATACATTGTTGTGGAGCGTGCAGCCCGATCCATATCTCAATATCCTGGTGCACCAGCTGATCAGGTGGTAATGCGTATATAACGCCTGTCCTTTTCCCCCATGCCTCATATACATATAATACACACGTATATAACGCCTTTTGGTCATGGGTCAATGTGCATATATATATATATATATATATATATATATATATATATATATATATATATATATATAAATGCAATGCATAACTGAACTATGTATGTAGAGCTCTCTCGGAGCGACATAAGGTCACATTACCTCCGATGGACAACCTTTAAGCTAACATCATTAACATAAGAAATCTCAAGACCCATGAACAGAAGGAACAATCATATGGGGTATAGGAATATCAAAGACTGAAGTACTCCTAGTGCTTGTATGAGTAGAGTAATATGGAAGCTCATTTAATCGCTTATTGGCTCATAACATAGGATCATGCCAAAAATGAAGAAGGAAGGGCCTTAACATACCTTTACGCCTTCTCACTCACTTAACGTTCTCCTTCCAAATTCGCAAATCTACATTCAAGATAATTCATACTAGATTTAAGTCTTGAAAACACTTCTAAGTTCAAACTAGTGCTAATAATGAACTAACGAAATTTGGGCAGTATTTCCCTTATTTCATCAACTTCCACCATATGGAAAAAAAACTACCAACTACCATTAAAAACATCCATAATATCAAATTTATGAAATTCTATTCAATAACATCTCCAATTCATCCAAAATCCTCTTTTCAAATTCACCCATAGTCATCTTCTCCACCTCAACCTCTATGGCTTCTCTACTTTAGATTTTCTCTTCCATAAGAGTTCCTAAACCTTTATATCACTTAAACATATGAGTAATAGGAATATCATACCTTATTAAGGAAGAACTTCACCTTCCCCAACTTCTTTCAAGATCAAGCTTACCACAACTTTGAAGAGAAGCAAGAACAATTACCTCCCATGGATTCCTTTTGGGTTTTGATGTTTGATTCTATCTCTTGATGATACGAGAGGTGTGGGGTGATTGGGAACCTTCAAGAACTCTTATTAAGCCTCTAGAAATTTAGGGAAATAAGTGTGGAAAGTTGGAAATGAAGTTTGGGTTGTTTGGGATATAAAAAGGTGACAAAATCACCCCCTCCCCCCCTGACCCTACTTTGCGATGAGTATGCGACCTTGCACACTCAGTGTGCGGACGCACACTCCGTCCTCTGCCCAAAAATGATGTTGGGTAGTGAGATCACCTAAAATGGTAAATTGGCGACCAGTGTGCGGCTCATCACACTCAATGTGCGACCGCACACTGCCCCTGCATCTCCCGGTTTCGCGAAATCGCGTTCCTTTCGACTTGAATGACCTCCAATACTTATGGAACCTTCTTGGAACTTGTAAAAAACTTCATTAACCATCCAATGGACTATATATCCTTTCCTCATATCAAGGTTAAGCAATTTATAACTCCTATTCCACGAAATCTTCCCAAAACATAACTCAAACTCCAATTCCTTCAACGAACTCGCTTTGACCGATTCGTTTAATTCCAAAACCTTGGAATACATGTGTAAAGTTATCAAATATCCTTCTTAACCTTATAAGGGCTTCATGCCCCCTTTATTCTTGTGTTATTTCACTCACAATGCAGGCGACACGAAATTTCCAAGGTGTAATATTCCTCCCCCCTTAAGAACATTCGTCCTCGAATGTTAGAATCTTAGGGATTCTACAAAAATTTTGCCAGAGTTTGCCCTGTAAATATGCTGCTACCTTCCTGCCACAACAACCCAAGCTATACAACGCCTCACAGGGCTACAAAAATAATATCAATAATGGCCACACACGACCACGAAATCATTAAAAGAGAACATTACATACCTGGGGACAATGGCGCCTCTGCCTGAGTCTCCTCTGGAAGTGGGAACAAATGTGAATACCTGGATCTTATATCTTTGTTAGTTGTCAAGTCATCTCTTCTATCTCCATATTCTTTCATAATGATATCACCGAGGCTACATCTGTGGTTCTCAATCCATAACCTTAGGACTTTGGCGATCTGGGAGGGTAGTAGGAACTTCCTCACACGATAACTATTCTGTAGTCTGAATATCATCAATTATTACATTTTTGGGGGTCTTCTCATTACACTAGAAAAGCATAGGCATGCAAAAGACTGAATGTACAGATTCCAATTCTGAAGGGAAATCTCATAGGTCCTGTGACTATCGACATGTGGAATCTAAGGTATTCAAGGTCAACTTATCTCCCTTATTACTTCTCATAATTCTCTTCAGGGCGAGTTTCCAAGTTCCGAATGGTCTGACACTCCCCCATTCTTATAGAACTTCATACGAGTCATCTGGATATTAGAATGATGACTAATACCATATGCAATTCAATCCACACTAATCGTCCCAATTCTCCTTAAAGTTCTAATATCTATTTACTCATGACACATCCTTGGACGTCGGAGAAGTGTTCTCTAACTGTTGACACCCAATTTTGTCCCGCCTCTCCTCCGAAATACCTATTTATGCTTCTAACATTTTTGGAAAATTAGAAAAAATATATATTATATTTTACTATAATTATTAGCCTTTATCAATGCCGGCGTTTCACTAGTCTATTATTATTATTATTTTTATTATTATTATTATTATTATTATTATTATTATTATTATTATTAATAATAATATTATTATAACTCACATTTTATCATTTCAGCACATTTTACCAGCTTACGCACACGTATCACATTTTTCTTTGCATAATTAAATAATAGTGCTTATTTACTATGGATTTTCGAAATATTATTGCATTGCTATTACAACGCCATTCTTTTATCCGAGCACTAATAATTGCATATTTTATATTAAGTAATATTTTAACACAAGTTATTTAAATAGGTCTTTTATTTAAATGTAGTAGCCAAATCAACTCGTACTATTTTCGGACCGATTCACAAAACCAGTCCACATTTTAATTTACCTGGCCACATTTTAATTCAATCAGCCCATCCTTTTTAATTCACTAGCCCAAATCGATTAGCCCACATTTTAAGTACCCCAGCCTATATTTTTAGCCCAACCCAACACACTATTTGAACTGACCCGGTCCAGCCCAATGACCCGACCCGGGTCAGTTGAAACAAAAGAACCCTAGGGTTCTTTCATTTTCTCGCCAGCCGCGCTTCCCCTCCCCGCTTCCCTTCTCTCTCTTCTCTCCCCTTTCCCCTTTTCGCCCATCACTCCCACCGTGCCCTCTGTCACCACCACTTCGCCTTTTCCCCCACTCCTCTCTTTCATCGTCATCGTCATCTCCTCTCCACTACCCTTGTTCCCCATTCTCCCTTCCTCTGCAACCCCCACTTCTCCTGTCCGTCATCGTCTCCCCCCACGTTGTCACTGCCATCTCCACTCCTCGTTGTCCCCCGCTTCCCCTCTCTTTCTTCAACACAAAGGCCAAAAGACCTATAAATGGTTGTGGGGTTGAATCGAAAAGGGAGGCTTTTTTTCTCGGGGAAATTCCCCAAGAATCGAAGTTGTTGAATCGTCAAATTTCCCTTGAGAATACGAGTCTTTGATTGTTCCAGTTCTTCTTTAAAACATTGGTTTTCAATTTTCTCGATATCGTCACAAAAAAATATTAAATCTTATTCTGTTCTTTCTTCGAGTGTTCGTTTGAATCCGAGCATACACAAGCTCGAATTTCAAAGTGTTCGAGTAGATATCGAGACCTTCGCCTCACTTCGCTGCGCCATTAAAAGGTAATTTTCCTATCGTCGGCATTTTCTATGTTCGTCCCAGTTCTACGTTAATTTGGTATTGGCTGTTTGTTAGTTTTATTTGAGATGTAAAGGAATGTTTTTTTTTAGATTTTCGTATTACTTGCTGATTCCATTATCCTGTTTCGGTTATTGGCATTAGATAAATAAGGTTAATAAGCCCCTTTACTGGTTTCGTTCTAGAGAAATTATGGTTTGGAGTAGTGTTTAAAATCCTGCCGGCCGCGAAATATGCATCTGATCTTTAGGTACATAATATGACTACTCGGGGTATTTTGAATATCTGAACAAGTATGAAAGTTTCGCTTGTGAGCTCGATGTGGTAATAAAGTATACATTGCTCTATATTGGAATTACAGTCATATTGAGGTAGCTACTGGTCTCGTGTCTCTGTTCGTAGGTCATCTAGGATAAAACCTCATTTGTGAAGTATTAAAGGTAGGAGTATGCTAAGAACAGTCCTGTTAAGGTCCTATATCATGGCTTTGGGTTATTATGATGCCTTGCAAAGCACAGGCTTTCGAGATTATATGTTATAGAGACTTTGACTAATAGATTGAATTTGAGTATACAATAGATGGATTCCTAATCATGAATTCTTCATTGTGTTTCCCCTTCACTGATCTGTTAAATTGAATTCTGGAGCATCTGTTTGAGGAGGGTTGTGAGAATTGAATGTTAGGATGAGATCTTTTCATCAAGTTTACTCTTCATCATATTATGTATTGACTTTTCCTCTTTTTGGTTTTGAAACACTGCATTTGCAAAGAAAAAAAATCACGTGTAAGCTCTGTTCTTCATACGTAAATGAATCTGTCTTACAGAAAATACTGTATCCTTTTTCCTTTCAAAGAGATAAATGCCTTTCTTTAGCATCAAATTGGGTCTTTAGTCTGTTCCAATTCGGTTAATTCAGGATAGGATGCCATTTTGCGAAGAAGCTAATATTCTGCTTGGAGTATAACTGAGAGTAACATGTTAGAATCACACTTGATGTTTATACTTCTAAGGGTCTATCATATCGTTATATCTTTGACTGCCGAAGTTTAAGTGAAATGTGTGTGGTTTTTTCTTACTTCAGCTGGGTGACTGAAGATGTTGATTAAATTTGTTCAAACAACTAAAGTGCAATATGTATATGTTCAGTTTTGAGTGTTTGAAGCATTTTCTTAACTGTGGATGTTGCACTATCACATTCTATATTTGGGTTCAGTCCCCTTCTTGTTCTGTTGGTATTGTGTTAGTTTCTGAATCCTTTGTCCCATCTGTGTCGACTGCATAATACTGAATATCCATTCATACATTAATATTCCCTTTCCTCCTATTGCTATGTCAAACGTCATTATGAACATATTGTTTCTGCGTTGCTGAAGTATATTTCACTCTGTCAACGTACTGTAGGAATTTCATAAATGCATGTTGGCTGAATTGCTTGTGTATACTTCAAATATACACAATCTGCTGAGTTGTTTTTAAGCTTATATCTTACCTGTTTAACGTTATTTATCGATCGTGTACTAATTATTTTCTTTTCATTTTTTGCATGACCATCGCATACGAGTCCGAGGGACTTGTCTCCTTTTGCATTCGGTGTTGGGCTAAAAGCCCAACGAAATCTCCCTCGCATCAGCTCTGTCCGTGGCAAATAAAATGCTGGGCCAAAGCCCAAACAAAAAAAAAACAGCAGCAGCAGTTCTGAAAATGGGTTGAGCCCATTAAACTATAATGGCTCTTCTATTTTTATTTTTGTGCATTTAATTTGTATGGCATGATTAACTCTTTATTTTGTTTTTGTTTTCTTAACTTAGATGAATCCTAATAAATTTAGTGGGGTTTAGTCTTAGTTATAGGTAGCTAATTTAAGAGAAACTAACAATTAATTCCATAAGTTATTCTCTTCTTCTTATGCTTTTATTTTATTTGGAATAATTAATTTGCAAAATGGCATGACTATATATTTTAAGTAAAGGGAATCACATTTTTATCATAAACATTTCAAAACGTCACCAAATAGCAAACTTAAATATATTTTATAAACTTTGTTTTCAAGATTCTTCTAATCATACATGTTTTAAGCCAAATGTAGTTAAATAGAGTTAGCATAAGAGAAAGAAAACTCATCTACTTCTGCATCCTATCTAAATAAGTCTAGATTTTCTACACCACCGTATTTATACAATATAATTTTATCCTAAGATTAAATTGGCTAAGTCTTCTCTAAAAGCTTCTATTTATATGCAAAAATCATTATATTTGGCAAGTTTCATTTTAAAAAAATAACATTATTATTTAAAGCTTAACAACATTTATAAGTTTATTTTAAGTGGACTATTATGTATTCCTACAAGTTAGTTTAAATATCATCATTATGTTTTCCTTTAAAACCTCAATAACATTTACAACCTGTTCTTCTTAAGAGTTAAGCATTATATTTAATCTAATTAATTAACCTAAGTTTGGCCAGACAACCGTAGTTAGCGGATTCTAAAGGATGCCTAACCCCTTCCCTTTAGGATAATATAGAGCCCTTACCTAGAATCACAATTGGTTAAGCAGACTATTAATTGAGGTTTAGTTTTAACTTTGCCTTAGTTAATCTCTAGGTGTCCTAATTCACCGTTAAATTAATTAGGTGGCGACTCCTTAAAACAAAATAAATAGGAATCACCAATATGTTGTACTTTAATTTAACCCGGTTAAAATGGGGTATAACACTAACTGCACACTTATCTCAAGGTAGAAAACAATACCGAGGTAATCTATATTCTTCAGGTCTCGCTAAAGGTACTGCTCCTCAGGTGTTAATTGAAAACTGGGCCTCTTAACTAGTTAATACCATATGTATATCTTGCATGATCTCTTAAATTTTTGAAACCCATACTGATCATTCTCTCGTTCCTCAATGACATAGCCATATGATACTTCAGCCTATCAGACTTTTGTTCACTTATTAAGGGACCACGAACTGTTATAACATGTTCTTCCTATCGATCTACCAAGGTCATAATACATCATTGTCGTCTTTGAATGGGACATCTACCCTTGCCGTACTTAACATAAAGTCGGTTCGATACCTTAGGAATCCATCTTACTGAGATACTCCATCCCTGAATCCTCTTTCGAGCTTTAGTTTAAGAGATATACCATTTCTTGAATACTATATCTTTACTCAAATTTCCAACCATATACCATACATTGCAATTAATATTCCCGGCTTTGCTACGCTCCATCAGTTGAAGCTCTAGTGATCTTAACAAACCTCACATATACTTGTATCATCTCTATAATATATAATTCTATACTTTTCCGTTATCTTCCAGAA
The DNA here is from genome assembly GCF_019175385.1 of Lycium barbarum. Taxonomy (NCBI): domain Eukaryota; kingdom Viridiplantae; phylum Streptophyta; class Magnoliopsida; order Solanales; family Solanaceae; genus Lycium; species Lycium barbarum. Next base: position 20,615,108 of record NC_083347.1, read on the forward strand.
TAGGCGTATCTATTTCAGTTCTAGGTCCATCCTTATTCACCTTAATGCCATAAATCTGTCTTACAAGAACTTATTCCTTATTATCCTCGGTACTGCTTCTACTAGTCTTTAACTCCTCATTAGGTTCATTCTACTCGCTGGCAAAACGACTTTAGTTCTCCCACATCTTGAATATTCTATGCCTGGAATTCTCGCATCATCATAAACTTTCACTTCCATATAATCATGTACTTTTTATTCTTTTCTCATCGCAGGTTGTTACCGTCAAGTAACGACTCGTTCATTATCATTTCAGCTTTTTTATATCGGAACTCCACATCCTTCCCTCAACAATGACGTTACTAGATTCTAACTTCAATGCTTGCTTTTGAAACTTTCCCTGAACAATACTTTCCCAACCGTATTGCGATATTGAAACTTTGTATCCACACAATCAACTCACAGTGATTATTTACCTTAACTTCTTGTCTTAGTCCATTATCTACCTCGGGTGTCATTTTACTCAATCATTCTTTGCCCCTTTTGTTTTCCCATTAGTGAGCTTCTTATTACACTCTTATTTTGAAACTCCGAATAATTATCTCCTTGAAGTGCTATCCCCTAATCTTTATTTAGTCATTCACATGACCGAGTGGTTATATTTATCCTCAACTTGACATTACACTTCATTGATCTGCTAGTGAAATATTCCCTTTGAGGTAGTTTCCAATTCTTTGTTATTGTCCTTCCATATTCTAACAAGGCATATTTCTGATCTCATACTTGTCGTCTCATCTCCCCACCTTATGGTGTTACCCAACTACTTTATATTTGACGTCCCGTATAGCTCTTCCTTTCCTTACATGTACTTACTCCCAGTGATTTCCACAACTAATCTTAACCATAAATGTTCGTCTTCTAAACCCACCTGATCAGTTTCATACACATATTAAAGGTCACATATTCCCATAAACGTATTAACCCTGGATGGGTCTAATTCTTTGTTGAAGAGATCTTCATGATTTTTCCTTATCATCCCTCCTGAAATTATCTTCCTTCAATTACCTGATCCCCTCTTCCATTACCGTAATGATATCTAGCACGAAATTCCATTCTCAAAGATCTGCTTTGGTTATTAGTATTGCTCTTCTTTTCTTGCTACAGCAACGCCCATTATTTTTTCATTACACAGTTATTTCTTCCTAAAATACATCTCGCTTCCTTCATTGGTTATTTAGCCTCATATTACCAGCTCAATAGTAAAACTTCTGGAGGGAAATGTTCTGTACCTTGGTCCTACCTTTGTCCTATACAACCCTGCGAATCAACTCCTGTTTCATGTATCTTTATATCCTGTATCACATCCTTGCCTATATACTCTATGCGATAAGGAGGCCCTTGTCACTATCTAGCTTACTCAGTGACATGCATCGTTCTTTTATCTTTTCTAACTGATCGTATCTTTTCTTTAACACTCATAACAATAACAATCCTTGGCAATTCTTGCATTCCGTATCCTATCCCTTTTAGACATTAAGCATCATCATCCGTATAATTGACGCTCTTTTCTTGCTTCCAACGATCTTATTATTCCACTTTTTTCCTTTCCTTGGTTATTATTCTCTTTTTATAACAATAGCAATGGACCCATGTCACGTAGTTATCCTTAGTAAATTTCAAATCCCATAAAGCCTCTATTTTTCCATCTCTTGTCCCGTAACGCTGTTAAAGATCTGTCGGGCTGGTCTGTTGCAACCTATATGCTTTCACTTACAACCATAGGTCAAGCTTTGGCTAGCCAACTCGTATCCAGTCTGCATATATGCGTATATGTATCAAGTCTGTCTCATATCTTAATCTTATGTAAATTACATAAAGATCGGTCAACTATTCTTCAACGTATAATTCCCTTTGGAGCGACTCATCTCCTTGGCCTCCTCATTATATAAGCATTCAACTCCTTCTCGACTTTCTAGTTTAAAGAACTATATCACTTCCTTTTTGTACCCTTATATCCTATTTTCATCTACTTATCACACTATCCCACTATTCACTCTTTCAGGCCTAGGGTTATTAAATCTATTCCATAATTAATTGCCAGTCTCACCTCTAGTTATTCATTACTAAACCTCATCCCTTGAAGCAGTATTACTCGAATGTTGTGTACGTACTCAATAGTTTCCTTTATGTCCTAAAAAAATCGGCAGAATTTCCTCTATAATTACTACAATCCCAAACCTGCACACAGCCCAGAAAATGCATCTCGTGCCTCACAAGGCCAAATATAGAAGCATATATAATATGCAACACAACCACACAGGGTTGATCAATATGAAAAGAGTCTGAAGTAACAATTCTCACCTCAATAGAACTTCTGAACATTATTTCACAAAACTTCAACCAATCATCTTACACATGGGCTTATATGCTAGGAACTGCCTTTTATGCACATACTCCCTTACTTCTCCACTAAAATTACTAATAATAAATCCTGCATTTCGGCATTGATGCCAACACAACCATTTTATACTGGTCTGCAATACTCTTGACATTCAATTAAGCGGAGAGCTTCATTTTCTTATTTTATTACCCAAATCCTGAAATTTCAACGATCGAAACCATAACCTTGGTTCTATTCTGGAACTTTGAGCTGGGACAAATCGATCCAACTGCAGTTGAGAAAGTTTCCCCCTCTTATTATCCTTCTACAACCATACCAACTATATTGGTTCCTATTCGAACCTTGTTCCGCAGATAACAACAAGCATGGGTTATTTGAATTTTCCACTTTACCTGTCGATCCTTCCTGTGCCTTCTATGGGCCTGTCTCCCCTGAAAGCCCCTGAACCATCAACCTTCTTCCCTGCAGAAGCCATCTTTTAACTACAAAACAACTAGAGTTAGGGTTAAGAATCTCATATCCTAAAACTTGGCTCTATCGCACGATCTAGAATAGGAAAAGAAAGCAACCATCCTAAATGTCCTGCAGTCTCCTGTTTATAATTATGGTGCGCAACACACCCATAAAAAAGACTCTGCTAGGCACGGTCTGTAGACAACCCTAGGACGAAACTACTCTGATACCACTTTTGTCACGACCCAAACCGATGAGTCGTGACGAGTGTCTGACCTCTAGTGACCAAACACCCCTATGCTTGTATCTGGACAATAATGAACATCAAGGGCCCATAAGTATCTCAAATTGATCTCATACTGCCTCATGAAAGGGTGACCGCATGAACTCTGCACAATATATATATATATATATATATATATATATATATATATATATATATATATATATATATATATATATATGCTGAAAGAACAGTGCAAGCCAACTAGGCCGCTACATATATTGTACACAAAAGAATAGGAGCCGACAAGGCTACATCATCTGACATATATAAACAACAGTCTACAGACCTCTACTGGAGTACAATGTTGTAGAAAAGACAGGACAGGGCCTCGTCATACCCATAATGCACATACATCCCAAAAGAATGGCATACCAAAATAGACTGCAGCTCCGAATCAAATGGAGCGCACTGACCCCTATTGGATATAGAGGTCCAACTAAACTGGACAACCTGTCTGTCTACTTGAACCTGCGGGCATGAACGCAGCCCTCCCTAGCAATAGGGGAGTCAGTACAGATAATGTACTAAATATGTAAGGCATAAGAGTAACATAAACATAAGCATAAGAATAATGAACGGAATCTTGAACTCAAATGCCACTGACTGTCCACATAGATTTGTATGAACCAGTATCTGTAAGTATGCATGAATCTGTATAACTGACAATACCTCTGTGGGTGCATAATCTGCATGCTCTCAATGATAATCATGCTCATGTGTAGAAATATAGGCCATACATGTATATATATGCGTATATAACGCCTGTCAAGCCTCTGTGGGCATCCCATCATATCATATCGGCCTCTCTGCGGCCATCATCATCATATACATTGTTGTGGAGCGTGCAGCCCGATCCATATCTCAATATCCTGGTGCACCAGCTGATCAGGTGATAATGCGTATATAACGCTTGTCCTTTTCCCCCATGCCCCATATACATATAATACACGCGTATATAACGCCTTCTGGTCATGAGTCAATGTGCATATGTATATGAATGTAATGCATAACTGAACTGTGTACATAGAACTCTCTCGGAGCGACATAAGGTCATATTACCTCCGATGGACAACCTTTGAGCTAACATCATTAACATAAGAAATATCAAGACCCATGAACAGAAGGAACAATCATATGGGTTATAGGAACATCAAAGACTGAAGTACTCCTAGTGCTTGTAAGAGTAGAGTAATATGGAAGCTCATTTAATCGCTTATTGGCTCATAACATAGGATCATGCCAAAAATGAAGAAGGAAGGGCCTTAACATACCTTTACGCCTTCTCACTCACTTAACATTCTCCTTCCAAATTCGTAAATCTACATTCAAGATAATTCATACTAGATTTAAGTCTTGAAAACACTTCTAAGTTCAAACTAGTGCTAATAACGAACTAACGAAATTTGGGCAGTATTTCCCTTATTTCATCAACTTCCACCATATGGAAAAACAACTCCCAAGTACCATTAACAACATCCATAATATCAAAATCAAGAAATTATATTCAATAACATCTCCAATTCATCCAAAATCCTCTTTTCAAATTCACCCATAGTCATCTTCTCTACCTCAACCTCTATGGCTTCTCTACTTTAGATTTTCTCCTCCATAAGAGTTACTAAACCTTTATATCACTTAAACATATGAGTAATAGTAATATCATACCTTATTATGGAAGAACTTCACCTTCCCCAACTTCTTTCAAGATCAAGCTTACCACAACTTTGAAGAGAAGCAAGAACAATTACCTCCCATGGATTCCTTTTGGGTCTTGATGTTTTATTCTCTATCTTGATGATACAGAGAGGTGTGGGGTGATTGGGAACCTTCAATAACTATTAGAAAGCCTCTATAAATGTAGGGAAATAAGTGTGGAAAGTTGGAAATGAAGTTTGGGTCGTTTGGGATATAAAAAGGTGACAAAATCACCCCCCGACCCTACTTTGCGATGAGTATGCGGCCTTGCACACTCAGTGTGCGGCCGCACACTCCGTCCTCCGCCTAAAAATTATGTTGGGCAGTGAGCTCATCCAAAATAGGGAGTTGGCGACCAGTGTGCGGCTCAGCACACTCAATGTGCGACCGCACACTGCCCCTGCATCTCCTGGTTTTGCGAAATCGCGTTCCTTTCGACTTGTTTGACCTCCAATCCTTATGGAACCTTCTTGGAACTTGTATAAAATTTCATTAACCATCCAAGGGACTCTATATACTTTTCTCAAAGCAAGGTTAAGCAATGTATAACTCCAATGCCATGAAATTTTCCCAAAACATAACTCAAACTCCAATTCCTTCAACGAACTAGCTTTCACCGATTCGTTTAATTCCGAAACCTTGGATTACATGCGTAAAGTTATCAAATATCATTATTAACCTTATAAGGGCTTCATGCCCCCTTTAGTCTTGTGTTAGTTCACTCACAATGCAGGTGATACGAAATTTCCAAGGTGTAACAAAGGGAAAGAAAAAGTGAGCTTGTTTTGTTGCATAGTAGAGCCTCATTAAAACTTATAGTTTTGTGTGTTGTTGTGTACTAAATTGTAACTTTGTTCACATGTAGTGAAGTCATTTGTTATTGTTTTCTTTATAATACCGTTTGCTTGAGAGAATTGTTTATATATGTGTGTGTGTATGTGTGTGTGTGTGTGTATTTATGTTTGACAGGTAAGAGGTTTTGGTTTTGTTTCTTCTTTTTATTTCTCTGGAAAAAAAATGTGCATGTGATTTAGTTTTGGGAAATTGATCTTGGGCTTCGTTTATTTGAAAATGAAAATATTAACCGCTTGTTTGGATGGTTGATACCTATTGTATTGTGTTGTTAGTTTAAATATAATATTTATTTTGATTGTTACTTAAATTTTATTGTATCGTGTCGTTAAATTTACCGTAGTCCCATTCATAGTAGGCAAAGACAACAAATAATGACCTTAGTTGGCTCATTGGAATTGTATTGGGTTCCAACTGTATCATTTGTAGGAATTCAGATGCCATGGGATTGGGGGGGGGGGGGGGGGGGGTTGTAATTCCATCTTTTCAAATTTACCAATAGATTGTAAATAATTTAGATGTTACTTTTGAATGTTCAAATTTCAATAGCATATATGAGTTTAATTAAGTAAAATAGCACTAATGTTTATTTGAGAGTTTGGAAAAGGGAGAATAGATCGGGACACCCCCCCACCCCCCCGAACTTGACGACTTTATTCAGTACACCTTAACTTTATGCTGGCCTAATTTGTTACACCCCGTATCATAGAACTAAGGTTAGACTCGTATCGTTAGAGTTTTAGCGGAAAATTTGAAAGTTGCAAAAGTGGTTGATAGACCTATTTGGGCATCCATAACTCCTTGACTCATTGAGAATTTGGAAAAGGTTCCTTAATGAAAGTTGTAGTATAAAGAAATACCTTTCCAGGCATATAAGGATCAGACCAATCAGAGTTCGGATCAAGGAGATATGATCATCGTAAAATGGCTAATAGAGAGGTGCACAAGATTCAATAGAATTGGCAAAGTTCACGGCAGGTCTGTCTTCTATCCTGATTTACTTGAGAAAATTTAAAACATGAAAGTTGTATCCCTTTGAAATACCTTTCCAACAGTATATTGTGGAGCCCTAATGGAGCTCTATGCTAGGAGTTATGCCTATTTTACTGAACCCTGTTGACGAGCAGAAAACATGATATTTTGACGAAGTGTAAAATGGACAGGGGAGCTCGCCCTAAGGCGAGGCAAGGGCTTGCTTTACACCGCGCTCAGAAAGGTAGGGGTCCAAAAGTTGGAAAAATTCAAGAAAATAGTCTAAGTGTAAAATGGAAAGGGGAGCTCGCTGAGCTCGCCCCAAAGCGAGGCAAGGACTCGCCTTAGACTGCGCTCGGCGAGCCTGGGGGTCCAAAATTCCCACTACTATAAATTCAACACTTAACTCGAAATTTTATTTATCAAACATTCCAACTTCGTTCTAAAGCCCTAAGCAG